>NC_143403.1:8877741-9183870 GCF_052110815.1 Crocodylus siamensis | reverse complement strand
TCTAACAACCTGAACCATTCAGTCTTTCCTCTGAAAACCGTTTATTCTTTTATTTAAAGTGGGGCATGCTTCAATGTTCTTTTAAGGTCATGCTGAATTAAGCTCTCATTGACTTCAGTGGAAGCAGGATTGGGCCCCTGAAGGCTTGTATTGTCTTGGAAAAAATACAACTTTGAAAAGGGTCGCTAATAAGCTCTGAAAGAGTTACGCAAATTCCAGGCTCTTTAAGCCAAAATTCACTTTTCAATGTGCTTGTTGTACTTAAATGTCAGTCTATTTGAAAAGGAAAGTGTCCCAATTATTTAGATGGCCAAAAGAAACAGCTTCAATTCTTTATCACATAAATACACTTAAAACCATGATTTAAAACAGATGAACAGAGAACTGAATTAGTGTTTTGGTTACTCAGTGAAGCCAAATATAGGCCTCTTTGGCATTGACTGAGCCTTCTCTATAGCTTTAGTCCCAGAGCAGTATGAGGTTCTTTGAAGATTGTAAATAGCCCTGGCAGTCAGACAGCTTCCAAGAGTCCCCTTTCATTCTGCTGCCTCGGTATTGTAACCCCAACTCCTCCGAAAGCTCTCTCCTATTTCCTTTACTTTTACTCTTGAAATCACTCTGAACAAAGATAAAAACATATAACCTAGCTAAGGGTCAGTCACTACTGTACCTTCCATGCAGCCAGTGTTAATTTGGGATGGCAAGCTCCAAAGTCCCTTTCCAGCTAATTTGTTCATGTAATTAAGTTAGCAAAATCATATGTTTTGTTAATCTAATAAAATGCATTTCATGGTTTAGACCATCTTTAATCCTTTTGACCTTTGAAGTCAGACTTTATAGTCTTCAGATTGCAGTAATTTATTTTGGTTGTTTCTGTTGGGAAAACAGTTTAACAATCTGCTTTCCTTCCAGTTTTACATTTTTTCCCCTTAAAGGTAAATGGAATTAGTAAACATCTGCTTCTTTTGAATATTTACAAACTTCACAATCAAGATTTAACAATGCCAACAACATTAGTAGTTTAAATGCTTATAAATATTCACAGACAAATAAATATAGCACCGTGCAGGTGTTTTTAATTTCTGATGGTTTAAGATTTAGCTGTCTGAACAAGGCTTTTTTTTTTTATGCACCACGAAGTATATTTGGTGGCACGATATTTGTGCTTGTTTTCAATTTAAGCACCTCAGTTCTCCTGTTCTTCCTACCTACCTCCTTTAGTATTATTAGGCGCAAAACATTTGGTTAGTTGTATCAAATGCACCTGCCTGTCAGTATAATTCTAACTGACGAACCCTGGCATAACTCCATTTGTTATTAAATGTGTGTAATTATTATGCAATATAATAGAGCATTGTTTCCACTATTATCATCCAAAAATGATGGGCAATAGGTTATATTATCTTTGCTTTTAAAAGAGCACCTTAGGCCTTAGGAAAACAGTAATTAAAGCAGTTTAATGGTATTTAATTGCTTTGGATAACTGGATAATACTGCTTCAGTATTTATAGCATAGTACAGTACTGAGTATTTACAGTATTTTACATGCGTGGTAGGAAGCATGATTGTCGGATTGCAAATCAGATCCCATCATACCTTGTTGCTGCTGCAGGGAGATCTCAATCCTGGCTCCTCCTGCACTGGCAAGAAGCAAGTTCCTGTGGCTGGAAACCCCCTCAGCTGTGGGAGCACCTCACACACCCCTGTGGCTGGCATGGGGATATGTGATGCACCCCCTTGGCCGGGGCATGTACCCCTGTGGCTGAAAGTCAGTGTCAGCTGGGAGTTCCCAGGCTGGGGGTGGACATGGCCCTCCCACCTGGAAGCTCTGATCAACTGATGGACTTCCCAGTCATGGAGCCACAGGCTATATGTGCAAATTAAAGCTGGAGAGAAACCAGCTATAAAGTTATTACGCATTTTCTAGCAATATCTTTATAGCTGCCTGGACCTTAGTTAACTTGCATGTGTAGTCAATCTAATGAATTGTGCAGTTAACCAGATAATTGTGTAACGCATGTAACGTGGGGACCCTTAAACATGAGGAAATTTTGCTCCTGAAATTTTAAAGATTTTGCTATGAAAGAGGCTTTTCTTTGCTAACTTGTTACAAAAAATTCTGAGAGTGCTGAGAGCATCTGCATTAACTTCACATTTTTGCCCTGCGTAGGTGCCACAGGGATTGCAATATTTTCAGGTATTAGTATTATTGTAATACTATAATGTGCCATGAGGAGGAATATAGCAAAGCAATAATATCCCAGAAACAAAGCGGATAACGATTTGGGACTCAAAGAGTGACTGTTTGGCATGTCACCCCCTACCTCCCCCCATCCTCTGTGGGGGAACTCAACTCCTAACAACTCATCCAAGCTTGCTGCCCTGTTTAGCACTTTTGGGGAAGAGGGGACGGCTGGATCCATGGACCACTCCTTGCGCACCCATTCCCGTCCTCCTCAAACAATGCAGTCTCTCTGTTCATTAGTAAAATCTGTGAACATTTTATTTACGCTCCTAGGACACAGCCATATCAGTTGCAACCTTGATTTGTCTCTCTGCTTTACACAGAGTTCTGCTCTGGTTCATCTTTTATCACCTCTTCCCTCTGCCTCCAGCAGTGGCTTAGCCATGAAACGTGCTCTTTAAACAATCAGCTCTCTCAAGCAATAAAAAAAAATTAATGCGAGGAGACAAACGCCGCTTTTTCACCCCCTTCAGCCCACTGATTTCACTGAGAGCGCACAGACAGAACTGGTCCCAGTGACTCCAGTGTGTTGCTACTGGTCAGCTCTCCAGCATTTTTATCACGTTGCCGAGTTGTTCTGTAAGCTGAGGCTCATTTAAAACGGTTTTAATTATGAATCTTTTAAAACTTTCAGCAAATAGTCAAGATGGGCAGTGCAGCGCTGCATTTCATAGAATAAAACACCTGGACAAGCAAGTTTTTATCTCGCTCTCTCCCACCTTCCTTTAAGTGCCCAAAGTCTGTCACTGTTTACCGGAAAGTGACCTGTGGGCATTGACTAGACGGCCGGTTACAGCTCAGACTTGTTTTTCCACCTATTATTTGTTAGTTGTGCTGAGCTCCTTTGGCAGAACTCATATAATGTAGAGCATAGGTCAGAGGCAGCGGTTCCAGGGAATGGAAACCGGGAATGACTGCGTTCTTATGGAGGGAGAGAAAAGTCCCATCGTATTTCCTCTATAGAAAGACTTGGGGCTTTGACGTTAGTTCTTCTGCCACTGCAGACTGACCAGGGACACGAGCAAGCGATCTCTCCACTGGGAAACACTTGAAGGTTTTGAGAGTATAACAGATAGCTATTGCTTTTCCTCGTGAAATTGCTTTGTTCCTAGAGCAGCGTGGTGCCGAGACCCCCAAACCAGGAAGACAATTGCTCTTCCTAAGGGCCAAACTCACGGGTGGTGCGGGCCCAACTCTGTCAGCTGTGACTTCTTCAGATTAGGTTATAAAGGGCCGACTCTTTCACATACGATATCTCCTGTGTTTACATCAAGGCTCGGCACAGGTCTTCAAGGCAGAATTGATCTAAGTTACGTGGTTTTTTTGTACGCGGCGTAGTTTAGATCGGTAGCAAAGCGAACATATATTTGGGTTGGGGTGGGGTGGAGGGATGGCAAATCTCACACCAGGTTCTGCCATTTTTAAACAAGTCTGTGTGTGCCGAACTTCTGTTGTGTTAAGGGTATAGACCAGTTTCCGATCACTCATAACGGTAAAAGTGTGATGTGTGTACCTGGCTGAAAAGAGGTGGGTGGGTTTGGGCGTGCGCACATGTGCATTGGTGTGTATGGCAATGTTGTCATATCCTTTGGATGTTGATTTTTGGTACAATTTTAAAGGATCCCAGATACCTTCCTCTGTTTACATACTCCTTGATTTTGGCAATAAAGGAAACTCCAGGGCATACAGCCTAAGACCTGTGCCTCAGGTTTGGGTAAAGACAAGATGAACAACAACCCTTCCAATTCTCTTTATGGATTTCAAAGCCATAAGGGACTATAAAGGCCAGCAAGCTGAACTTCCTACCTACTGCAGATGATATAATTTCATCTAGTGGTTCCTGCACTGAGCTCATAACTGCTCTTCACAACTATATTAATAAGGTATTTTAATTTATTGTGGTATGAGTAGGCTGATTAGGTCACACCTAACTCATAAGACCTTCCATTTTCTTTAGAAGGTTGTTTTAAATTAGTTGCTGCCTAGTCTGTGCAACCTTTTGTTGGTTCAGTGAGCAGTTCTTTTAACATGGCTTGTATCGATGCCATGGTAGACCCGTGAAGCTTTATGGAACATTATTCAGCTCTCTGATGTTTTACAAAGAAACAAAGGGCCGGCTGCCAACCCTGCTAGGGAAAGAAATATTTTTGTATGCTAAGAAAGTAATTAAGTTATGGATATAATAATCAGATGTAATTCCAGTAAAACACAGCCATACTGCTGTGATATTTCTCATCAGAATTGATATGACTGCTAAAAAAAAAAAAAAAAACAGCTGTCTTTGGAGCAAGAGTTGAGATCCACTCTTTACAATACCACTTTGTGGGGCGCTGCTCCTTGCTCTAAAGAGAATACATGGAATACATCAGCTCAGATGAGGTGAGAAATATTTGACCACAAAGTAGATGAGTAGGGAGAGCAAAACTCAAAACAAAAGTTCATAGATGTAAAATCAACATTTCTAAAGCTACATCATTTTGGGCTTTTTTTTTCATTATCTGCTCGCAGATCTAAAATAGCATCGATTTCAGCTCCGGTTGTATTTTCTCAGGACAGCCTGCCCACAGATTCTCTAGAAAATGTGGTTACCAGCTGGTATGGCAGTTCACAGTGCGATTTTTGTTTCCCTTCCAACAATCTGGCATCTCATGTCTATATCAAGTCACAACCTACTAGGAAAAATATATGTTAAAAAAAAAAGAGTTGTAAATCATATTAACACGCAGCGTTGGGGGGGGGTTAAAAATGTATATACATAAAAAAATAAATCTCATTTTCAGAAGAATAGTTATAGAAGAGCAAATAGTCATGGTGGTTTTTTTAACCTCAGTGAAGTAACCTTGCAATATATGATTTTTTTCAAAAGAAATCAACAACAAGAAGCTGTTTCTAGGTGTTTTACCATGAAATATTAACGTATCTAAACAGTCTTGAATCCTCCCATATTGTACTTTCAGGACTTCCTGATCCTTTCTCAGGTTTCTGTCTTTCCTTAACTCGGACTGACATGATTGGCCTTTGACCCTACCCTGAAGCAGTACTGCAGTCTTTATAATGTGTTTGTTTGCAGTTTAGCTTTGTATTTTAAACACCTTTGGCTCAAGGTTACCCTGATAGAAAAAGGGTGTTAACGTTCAGTGCAAAGGAGGGTGGATTTTTTTTTTTAGTAGGATTTGAAATGCAGGTCTTAATGACTTCCAGGTGTACCCTGATGTTGCACGTATTTGGCTGTAATCCTGTAGGGGCTGGGTTTCTGCCTTAAAAAATACAGCAGAAAACAAACTTTGAAGTTTTCAAGATTAATCTGGTAAAAATAAACTTAAAATAAGTCAGGTCTTCTTGTATTCCAAGAAGGGGAAATGTTTTAGTCAGGCTTTTTCTAAAGACTGTGTATTAGTGTTGGAAAAGTGTTGGTACCTTTAAACACTCTGATTGAAAACTGAAGGCATACATTTTTTTCTCAGCCTGATAAATTTTGCAGCAAAAGGCACAACTTGAATTCATTCCCCAACAATCCTACAAAAGTCTTCAAATATTCTGCACTTGCTTTTCTTGGGCTCCTCACATTTGAAAAGCTGAAAGTTGCTTTCAAGGAGTCAATTAAAGTCTATAAAATTTGTTGTATGATGTCTGTGGGTTGTATTCATAATAGATGACCTATGAGCAGAAAAGGTGTGGCTCTCACATTTTACAGGGCTACCGAGGCTTCTTAGTTACTCGTGAACCCCATCTTTCCAATGTGTGAGGGAACATTTCTTCATGATGTAGCACAGGGTTCCAAGCTTGCAAATGGATGGAGACTGATGAATGTTTGTATGAAACTTTTCAGTCTAATGAGTCAGATATGCCCATAGGTGCATTCTTTTTTCTGTGCATATCTTTGACTCCCATTAGTATTAATAGGTAGCTGTTAGTAATAAAGTGTTTACTTTATTAAAAAATTCGTAGATTCATAGATATTAGGGTCGGAAGGGACCTCAGTAGGTCAAGTCTGACTCCCTGCCCTGGGCAGGAAAGAGTGGTGGTGTCAGACAGCTCCAGCTAGGTGCTTGTCCAGTCTCCTCCTGAAGACCCCCAAGGTGCAGAAGAGCACCACCTCCCTTGGAGCCCACTCCAGATTCTGGCAACCCTTACTATAAAGAAGTTCTTTCTAATGTCCAACTTAAATCTGCTCTCCGTGACCATTGTTCCTAGTTACTCCAGGGGGTGCCCTAGTAAATAAAGCATCTCCGATTCCCTGCTCCCCTCCTTTGTTGAATTTAAAGGCCGTCACAAGATCACCTCTCAGCCTTTTCTTGCGCAGGCTGAAGAGATCTGTGTCTTTTAGTCTCTCCTCGTAGAGGCCTCTGGCCATATGAGCGGCCTCCTCTGAACCCTCTTAAGATTCCCCGCATCCCTCTTGAAGTGCGGTACCCAAAACTGGATGCAGTACTTCAACTGTGCCCTGGCCAGCATTGCATAGAGAGAAAGCATGATCCTACCTGGACCTGTCCATCATGCATCTGCTAGTGTATGATAAAGTATGGTTAGCCTTGTTGATCACTTTGTCACATTGACAACTCATGTTCATCTTGGAGTCAACTATGACTCCAAAATCCCTTTCCACTGCTGTGCCCAAGTTATTCAACTTTGGGCCAATACATTTCCACCACCGCATGGCTTTTCACTGTAAAGTGGATGGCAAGGGTCTCTTCTCAGATTCTGTGGAAACTACCCCATGTTAACAGCACAGATTTGGGATTCCCTGCTTGTTGTGGAATACCTCACTGGACAGAAGTTCATAGATTCATAGAAGTCGGGTCAGAAGGGACCTAAATAGATCTTCAAGTCCGACCCCCTGCCCTGGGCAGGAGAGAATACTGGGCTCATATGACCCCAGCTAGGTAATTAAATTAGAGTTGGCCATGTGGGTGATGGTCTTTTCTTACAATAGTATGCACTCCAGGGTGTACCCTACTGAAGTGCAGCACACCACAGGTCTTGGGGGAATTATACAAAGGAAAAAACATGGGAAAGTGTAGCCCAGAATTTATTGTAGGGAAAAGAGATTGGTTACATTGAACAGGGAGACCTCTTCCACAAGGCACTGGTATTATTTCCAGTTTTGTATCATCTGAAACTAGACGCAGAGAACACAGCTTTCTATTTAGGTCACTCAAATTAGTAAGAAGGCATGTATTGTCAAAGTATTTTGTGACTATTCTGCACGCATGCCTTAGTTATCTATGTACTTTTCACCAGCCTGATTCCACTCTGATCTTTAGGCTCTCTAGTCATCTGACATTCTTTCTCCATTACTTGTTAGTCTTTGCCTTAGCACTGGTCAGACCAGTGCTATATTGCTATGCAGCTTCTCACACGCACACACCCTCTTCCCCCCTACCCCCACCCACTTACGGCAATTGTTGCTAAAATAACCTTTCCAAGAAAAAACTTGCATGTCTCCTAATCACACATGGGTCATGTCGACTATCATGTAGCCTTGTTTTTGTCTGGTGGCTAGGTTTGACTTATGAAGCCCTAAATGGCCTGGGACCTGTATACCTAAGAGCCCACCTTCTCCTTCATGCCCCATTGTGATCTTGAATGTCAGCTGAGAGCAACTTTCTGCAAGGGCAAGCAGCACATCGGGTCTGCTCGATAAAAAGTCTGGAGAGAGAGTCTCGCACCTCGCAGTAGCCCTAAACAGCTCAGCTTAGATTTGATTGCTAAATAGCTACCCAACCAGAGGATACTGGTATAAATGACATTGCTCATGCAGTTCTGCAGACATCGCAGAGTAGCTCTTCCTTGACCATAGCTGGTCCTGTTGTGAAGTTCAGTCCAGACAAACCACCCTAGATTTATCCTTCTCAATTTATTTTAGAGGCCGCTCTTCACCTTTGCCTTTATCGCTTGCCCCAATCATGGCCCTATTTGAAGTAGTTTCATGTCATCAGCTTCTCAAACAACAAATTAAAAACCTCTCTTGCCTGAGTCCTAGGTAGAAGTAAAGGCCAGGAAGAAGGTATATTCTAGTATCAGGATAAGTGTGCAGGTCTAGAAATGTTTCTGTTACCACATCTTGCTTAAGTGTCCCTGATAACACGATCAAAACTAGTGTTTTCTTGCCATCCTCACTTAAAATCCAAGTCAAAAGTATGGCAGGGAAGAGGAGAAGGAAGACTGTATGGATAATGTTGAGGAGAAGTAACAGAGGATATGTGGGGGATATCAGCCTGAGTTTCTGAAACCCATTGAGGACTGAGGCCCAAATGCGGATGAATTAGAGGGCCTGCATTGATATTCTGCTGAATTATAAGCAGAGAGTTTTCCTCTTTATTTACTCTGATTAATAATTTGTAGGCAGAATTTAAAGTGACAAGAGTTTTTCTTTTTTCTCCACTTAGAAGCATTAATATTTCTCAGTGGAAAAAAAAAAGTTTAGTTTCCAATTGTTGTTTATATTATCATAGGCCAGGAAGAAAGGAAAATGAAAAATTATCTTAATTAAAAAACACTGAAGTCCCGTGAAATACATGTTTTTGTTTTGGAAGTGCTTTGTCAGGGACTGTCCATAGCCATCATTTTTAATTAGCTTATATTTTAAATGAAAAAGAGATCATTTGCATTTTTTCATGGTAGGTTATCTGATCATTCTGTTCCTTGCATTTTTCGGAGGACAAAAATGGAGCTGTTTACCAGGGCACCCCCTGGAATAACAAGGAACAATGGACATAAGCTATCGGAGAGTAGCTTCAGGCTGGACATTAGAAAAAAGTTCTTCAGTGTCAGGGTTGCCAGGATCTGGAATAGGCTTCCAAGGGAGGTGGTGCTTGCCCCATCCTTGGGGGTCTTCAAGAGGAGACTAGACAGGCACCTGGCTGGGATAACAGGACCCCAGGTTTGGTGACACTTTTCTTGCCTGCCGGGGCAGAGGGTTGGACTAGATGGCCCACTCAGGTCTCTTCCAACCCTGGAATCTGAAGAAAAAAACATTTTTGCTTCTTAGGCAAAAAAAAGTTGGTTCCATGCTAAATATGTTGCAAGTTTTCTTCTTCTTTCGTATAGATGTAATTTACACTTATCTGGAAATCATGGAAGAGATTGGGGGGGGGGGATTCCTGTGAGGAAGCTCCACTTTTAGAAAATTAGTTTATTTTCTAAATCAAATTGGAAAGCTGAAATACTGAACCATTTCCCAGAATATTATTAAAACGTTTCCAACCGAAAAAGATGAAACAGAAGTTAATATTTTCAGTTGGAGTTAAATAGAAATAGTTGTTTCATTTCCAAGTGCCATTTCTTGTCAAATTTCATGTTAGCATTCCTTGCCAGAAGTTATTGCAATCATTTTCTTCAGTTCTGTTTTCGTAAGTGAAGAGCATCTGTCATTTGAACGGGAGGTCCTGGCCTTCAGAGGCATTGGACACCTGCACTTCCCATTGATTTCAGCTGGAATTATGGGTGCTCGTCACTCATGAAAATTGGGGCCTTAGCAAAGTTTCCCAAGATCATTTACCACAGAGGTGGTTTCATCCAACACTGAAACATAGATTCTTTTTTGTTCTGGTAAATGGCAGCTGATTAACAGTGCGTAACAGCCCTTCCAAATACCGTAAGAGATATAGTGACAAACAATACTGCGTCCAATTGAAACTGCAGGAGCTAGGAAGGGTTTTTTTGAGCTGAACTTTCCTCAGGACAAAAACATCACCACCCTCGCTCTTAAGAAAATTACCTTGAGCCCCTTCACGACTACAACTCGTTATTAACGTTTCGAGATAATCTAAAAAGAGGGGCACTGCCAGAAGCCTCTGATGTTCCAGAAGCACAGTTAGAAATTGGGATTTGAAACCTCTTCTGTTTGAACGGCCTTGCTTATTCATGTAGTAAAGAGAATAGGAGACTATAACGTGAATTACGGTGCCACGAGAGGTCAAACGCATTTAGAGAACAAATAGACTAATGTGTAACAAATCACATTAGAGGATGTCTTGGTGGATGCGGGTTGTCAGAAGAAGTGGTCTGTTGGAAAAAGAATCACACTTCTAATTATGTTCTTTGAGTGAAAATAGAATAATGATAATAGGAAAAGGAATATGTTTAAAGTCAAAACTCCCCCACTTTAAAGAATTAGTCGCACAGGTTTTAGCTACAGAAGCAGTTAAACATGTGCCAGTCTTTCTCCCGCCCTTCTTTTCCTCTTCTCTCTCCCTCCTACCTGAATCACAAGTCAAATGGCCTGAGCTCACAATTCATGATTTTGGGAGTGTGGAGAAGAAGGTGGTAATGGCAGTGGAGGAAGAGGAGCCCATTAGTGAAGGCATTTACCATGAAAATTGAGGATTTTCATAGCACATCAATTTCTAAACAGGACGTGTTCTACAGAAAAAACAGGAGAGGAGAGAGATCTCAAATAATCCATCCGTTTAGATTGATAAGGGATTGGCTTTCAAACCTTTGCTTGTTTTCTACTACAGAATATCCCTTTTCAGTTGGAAATGTGAAGGGCTGTTTATGCTTTTTCTTCACCTGCAGCTTGGTGAGGATGCCTGTTGCCTACAGCTTGGGTATCAGTATGCTGTAGCAATCAGCTGCTTTTTGCTTCTTCCTCACTTAGAAAATCATATTGCCACTTTCCGGGGGTAGGGGTTGTAGCCGTGTTCATCTAAGGACATAGGCAGACAAGGTTTTTTGGGTAAATCTGATGTCTTTTATTAGACCAACTCAAATAGTTGGTCTAATAATAGATATTTGATTTATCCAAAGCACCTCGTTTGCCTATGTTGCCAATTTTGACACTTAACTGGGAGCTCTTCAAGATTCTGAATTTCCTTATGATTAAAGAATTCAACCTAAAATTAGCTGCTGGATGAAAAAAAATGGTTTTGATTTCTCATTTCTTCTTCTCTGATGGAGTGCTGTCTGCTGTCATTACCGCTGTGACAGTCTAATCCTTCATTGCTCTCTTGATTTCCACACTGCTTGCAGAAATGATTTCTATGATGTAATCACGCATTGTTTTCAAAGCGTTGCGTTTCATCATTTTTTGGGAATGGTGTATATCTTTCATGTCTTCCCTCCAAAGCCCCATCTTTTCACTCTCACTTCATCTACTTCTGTCTGAACCTCTAATTTTTTTTTCATCAACAGTCCCCAAGTCCCTTTTTTTCCTAAAAGAAAAATAAGTTGAATTTTGTGGAAATTGTGTTAGAGGTGACTTTCCAAATTTGGGGTCAGAAGTATTATTTCAGCAGCAGGCTTTTGTGATCCCATAGTACAGTTTCAGCGCTGACTTAGACTGATGGATTATAACTCAGAGCAGCATTTGGCTCTCAGAGTTGGCCAAACACCCCTGAGATTAGGATCTGGTCCTGATGAATAATAATACCCAGCTTCTGGATCCTAGAAGGTTTTACATATAAACAAAGCTGTGCACTTGCATTAATGGCTATCATACCACAGAGGCCTACTTTGTGTTTATTTTGGGAACTACTGAGAGCAGAACATTTGGGTTTAAATTCATTTAAATGTGACTCTTAGTGAAATCAATGGGAAGCTGTGTGCCCATATATCAGAGAGAGCTGCATTCAAAGAATATATTCCCACCTATTTTTCATATCTTAAGTTATATAGTAGAAAAGTATCATTTAGGTGCCAAAGTCAAAATATCACCGTTATTAAAACTGGAACGCTTTGTTAGGTCTAACTGTCACAGTACTGTAGGATTTTGCTACATATACTAAGTGGGAGGAATAAGGTACCTGATGGCAAATCCAGAAATATGCTAATGGCTACGCTAGGGTCAAAATCTGGACTCTTGAAAATGAATGCATCATCTCCAATTGACTTCAGTTCAGCCAAATTCAGCTGATTGAGTTAGGTAAGCAGGGTCATGGTTCCCATAAAATTTCATTTTCACATATGCGTATTAAAATGGCTGGGTTATAATACATCGACATCCAGGATCCCACACTTTGTAGTGGTTCGGTATCTATGAATTACTTGGGCGTCGGATTTCTACTGTATGTCTAGGCTGATGTATTTCTCTTGGTGCTATATTTATATTTCCTACTAATATCCTTGCCTGTATGTACAGCTGTGTCTGAACAGTGTTGTCATCTTCATTTTAAAGTGCATTCCTCGGAGGTTAAAAAACAGGAAATAGCAATGTACGCTAAAAGGCAGGAGTCACATGGAGTGAAACATGGCACAATTCTGTATCGGCTGTGCCGAAGGTATGTCACTGCATTTATTTTCCCTGTCAACAAATTTGTGATTAATTTTTGTCTCCCATGATTTTTAAATTGTAATCTGGTTCATCTCTTTGTCACCACCATGACACCCCTGTTGTAAGTCCTTGGAAAGATCATGGCGAAGGGCACATCTGGTGCTAGTCTTTAGCTGGTTCACAGTGTTCATGATTTTCCATTTCTAGCTTTGATGGAAAGGAATTTCTGTACTTTATTTACATAACTAGCACGTCCCATAAGCATAAACATCCTAGAACATACGCATTTTTCCTGTGCACCATTAATAATTAGAATAAGTGGAGAAAGCTGATGTGCATGGAATCGACTTTAAGTTCTTACTTCAGTCTTTGAACAAACACAGAGAACTGCAGCTATCCTCAAATTTAACAGACCTTTCCTTACATTGCTTCCTTGTGACTTTTGCGTCTTATTCTGTTCTGAATTTTACAACAGGATTGTGCCAAGGGAGCCAAAAAAATTAAGTTAGAAAAAAAAAAATTTCAGTTAAATTCTGCTGTGACTTATAACAGTAAGGATCAGGAGCAGTGCCTTTAATGAGAAGACAATTGCTTTAGTTTTACACTAAGAAGGAGATTTTTTTTCGCTTTTCTCACTTCGACCTGGACCTAAACCTTGGAGATAAACACAAGTGTGAAAATTCAGGTCCCAGAGATGCTACCTGTATTCTTTTTTTTCATCCTACAGGTCTTATCGCACCTCTTTCCCTCTTAACAGAGGCAGCAACATTTTTCAGAAAAGCCCAGGACTCAGATCTCACTGTTTTGCTGGGGAGCTTTGATCTGCTGTGATTATAATTCCCTTTTGTCTGGCTCAGGCACTGCCTCTGTTTGTCTTCTGCTGCTGTTGTTTTTAAGCATGAAATATTGAGATGAAATGACTGATTCGAGGTATGAGTCTTTAAGAGCAAAAACCAATAAAAAGTCTGCATTATGGGAAAGCACTTGGAGGATCTGACAACGTATTAATCATAAGGGGGAGGCTGCAGAGCACCAGCTCTGCTCATTTACACTGGCTGGCTTTCTCACAGCACTTAGAAGTTTGTTTTACACTGTCTCCGAGAGAAGAAAAGGCAGCTTGAACAATTCTGTCTCCCTCAGCAGTGCATTTGAATTTTTGTTGCCTCCCTTCAGCGTGTTGGTCAGAGGTCACGAAGAGCAGGATTAGTTGACCTGTGTTGACAGAGCCAGTGATGGATGAGAGAAGTACAATGCACAGCCTGTTTATACTCAAGTGGTAGTGATGCACAAACAGACTTACACCTGCACAGAAAGAGGGCCAGGGATCTGTGCTCATATTGGCTTTACTGACTCGCAGCAGGCATTGCAAAGTATCACACGCTGAAGTCCCTCAATGAGTCCTGTGCTTCTTCCAGAAAGTAAGAAAGAGCCTAGCCATTTGCTTTTGATTAACAGGATTTAGGAAACACTAGGGCTTAATTCACTAGGGTCAAATGGCTTGAGTTCTGAGAAATTGTGCCAGAGCACACTAAACAATGCTAAATCCATAATAAGCAACACATTGAGTGCGAAGAATTGAGACTTACCAACAGTCATCCTCCCCCGCCCCACACTAGACTTTTGTTATCCTGTATCAAATGTTGACACTTTTTATTTAAGAGAGCTACATAGCCAGTTGTGCTGTTCTGCGTGCATGTGTGCACACAGTTACCTGCACATATTTGGATTTATGCTTCAAAATTGCTGTTTGCCATTGGAAATGGACCCAAAAACATAGGCGCAGTGGGATGAACTGCAGGAAACCCGTGCCCTGGACCAGTTTGCACGTCCAAATTACTGTTTTCGGAAGGGAACCTTTTCCTCATTTACAGTAAAATTCATCCATCCTAGCTGGAGCCCTGCAATCATGGGCAGCTGTGGGGAGGCATGGAGGGAGAATCAGCAGCTTCTGTCTAGTGCAGCTAAGTTGCATGACAAATCATTGACCAGCAGAGGCATGCGGTGTTATCAGGGGGTACAAGATTGTACAAATCCCCTGACTGCAAACCGCTAGCAGGGTTTACAGCTGTAAAGAGATTGTGGCTTTAATTACAGCCCATTAGCTGGAGTAACAACCATGGAAGGTCTGGGTTATTTTGTGGGTTATTTGGAGGCAGGGGAGAAGTGTGCATGGGTCTGTTTCATGGTACGACCCCGTACTCTGCAGCCCTGGATGGTACTCGGCAGTCACTTGGTTTTCCTGCAGCTCCTGTTAAAGCAACTTTAACTGGAGCCTTTTCTGCTTTCATGAGAAGAAGCAGCTGGGAGATGTACACACAGATAGCAGGGCTTGAATTAACTTTATGAAAAATGACAAGAGCGGACTAGAACATCCTACAGTTGGCCATTATCTATAGGGGCACCGATAGAAGTAGATATCTCTGTCGTTCACTCTTGTACCTTATGATACTTTAATTTACCAAATTTTGGTTGCTGAGATACCACTGTACCTATCTATACATAAAATAGGAAATAACTGCCAAATTTCTAATGTTGCCTGTCGGCTGGGTATGGAGAATTTGGAAATGGATGTGTTATTTTAACGATTAGTATGTGTATCTCTGTTTGCCTTCTTCCCCGTATTTGAGTAGATGGAATTAAGTGAAAAAAAGATGCTTCGTGGAAAAAGGAGACTAAACTGTAGGTGTACTTCTATTTAAATACTTCAGAGGGATTATGGGAATGCATAGGGCAGTTATTTGAAAAAGGCAACATCCTGGCTCTAATACAAATCACACAGCTGGTTTAGGGCCTACATCAGTATACACAATTTTTAAAGCGATGCTTTGAGTAAGTATTCAGAGAGCAGATGCAAAAGTACTTGATGCAGAAGTGTTGAGAAGTAGAAATGAAAAAATGAAAATATTCCAAAGGTGGAACATGCTTATTTTAGTAATGACATTGTCACAGCTCTTAAGGACTTTATAAATGCATGTCCCCAAAGTGTCACATGGCTTTATACCAAGAATTGCAAAATATAGTTTGCAAGGAAAGCTACTTGTATAAGGATATAGCAGTTCTATCAAATCTGTTATACTTACAAGTAGAAATTTGCCCAACTGTTTGACCATAAATCAAAGCTACTTTCTTACTAGTGGGCCATGGCATACCATTTCTCCTAGCTGGAATCCGTTTGCTGAGAACAGGTATTTTTGAAAAAGGTACATTGCTTTTAACAGACACTTTGGCCTGAACATGATACATGGTTTATGAAGGCACTAGGGGAGACAACTTCCTGGAAAAATTGGATAGCCTTTCCCGCTTTTCACGAATATGAGTGCATAACAGCTATTTAGATCCTGTCATCTCTGTAGTTACCAGCATGATTAACCTCTCTATCCAAGATAAGAAATTCATATTGTACTTTTAACAAGCCCAATATAAGAGATGTGCTTTCAGGGGCAGGGTTTCCATTGTACAAATGTCATTGTTTCTACAGAAAACATAATAGTCCCCTGAGATTTTTAGGATATTGTCAATAGAGTATATGTCATCAGAGTATAAGCTTCATGTATTAGTTTTCCTGGAGGAAACATCATATCCATCTAAATGTCAATAAGCCATCCCCAATGCAAACCGTGTTAAAACTAAATGGTCTTGAGTAACCATTCCTGGGAAGCTGTACAAAAGAAAAACCCAGTTTTCCAAGGACTTCTCAAACTGCAGTCACTGAACTTATAAGTGCATCCATTTGCATGTACTTGCCAAATGGATGTACACGTATAAAGGACACACTTTGCACCCTAACCATAAGCACCCTGATAAGTAAGAATTTTTCTGGGGACATCTGAGAGGTTTTCTTACTTTTCAAGCCTTAAGGATGACTTGAAGGTTGGTGGTAGAATTTGCCCAACAATTAGACCCTTATGGTCTGTTTACATTCGAATTGTTAGCCATATTTTAGCATTTGCTAATTAATATCTGATAACTACCTAGCTTAACTAATATGATTGGAATTTCTAGTGTAGGAAAAAACTTTTTTTTAGTCTTAGGTTTTAGTCTAAAAGTAAACCTTTGGGTTTTCGTTGCACCTATAGACTGGGGACAGAAATTATGTATCAGCTGGTATAAGTGATCAGAAACTGGTTCAAATCTGTAACACACACTGAACTTCTGTTGTGTTACAGATTTTCAGTGTGTGTAAACTGCTTTCAAAATGCCTGAACCTGGTTTAATATAAACCTGGATAGATGTAGTAGTATCAGACTTCACTGATTTAGGTTAAAACTGTTCATTGAACTTCTGTTCAGATCCCCTCCAGATTCAAGTTAACTCACAGTCCCCCAACATCCCAGGATGCTTTGGACCTCCCCCCACTACCCTTGGCTCAAGCTGTCTGCTCCAGCTGAGCAGGGAGGCATGCTCTAGTGTCCCCCAGCTGCCGGCCTGGGCCACTGCAGGCATGTGGCTGCATTTTCAGAATCAAAGTGAATGTTTGTTCACTTGCTTATCGGCCCAATCTACACAGTTTCAACTAACCTGCAAAGATTGAATTGATTCAACCTTGGGCTTTTTGACTGTCTGTACTTAGCCATAAAGTTTCGAATTGTGCAAAGCAAAACATAATTAGCACAGATTAAAACACAACTAAACATTTAAAAATAGATATCCTTATCTAAAGAACAGCCCCATAAATTTGAGTGTTTCTAAAAAAAATCTTGGGTAGGTTTTAAAGTCTTGGAAAACTTTGCCATAAAGTTACGACATAGAATATGTCAAAATTCTCAGGGACAGCATAAAAGCATACAATTGGAAAGCCAAGGGGTAAAAGAATATTTTGCCCTGCAAGAAGTTAGCAGAAAAAATATCTGTGAATGTAAACAGCTTACAAATTTCCAAGTTCACAGCAGGTGGACAAGGGCTGAGTTTTGTTTTTTTCAATAATAAGGCTTTTCCATCTATTACAATATTCAAAATCAAATCTTCAATTCCAAAATATGGTATTCAGTGTTACTAGAAAAAATTTAAATTAGTGCCATTATACACTGGGCCAAAAGTGAGCATTTTCATTTCAACTATCCTGGAAAGAACTAATTGCTGCTACTTTTTGGAAATTGGAGTTTATGAAGAGATCCAGTATATCAAAGGAAAAGTCATTTTAATTACTGTTTGTTACAGAGAAGAAAAAAAATAAAAGATGTTTAATAATAGTTTAGGAAAGAAGTAGTTTCTCACAATATTAACTTTTTTAAAAGCCTTTTTATTTTTGAAGGTTCTGTCATGGATTGTGCCCAAAGGGCAGAGGCCACGGTAGGGGGCCATGGATTGATGTGTTACTGTAGAAGGACCCTAGGGAAAGAGTTGTAGTTTGGGAGGCCCCAACTCTCTTTTTCTACTTGCTCCAGGAGTAATTTATGCTGTCTGCCTGTATGACCAAGACATTATTGTTCCCTCCCTAGTGCCACGATAAAATTCTTCCTATATTTGCCCTGTTCCCTGTATGTACTGACAATAATGTCTTCCCACACTTTGGGCTCATCTGTTTTGCAAAATGTATATTGATGTCAGTTAAAAGATCCACCGCCTGTTCTTACTTGCTCTTGTTGCCATCATATAACTTTATTTGACCCTCCATGAGTCTTTTATTTCCGTTGTAGGACGAGTCCACCAAGCAGTTTGCCATTTTTTGAGAACCCCAGAGCTCAGTAAGGAGCGTAGACCATTTTGACGTGTCCTTTTCAAACAGCCCATCTGGAATGGCTCATCATCTGAATCCTTTGGATGTCTGTTTTCCATAATGATATGCATTTTTAAGTCATAAATTGCTTGTCTACTTATAAACACTCATCCGTTCATAAAGGAAATGCATTAAACATTCCTACTAATAATAGGCCAATGCAGAACAAATTTTAATCAATACATCTAAGAGTCAGGAATCTTAAGATTTCCAAGAACAAATAAAATGAGTCTTTGTACTACTGAAACAAGGCTACTGAAATTCCCCCAGGTTGACGTTTATGGTCTCAACATTAAACCAGTAGTAAACAAAGTCCAAAGCTTGTTTCTTGTAAGGATTATTTACCAGTTTGTTTGGCTATATGCAGTAGTTGGGTATTAGCCTTCTAACCCATGCTGAATGATTGATGACACGTTGACCCTAATCATTATGCAAAAACCTTAGAAATGATTTTCCGTATTAATCAGAGCAAAACCTAAGAATGATTTTCTGTCCAGAATGATATGTACAAAAATGAAACTTACCACATTAAAAAAAAAAAATCAAACATTTTCTAACCATAATCTGAGTGGAATTAGAGAAAAGTTTCTCTGCCATAGGAGAGCACTTTTTACCCATTACTGAGTTGGATAAATGCCCATGATAAAGGAATAAGAACTCAGAGAATTAATATTTGTAACAGGCTTGGGGGACCCACCCTGGCATCTGATGCCCCCTAGTGGTCTGACTTGCCTGCCCTTGCTCCTATCTCGTGTCTTCTGTGCCTTCATCTTATGACATTTAACTGGGGAGGCTGTCTCCAGAGGCTGGGGGAGCCTCTTCCTCGGTGTCTTTCTTGCTTGCGTAGCCCACAGAGCCCTCAAACTCTGAATAGTGTAATTCCCCTTTAAGATAACCCTAGTTGTACCATAGGGGCTATAATCATGGCCTCCGTCCTCCCCAGCAGCCATGCCAATGCCTTGCAGTTGTCATTCAGTATTTGGAACGGGCCCCTTGGCCCTGAAGACCTCAAAGCTTGGTAGGAACTTCAGTCTTTCTGGCTTTGGCCCTTTTTATCTGGCTATACCGCCAGCCCAGTTCCTAGTCTCGCCTTCCTGGGCTCCGGGCACCTGATGCTAGTCTCGCCCTCCCGGGTTCTGGGCCTGTGTTGGGCTCTGGGCCCCCAGCCCTTTAGGCAGCCCCTGGAGTCCCTGACCCTGGCAAGGAACCTCTATTTTGGGTGCCTTTCAAGCACCCCTGTGGCCTCCACACTGCCTCCAGAGCCGCAACCGGGTCCTCTGGTCTTAAACTTAGCATAACAGAAACACAAGCAAACTGCTTCCTCCAGAAGTTCTCCCCCACTCTGGGTCAATACCCCACTGCAAGCATCCTTCCCTCTTAGCTGTCTTGGTCTTACTCTCCTGGGTAGCTTGGGGGGTCCACAAGCCTGTTTTCTGCAGCCAGATTCCCCAGGAACTTGTTTTCCCTGCAGCATGGGGAACCAGACTGCCTTTCTGGCTCAGGCCCGGGGCTTATATGCCTCCAAACCCGCCCCTTCCTGTCATGTGGCTCTCTAGTCACACAGGGTTTCCTCTTTAGTTAAGGGCCCGCTTGTGCTCCTCTGTTGCAGCCCCACCAGCCAGCTTAGCTTGCTGCTCTCTTTTAAAATAACAGGAGCCCCCGGCTCCCTGTTACAGTGTTCATAAAAATAAACAGCTTGCATTTGCTTGAAACACCACACAAAGCGGGAATTCAGAGTGTGGGGATTTGCACGCAGTAATGCAAGTATGCCAACTGTCCAGGATTGACTATATATGTAACAACCTGATTTTTTAACAAAATGCATTAAATATTGGCTCACCATTTTTGCTCTTCCTCTGTCTACCGTAGACGCACTGTGGTTATCTGAGCACCACTATAACTGGGCTCAAGGTGCAGAACTCCAGTGTTTGTTCCGTATCTGCCATGCTGCCGTTGAAGAGATCTACGTTCTGTGCATGCGTCAGCTCTGCAATCTCCAGGCCATTAGTAATAAAGCACTTGTGAACTTGCAGCCTTATAGCAAACGAGACTTTTATCCAGTCTGCCGGGCTAAAGCGAAAGTTTGTAAAAGGGAGCCCAAACTTAAAAACAGGAGCGTAACATTTCCCCGTTAAGCTCTTGAGCTTGGTATTTCTTTAATTTCACGTAAATTTCACTAAGTAAATATGCCTTAAAAGTGAATAAAATTTTATTTCACTTTAACAAGAGAATATAAAAGTTAAAAAGGTCACTGTAGTAATAGACTAATCTCAATTATCAGGGCAGCCACTGAAACCCTCAACTCCCACCTAATCTCATTCGGTGCACACGCAGTGCACCGTGTGATTTCCAACACGGCTAAATGAAATTATAAAGCAGTGTTAAATTTATTAATCATTTAATTAGCTAAATGTTCCTGCAACTACTCGTGAGATGAATGGCATGTCATTTTCTAATGCAATTTGCCTCTCAGCCAGGCAGGGTCAGGAGGGAAGCTACTGGCATCTGAAATGATCTTTTTTATATTGCACCTTCTATTAAGGGACAGTGTGATATCGCTGATTATATTTGAGTCTTGTACACAAGGCCATGGAGTGTTCTTGTTATAATAACAGGTTATCTTTAACCAAAATAAAAATGGTAAGAGCTTAGGAGTGAACAATTAACCCATCTCTGACTGTATTTCATATTGCAGCTTTGCAAGGCAAATCTTTTTCATATTTAACAAGCCAGTGAACAGTGTGTTGGAAACTACACCAGCAGGTATTAAAGCGATGCTCAATCTAGTTTTATTTCTTTGAATTTACTCAGTTGTGAAGGAATTTGTGGACTGAAAACTCTCCACTGCCAGGTTAGTTTAAGCCTTCTAGTCGAGCCAGAATTGATTTGTACTTTTCCATACAGTGCAGTTGAATCTGGGCCTTTGCCATTTGACGCGTTCAACAGTTGTCCATTTAAGTGCGTGTCCCGGCCTGACTGTTAGGTGTGCACAACTGTATGCTTGTCAGGCATTTAAATTAGCAATGGGATTTTGTGTGTGTGTTTTGTACTGTAATTATTTTGCCTCTGCAAAAAGCAGTGACAAGTAAGATCCAGCAAATCTGTTGCTTTTACTGCAAGGGAATTGTGAGAGGGAATATTGCCCGACGCTCTGGGCGGTGGACTACATTACTCCGAGGGCGGCACTTATTAGAAGGTTCTGGGGTTATTGCATCCATATTTGGGTGAAGCTGTCGGGTCAAACCATGTTGAAAACACCAGTGAATCAAGGCATGTATTTCCCCAAATTCGTAAAACAATTAAGGGTTGGCGATTTTCACTAGAATATGGTTCCTGTTTTACTGTCAACTTCTGTTGTGTGAGCCCACCCTGTGAACACATTATACATTCCAGGTTTGTAGAAAGAGTCGTGCAACTTTATACACACTCTGGGCTGTAGCTGAAATGCAGGTGATGTATCATGACGTTCGTCCGTAACCATGTGAAACAATGTAGCTAAAGTAAAACCATGGGAATCTGCTTGGAGAGAATCTTAGTGAATGCTTCTCGTTTTTGTACGCCGCGAGGGATTATCATTATTAAACGTTTATATTACCTAAAGGCCACACTCAGGACAGGTTCGATTGTGTCAGGCTCTGCACAGGCATGTAATGGATGCCAGCTTTGAGGATGCTTATAGGCTAAAAGACAAGGCCCAACAGGGAGATGAGATAACCACACAGACTGGAATGGGAGGCTGAGAGCAGAACCTGCCTAATTTTAAAAGAGGGCTGGGAATAACAAAATCTCAAGCAAGACATGCGTTTTAAAAGAAGCAAACCAGGCTCCCACATTGAAACCTCCCAACCTTTGCCAAGTTCAGAATCCAGGGTGACCTTCGACTTCTTTCCTTTAAAGTTGATGGTTTTTTCCCTCACCTCTTGGAGCTTTTCACGTTGCACATTCCAAGGGTCCCTTCATTTTTGATTAATTAATAAGATTTTATGTGTTTCTTTCCTTGGAGAGGATGAGCAATGTGTAGTAGTTGCAGAGTGTCCTGTAGAAAAAAAAGTAGCGTTCAAATGTTGACATCAGTTACTTTGGCACATATGAGACTTAAACCTGGGTGGGACACTGTGTTGGAGAACCGGGCCTTTCCTGTTTGTAGCAGTAGATCCATAAAGGGGAGTGGGCTTTTTTATCATTTCTGTACCACTCATCCACCGAGACATGCCCTAGCAATGATTTCATTGTGGACTACTTCAGTTAAAAGAGTTGTGGTGGATTCTTCCCTAACTCTGCCACTGATTGGCTCAGTAGCATTGGGCAAGTCACTTAACCACCGATTTTTAAAAGTGCTCAGCACTAACTCTTCTTTCCACTGGGAACACTCCAATTAAATTCAGCAGCAGCAGTCCAGCCAATGCCAAAAGCTTTTTAAAAACCTGTTGGATATGCTTTTCAATTGACCCATTTGTAAGAGGTGCAGTCATACTTACCAGCCTTGTAAATGTGTTGTGATGGTTGATTAATGCCTGTAAAGCAATAGAGGATCTACTGCTACATAGATGAGAGATACTATGTAATTGCCAGGTATTATTAGTATTGCTATTTTATTTGCTAAGCTGTTAATGTTAAAGGTTTTGATGAAAATGTTTGCAGTCATAAACAAGACCATTTGGGATACGTGAGGCTTTAAATTTTCTTTTTTCCCCGGCTTGTCAGGTGCATTCTTGTTCACATATGTTTTAGGCTATTTAAGGGGAAATTGTATCCATTTTTCTCACATCAGGGTACTCAGATTTCAGAAGCTAAGAAGCACCTCTCAGCAGGCACAAAGCTAGAAATGTGAAAATTCACTTGGAGTTACCTTTCAAAGACCAACTAATTTTTTTTATGTAATCTAGATTTTTTTAAAGAAAAGGTGAGATTTTTTTTCACCATCAATATTCCCAATCATATTACAAACATGAATGAAAGATATAATAGTGCATGTGTATTCACACACAAAAAATGCCTTTCCTTTAAGTGACTCTATACATTTTGAACACTATATACTGCCAAAATACAGAATATAGTCTGGTATGTGCATAATGGATACAATGAAGACTAGTACATGCTTACAGAGACTTTCTTTGTCTAGTTTTATGGTTTAACTGCGTGCCAAAGAATCCAGTTAGGATACTTTGCATTTGTTGCAAAAATAGAAAAGAGCGTGGCTTTACTTGCCTGAGTTTGGTGCAGCATATGATAGCTTTATGCATCTGGTTTCTGTTCACATTTTTACCACGTTAAATATTTCTGGTTAACCAGTTAAAACGGTGAGATGAACATGATTGCTTTTAGATTGCAGCTATAACATTGAGTGAATTTTATAATAAGAAGCCATTTTTTTCCTGACGAGCTGCCCTTGTGGCTGCCTGTCTGACTTTGAGGTCCTCATTATTGTGGGTTTAAATGAAGGATGTTCATTCAGGCAGGGAGGGGGAGGCCGGTAGACCTTGGTGTTATCTGGTCCTTCTATCAGGCCAAGTGACAGGCTTCCAGAGGAAGAATGCAGAGCTCATGGTGGAGACCTCAGGCTGACACAGAAGGTGACTCCCCTGACTCTAACCTTGAAAGGAAAAAGTTCCCACTTTATTAAAATGAATTTCGAAAGGGCCGCTCTGACAGCTGCATAATTAAATATTGGAGTGTCAGCGATAATTTATTCCGCTCGCATTTGGTGGTCAGAGCCTGTTCACTGTAGGGTCAGCAAGCACGGTGACAGAGCCAAGGATACAGTGGATTCCAGGGCCTTTTAGCCAAGGGAGCGAAATGATAGACTGTAATTTCTGTTTAAATAAAGAAAACAAAATGCAGAGGAACTGAGCCATCTCTGGAACGCTATTACTAGCGGCCTGATAAAACTTGGTTAGGCTTTGTATCCCCGTGAGATACTGAACTTTGCTGGGGGAATTCCCTGTGTTGGACTGAGGCTGCTACTTCAGAAATAATCCTGAGCATTTCAACGTGCACCTTCATTAATACACGCTTTAATCTCGAAATTCAGCCACCTACGAATGCACGTCAAACAAGCAATAAAAGCTTGGAAGGACTGAAATGCTTCCTGCTAACATTTGATGTGAAATGCCTGCTTATGAATATTCTCCTCCCAGCGTGTTTTTCTGCTGAGAATCAAAGTCTAACGAATTATTTACTCCAGCGTGTTTAAATAGATCCTGTGACTTGCGTCCAGCCATAAAGCAGAGAAGAAGGTTGTGTCGGGAAGCAGACTTTAGTCTTATGGGCCGCTCTTATAAAAGAGGTTGTTGGAAGAGAGCTGAAGCTTATCACATTTAGGCTTCTGGTAATTAATGCTGCTGCAGCAAAAATACCTCCTTTTTGCAAACAGTCATCCTTCAGCAACACCACGGAGATCACAAACAAAACGGGAATTTGCAAAAACATTTGGTTTTTCTGTCTGCTGCTCGAGTTATGAGATACTCTGTATTTTCCACATCTGCTTTGGAGCGCACTGCAGTGTGCCTATTGCTGGATTTCCAGTTTACTAGTTTTCCATCTCGCTGACATGCAGCTTTTAGCAGCTTTGTTTGAAAAAAAAAATTTACTGACTTCTTTCAACACCTTATTAGTTATTGAATGAAAAGCTGACATCATTCTGAAAAAGAAAGGATGTTTTTGTGACTGCAGCACTGCACTTTAGCGAAGTTTGGATGCTACCACAGGCTTCCTTTGTGACTTTGAGCAAGGGTGTCTTTCTGCAACTCAATTCCCCAGCCATAAAATGGGAATAATAATATATCTCTATGTACTTGGAGTGTTGTAAGAATAAATCCATCAATGCTTATGAAGTGCTCAGGCATTAGTTTGATGAGCGGAATAGAAAATCGAATGGCTAAATAAATTAAACAAGTTCATTTGCGATTCTCCCATGTTTTTCAAGAGGTTCAAGAGATATCAGTGGAGAACCTCAGTGATTTTTAATGTCAGAATAAAGGCTTTTACAATGATGCTTAGCAATCTCTAAGGTAATTTCACTGAACCTCATGGAACAGGATTGACACTTTCTCCTTACCTAGGTCTAAATCGGGGACCGGCAAAATACAGCCCACAGCTGGCCCACCAAGAGGTTTTATCCAGCCCATGGTGCATCCCTTGGCCCTGCCTGGCCCAGGTCATGGTGCACATGGTTGGTTCTGCTGTAGCAGGGCTGGAGTGGCGTGGTGGCTGGACTCCACTTCCTGGCAGTGGTGGCTCCTTCCTTCAAACCTGGCCCTGCTGCCCGAGCATCCCGGTTCATCCACCCTGCACCCACTGCTGAGGGTGTCAAGTGCAGCAGATGGGCAGGGTCTTCGTGGAGACCGACCGAGCACTTGCACAGACAGGGCACGGTTGGCTAGGCAGATAGGATGGGGCCACGGGTGGGCAGGGATCAGTATCTGGGAGCAGGATGGGGATCACAGGGGACGATCACGGGTGGTGACAGAGCGGGACAGGGGCCTGGGCCAGAGCCACGATCTGCTACCTGCACGTCCCTGCGACGGGTGCCGGTTCCACAGCAGAGGTGTGCTGGGAGCAGATTGTGGCTCTATCCTGGGCACCGCCCCATGATCCCTCTCCGCAACCCTGGGAGGACAGCGTGAGGCCAGGCCCCAAGGCAGAGCCACCCAGGGGGGTTTGGTTAGCTGTTGGGGACTGAGGGAGGAGGTGGCGGGGGGTGCTGAGCCGGCCCGTGACAGCTGGCCAAAACTCCCTAAGTGGCCCTCTGGCCCAGATAATCATCCCTAGCTGAACTTCTCCACTCGTCTCCAATTGGTGCACATTGTTTCAGTGTACCTAGGATGAATATTTTGAGTGTGTGACATCTCACTCTTCGAAAGAGAACTGTTCAAAAATGTTATTAGTTGTTTTTATTGAAAACTAGGTGATCTGCTCTAGGAGACGGATCGAACATTTAGGATCCGTGTTCAGGAATCGTAAGCATGCATTTTTATGCAGAAATGCAAGTGTACCTGTAAAGTCATTATTCTGGTGTTCGGTCGCTGTTTTCCTTAGCAATATGGACTTCCTGGCTTATTTTCTGAAATTCTCGGGCAGCACGCTGGTAACTGTAATGACTGTTCAGAGCGTGCCAGATTTAGAAAATCAAGTTATTCTTTTTGGAATACAATATTTGGATGCCGTCAGTGTCAGTTATGTGCTTAACCACCTGATCCGCAAACACATCAGATAGTGGGCCTGTTTACATCCCAATCAGTTGTCGGTGCACAGTTGTGACTGAAGAGAGAAGCCAGACTGAAATGCTTTGAAAAACCCAGTAGGTGTCATTTCCAGTGGAGTCCAGAGCGAGTATGAGTAGACGCTCATAGTTTGAAAATAATACAATTTTGATGCTATAGCCAAACTCACTTAGGGTGCCTTTGCATTTGGGTTATGCAATATTAACTATAACACCAGCATTTAAAAAACACAGCAACTGAAGCCATGAGGAACCAGCTTAACAAACTTACTTCCCTGGTAAGCGGCATTGGTCTTCAATACCAAGCAAAGAGATTGTAATCTGAACTGCCATAGTTGTTCCTGATAAAGAAGAAAAGCAGAATGATTGCAAGTTGACTAAATAGTTTTTTGGCGTTCATGTTAACCAACAATCATAGACTATGAAACAGAACTTAAAATGGAGCATGCGCTCGTAGGCCCATCATAGCCAATAGGATTTGTGCACTCAGATTTCACCCAGTTTGCAGGGCAATTTGGGATAGAGTGACTAAAACCATGTAGGTCTTAGTAAAGTCCATATAAACATACCCTTTCTTATGGCTAATGAACCTGGGCACCAAGTGTTAGACTTGCACCCTCACCACTTTGAGCATGGAGTGATTCAAATCTTACAGAATTTTTTAAGCAAGAAGGAAGTGCCGTGGGATATTAAGATGCTAATCCTTAAAAGTAGCAGCAAGTATATGATAGCTGTGAATGAATATGGCTATCTTTGTTTCACATTTACTCAGTTTTGAACCCCAACTCACCATTGCTTAAGATACAGGCAGTTTTCTGTGCCCCCACACAACCCCATTGACTTCAGTGGTATACTTCCTGGCTTCAGTAATCTGTCCTTATGCACCGCAATACAGGATCAGGTCATTAGTTTATACCTAGAATTACAGATTCAGTTTGATTTCAGCTATGTGAAATGAGAGTTGAATATATAATCTGATTTGAGAAGACCTTCGATTTTTGTAATTCTAATTACACCCCCCCCCACACACACACACACACACGCACGCACAAATCTGAAGTGCCGTAATTATATTTGGACTATATTCATAACGAGATAGCTCCTTTCAAAAGCCATTGTAACTTCCTATCCGCAGTTCTTATTTTTATTCTTATTTCTCTTTGGAGTTTAAATCTATCACTTAAGTAAACTGAGGATTTTGTAATCCCCAGCATAATAAACCAAACACATTCTTGCTAGCTCCCTCCACCCACTCAGACCTTCCCCAAACAAGATTAAAATGACACCTTGATAATTGTGAACCATCAACAGTGTGCTAAATTGTACACGTTGTTGAACTGTGACCTGAAATTGTATCCTTAATCTGTTAGCAGTGGTTTAGTTGAAGATCTGTGCTTGGTTTCCTAATAAAGCATAGTTTGAACACATGTAGGGCTTCATTTGCTCTTGGGCATACAGAATCTGAACCTAACAACTGTAACTCAGCTGCATATTTTATGAAGGTACTTTTATTGTGAGAAACTTTTACAAGTTCCCCCCACTAGAAAACCTGAAATAGAAAACCAAGAAAGCAAGGAAGTAGAGGGAAGCGCATTTTAATTGTACTGATCTTAGACATTGATTTTGGTCCTTTTTATTTTTTTAATTCAATTTCAACTGCTTGGTGTTTAATGTTCATTTATCACCTTTAATGATTGAAAACCAGTATTCAAAATCAGCAAACTTGGCCAGTCTGCTTCTGATACCGATGTCCACATCATTAGTGAAGATGTTGAAACGAATAGGCCCGAGGACGGAGTGGGGTCCCCCAAGCCTCCGTCCTTGGGCCTGTTCTTTTCAACATCTTCACTAATGATGTGGAGTAGACATTGGTTTCAGAAGCTGACTAGCCAAGATCCCTGATGCCATCAAACGTTGGGGTAACGCATCCATACCCAAGGACAGGATGGTGATGCAGGCCGGCCTTGACAGGCTTGAAAAACCCACAGCATACTTATAGGCTTGGCAGTGCTACACTGGCTAGCACCACAGCCAAAAGGGACTTGGGGGTCATGATTGACCACAAGATGAATATGAGCCACCAATGTGATGTTGCAGCTGGCAAAGTGAGCAAAACTCTGGCTTACATCCATAGATGCTTCTCTAGCAAATCCCAGGATGTCATATTCCCACTGTACTCGGCCTTGGTGAGGCCGCAGCTGCAGTACTGCGTCCAGTTCTGGGCTCTGCAATTCAGGAAGAACGTGGAGAAGCTTGGGAGAGTCCAGAGGAGAGCCACGCGCATGATCAGAGAGCAGGAAAACAGGCCTTATAATGAGAAGCTGAGAGCCATAGGACTCTTCAGCCTGGAAAAGCACAGGCTCGGGGGGACCTGGTGGCTGCCTATCAGTATATAAAGGGTGTACGTCAGGATCTGGGGGAACACGTGTTCACCAGAGCACCCCATGGGATGACAAAGTCAAACGGTCACAAACTCCTCCAAGACTGTTTCAGGCTGGACCTAAGGAAGAATGTCTTTACTGTCCGAGCCCCCAAGGCCTGGACAGACTGCCGACAGAGGTGGTGCAAGCACCTATTCTGGACTCCTTTAAGAGTCAATTGGACATTTATCTTGCTGGGATCCCGTGACCCCAGCTGACTTCCTGCCCCTGGGGCAGGGGACTGGACTCAGTGATCTTCTGGGGTCCCTTCCAGCCCTAATGTCTGTGAAATCTATGAAAATATAAATACTTAAAATATCAATGATACTGAGCTTTAAAGCTGCTGGGTGTAATTACGGTATTCTTTTTTCTCAGTGCATGCCGTCGGTGAACATCTTGGATATAACTTATTCTATTATTAGTATATTCAAGTTATGCATCAATAGAAATGTAAATAGAGTTGAGTAGATCTCGGTGCCTTTTCCTCCTTTGACTAATTCAATCAAACCCCTGAATTTTTAAAAATTAATTTCATGTTAAATCACAACAGAAACGCAATGAAGGATCCCATTTTAAAAAAGGACCGAATTGTGTGTTTGGATCCTCTGCTAAATCAGGTCTTATTAGGCCTTTAGTGTATTGAGGTCACTATGTTGTAAGGCAGTAGGGTACTCCAGTAGAGCCCTGCTGAAGTTGTTGTGGGTAGTTGGCAAGGTAACCTAAAGGATTCCCAGAACTAGGTGATCCAGCATGTAATGTTGGGCACCTCTGGATGGGTCTAGGTTGTGTCTGAGCCTATATTCATGGATGCCCTTGCTTTTTGAATTCACAGTCAATGCTTAAAGTTACCTTTTTGTTCTTATTTTGTTTAATTTTCCAGGATAGCCAGTGCCTCGCAGCAGAAAATTAACATATTGAACTGAAGGGTGTACACAGTTCATCATTTCTCAGCTGACCCTGTACTGTTTACTCTGTTGAGGCAAAAGTACCAGCAGGCCAAGCTCTGCTAGGCAGAGTGTATTACCTTGTCAGAGAAAGGCTAGGCTACTCAGATTCACCCTGAACAAATTACATACCTCACTACATCTCTGAACAAGGTAGCAGGGTTATAACTCAGTCTAAGCACCGTTCACTCTTCTATTACCTTCATAACCAAGGTCATACTAATCAACTCAATTACCAGTCCTCTTGGACATTTTCATAATGTTTTCTGCTAGTTGCTCTCCTGTGAAAATCTCTGGGTCTAAGCAAATTAATGCCATTTTTATAACTATCTACATTTCAGGTACAGTGATCCTCTTTCAAAAAGCTGCTTCACAGCAACAAAAACTACCTTTAAACACCAGCATAATGTTTGAACAACTAGTAGCATTAGCCTTATTCTGCTCTTGACCTTTTTTATTGCATAAACAAATTTAGATGTACCTTGAAAAAAGAAATACCAGATATGAAACAAAGGGAAAATGAAATGAATGGACCTGCCAGGGTCTGATTTCAGTCCACAAAGGCCAGAAGGTTTGGAATTGAGGCTGCAGGTCCATTCTCAGCTCCGAGCAGGTTTACTGGGTTTTTAGAAAACCTTGCAAATGCTGGATTCAATGGGTTTGCAATAAATGTATAACCTCAGCTTAAATTGTCCCAAAGCTGGGGTTTTAATGCAGCTCCTAAACGTTACGTCATTCTGAGTTTTATTCTTGACATTCTTCACCCCCCTTCCCAACACATGCACACAACACTGTTGACAAACATAAATATGAATCTCTGTAGTTTATATATGTATTTGCATAATTCCACATTTTAAAGACATCAAACATAGAGTGCGTCTGGCCTGTCCACCATCTGATTGCAGCTTTTGAGCCAGAATGATCTCAGGGCAGCTTCAGGTTTAGACAGGTATTAAAAACAAGGGGACAAGTGGTTCCTTTCTGCAGCTTTACCCTTCAGAGGGCATCCCTGAGGGCTTTTACCAGTCGGTAAAATAATCAGGCAGGTCTGGTAGGTGTTCTGCAGCAGCATTCAGGGCACAACCCCTGTGATCTGTACCCATACTAAGTGGTCCCCTATTCTGCAGTTCTGTACCAAGTAGATATTCCTGGCTTCTTCAAAATCCACTGCTGGCCACGGGCCTCAGGAGCTTCCCATATAAGTAGTGCTATTGCACTGAGAATATCTCTGAAAAGTTACTACCTAGTCTAGATCCTGTTACCTTTTCTCCAGTAGTATCACACAGTTGAGAAGGAGGAATTAGATGTGTTCCCTCTATTCATGCTTCTGACATGCTTCCCCTCCTCACCTGTATCCAGAATCCTTTATTGGCCTACCTGCAGGGTCTCAGGATTGTGGGAGAGTGCTATGGATGTGGATGACAGCCTCGGTGAAAAAAGGATCTTCCATTCGCGGAGCATCCCTTCTTTGTTCTCACCCCAGAAAAGCTAAATCTGTCTATATGTTGTTAACTGGTGTCTCTTTCAAATCTGCTGGAGGTTCCAGAGAGCGCTCGGCACTGATTTTGCTCAGCCCAGAAATCTAAAAATGCACAATTGTAACAAGCATTTGTCATCTCTATAAAGCAAGGCCTGCATTAAAAATTAAAGCGTTTCAAATCGGCATTTCTGAGCCTCTAGCTGAAAGCAGCCATTTTGCATAAGCATGACAAAATGTATAATTTTCATAATAAGGTCAAAGTGAGAGACTGCCAACCAACATGCATCAAACTGTTACGCTGGTTCAACATCCAGGACAATTTTAGCCTTTTGAGCTTTTAATATATGCCATGTCCCATATACTGAAGGATTTAACCCAATGGTTCTATGAATGTTACATTGATATTGCAGCTGTTTGGAACTGGATCCACTGTAAATGCCTCTTTTTCTTGGCATTTGATGCACAGCTGATAAAAATGAGACAAGTATGCACCAGGTAGTGAGCCTCAGAAATAATTAGGAACACGTGTCCATAGATAAGCAGCGTACTTCTGTGGCATGGTAGCGGTAGTAGCAATAGCAGTAGTAGCAATTGAAGTAATAATAATAAATAGATAATATTGTTATGACAGTGTCATAATAATAATAAAAGTAAAGCCCAGTTAGTTCAATTACCTTATTTCACCAACTTACTTTTCTGTTTTCTTTTTCAGTCTGTGCACAAGCTCAGTTGAATACATAGTTTCGTGCCTGGTTCAGAATATTTAGTATATCATTTGGCTCACTTTTTGAGGCCAATTTATACCCACACACATCATTTATATATGCAGTTTTAAATCTTAAATTTACTTAAGATTGAATTATTTAACATCACTTGATAGCCGTTAGAAATAGTACTGATCTCCTCCCCTTCTGCTACATCCAGTGTGAAAATCTCAAAGCAATGGTTATCGGTGTGAGCTGAACTTGGCTATTCTTATTCAAGGTCCGTAGTGAGGTTCATTATTTAATGTTTTTACTGCCATTCTATCCAGAGTACTCTTCTGCGAAGTATTTTTGTACAGTTGATCACAAGTCAGTTTGCTTTTATGGTCATTTCACTGACGCATAATTCTCTTGTATTGATCCATCCTCAACGTGCTCCTATAATCATATTGGGTGCAATAAGCAGCGTTCTCAGGGAGCTTGCTTCTTCACCCTGTTTTGTTTGATATCTTAACACCAGGACCAATATTCACAGTCCTTAAAGAAAGAATTACTGAAATAAATTCAGTCACAGAAGCTTTTAAAATTCGAAATCCCAGGAAGCTAATTAGCATTTCCTTTTAAGACAGCTTCCTGCTTTTTTATATACATAGAGATTTGGCCCTCAAATGTGCTTGGCGTCTTTCCAACGGGTAAATCAGGTGATCTTTGCTCTGCAGAACACCGAGCTTTTAGGAAGTGTCATGGCGTTAAAAAAAAAGTCACCGTTGTCTTCCTGTGCATAACGTGGAGTCATCAAGCATTAAGGGGGGTCTCCAGATTGCGGGCAGCAGCTTTGGAGGGTTCTTGATAGTTGCTTCACACCCAAATAGATGATGCCACAAAACCAAGTAAAGGTAGTGACAGGTATCGAACTGTTCGTTTGTTTGTCAACTAAGTTCTTTCTATGCTAAAATAGCAATTACCTATCAGAGCCCACATTGTAGTCTGTTATGTCCTGTCTCCCTTGATAATATGGTGCATATTTAGATCATGATGCCTGAGGCAACATGGGATAAAACTGGCTATATAAAACCCAGTGTGCTAAATATATGTATAAGCAATATGATGTCAGAGCCTGGAAAGCAACAGGGGCACCATTACTAATCTGAATGATGTGCATTTCCTTCAAAAGAGATACCTGGGTAAAGGAGGGTTGCGCAAATACAAATTGTTCAGACCGCTGGATACGTGCAGTAACCCAGATTTGTGAGAGGCACTAATAACCTGCTCCTTTTTTTCCCCCCAGGCCCACACCTGCTTCCTGCGTGTGGCATTTTCTGTTTCTTTGATGGTGCCTGTGCAGTTAACTTCGACAGCTACTTTTTAGACCCGTAAGCATGCTTGTTCTTGTGACAGGAATTAAACGGTCCTATGATTCGATGCGGCGGGGGCTGGGTGAGAAATTGCATGGATGGAGGAGTAATGATGCAGGCTTTCATAAAGAGGCTTTCCCACACGGGTTATTATTGCCGTTTTAAGGAAAATAGAAAGTCTGGTCCACCCACTGCAAGAAATTATATCTCTTAAAAAAATGCCATAGCGTAACTATATTGAGGTGCTTTTTAAAGAAAGAATTTAAAAACAGTTTCACCTTAAGGGAATGCCTCTCCTTCCATCTTGGTGCGACTGAGGTCCTCTACCCCTTTAAAATTGCTCTGGTCCTAGCAGAACATTATATCCTTTTTTTTTACGTGACTTCGGTGTTATTCAGTGGCATTTACCGCACAAGACGAGGTATTATGCAGGGAAAACTTGAGGGTGATGCATTACTGCACCGTCCAAAGCTCACACACAATAAACTTTTCTATATCGGCAGCTTGGGAAAATAACTGGGTTATTCGGGACTTGGAGTTTTTTGTTTTTGTAAGAGTGACTATTGCAGTAGGTGGATAAATAGCCGTGTTATTAATGAGTCCTGTTATTAATGAGTGCCAACCAGAAATCTGGCTTTCAAGTAATGGTGGGAAAATATCTGTTGAGTGTCAGGTTAAGGTACACACCTTCCCAAGCAATTAATCAAATGCTTCTTCTGGAAGCGCGCTTGCCGCTACATGCAGTGTTTCTGAGTATTTTTTTCCCCGAAGTAAGACGTTCTTGGCTAGGTTGTTCTGTCTGCGATGTGTTCGTTATACCCCTCTCCGTTCCTGCTATCACCACAGCTAAAGACGCTTCTGGCATGATGCACCAAACTCTAGCATAAGGTATTTCTATATTGCAAGTATTGCAAGCTGTAATCAGCTGAGAAGCCTCCCATGATGAGTTCATGTGAGGTATGCGGTATAAAGAGGCAGCTGAAGAACAGAGAATAGATTTTGAGGGTTTCGTAATTTTTAATATCAAGCCGTTTCATGCCGTTTTTAATGCTAGCCCTCAATTAATATAGCTAATGTCAACATTCATAAACAATTTGCAATAATCACTGTGTAGAGACCCAAACCGATGCTTCTTTCTCTACACTCAGTTAGTCAAAGGACAAGGAAAAAATATTCTAATAAAGTGTAGTCACTGTCTGAGAGATTCTGAGAGGTCCTGCCTCAGTTCATACCAGCATGCTCATTTACTTCATTGCCATTGCAATACCACGCCTGCTGAAAACTAGTAGAACAATACTAATATAATAAAGGACCGTCCACAATGCATGGGATAGCTGTCAAAAGCTGGCTCCTTCCCCTAGCAGTCTAACAGCGTGGTCCCCAAGCTACTTTTCTACTACTGCCCAGAAACCCAGGCACCATGCTGTTGGTGCCACAACCAGAGGGAGCAGAAGCACTCATATAGGATGGTGAAGGGCACCTAGGTGGAAGCTTCACCCAATCCAGAATGCCACTCTAGACCCCTAAGTTTGGCTGTTTTCTGGCCTGTATATTAGATCCATGTTGTTTCCTCCTAGGGGAGAGAAACTGGGTCTGTATTAATGAACGTTCGCAGTGTGTAAGAAGTCACAGAGATAGCAGCCCTCAAGCAAACAACAGGCGTTACTAGTTATCACTTGGGTGTTGGGGAGAAGTTTGTCAAGGCAGCAGTAGCCGATCCACTGTGATAATACCTAGAGTCCCCAGCTGAGCTTTCTTGATGCTAATTTAAGGCTGGGTGTCATACAGAGGCCCTACTGATCCACATTTTTTTTTTTTTTGCAACAGAAGAAGAGCAAGCGCTCTTACCAGTTTTCCCGATTCATTATCTGCCCTTGTTGCCCACAAGGAGTAGATGACAGTGAATCCACGCACACCTCCTGCGCCTTGTGCTAGAAGGTTGTTAGGTGAGGTACTGATACCGGACTGCTCCACCACTCTGCTCAGTTGGATCAGGCAGCGTACTTGGCTTTCCCAGCGCCTGGATTTAGGTTGGAATTAACTAGATCAAACAAAGTCCACATGTGATGGAAGTGCAGTCGGTGGGATGCGGGAAGTAATCAAAGAACTTGGCAGGAATAAAGGTCATGCCTTTACATTGAGAAAGCGTGCCTGTCTTTAATTTCCAGCTTTGGTAGCCAACACCATATTCGATTCCTGGCTGCTGCATGTAATTTAGAAAACAGCAGTATTTGAGGGTCCCTGTCAACTTTAATTTGCCTAGAAGAGGACAATCTTATGTCACTCTTGCTATAATCTTCTGTGGCTTTGTCACTCGCAGACTGGATTACTGCATTGAGGACACACCTGCAGGCTGTTCGGCAAGTTTACCAGCGAGGGGATTTTTGGGGGGGTTTCAGGTGCAAAACACACCTTGCTCATGATCTAGCATCCATTTGTTTTCAAGTTAGAGCTTGCATTTTGGCTTCATAGTGGTTTGCCTGGGAAGCTCAGATGTCTTATTTCCTCCCCGACTCTTAATTCTACATGTGAGAGCGACGTGTGTCATTGAGCTGATTGTCCTCATATTTAAACCAGAACGGGTTACAGCAGAACATAATCAGTAGCGAGCCCTCATCTCTGCAGTTCACCTGCCTGCCGAGCTGGCTGGGGGAGAGACAGTTTGTGGATCTACAGGGCATCTAGTAAAGCTTTGCCTGATGTCATAGTGATGACAGTAGTGTGTATTTATGTGCGTGTGTGTATGAGGAGCTGATGAGAGAGTGATGCTCTAAGTGTCTGTAAATGGGTTAGAACATTGGTGTAGGGGCATCATAAATCTCAAAATAATTAAATCATTTAATGCACCAGAACTGGGTGCCCCAGAGTACATGGGTCCTAGCCAGAGGAAGCGCTGTTTTAATGAGAGCTGTATAGAGAGGTTGTTCCTTTGCTAGGCAAAACAGTCATGGATAAAGGAAGGCTCTGTTAATTCACCCTTACATAAAGAAAATAATTAATCACCAGTAGACATACCCCACGATTAATTCTGCTTCCTGCCTTGCAAACATCTTGTTTCAAATGAGGTTTATCCGCTGTCTAAAACTAAATACAATGAATAGATGTATAATAAAATCTTTTAATTGTCTTAGCATATGTTGCTTTTATTAGGTGAGAATAATTGCATTCATGGGATCACCTACAAAGTCCTTTGGAATATAAAATTGAAATGGCTTCACACTGAGTGCGCAAGTCCTTCTGAGCCGTGCCATTTTCCCCTTCACTGCCTCTTGTCCCCCTTTCGCTGTAAAGTTCACATTGAAGTGTGACAAGAGACACTTGACAACTGACACATGCTGGATCTTATCAGCAGTGAGTGCAGTCATGGGCCCTGACTGAAGAGCAATTGTCATTTCTACACCATTTATTCCTCTCCTAGCCTCATTGCTTGCTTCCTTTCTGAGGAAATTTTCCCTGTTAAAGTACTGTACTTGTCGTTCCCTTCTGGTGCATGTGTGGGTTCTTATGGGAGGATTTTGATATGCATTTATCCCATAGGCAAGCCTATAACTAACTGCCACTAACCTCTTAGTGTCAGGACTGCTGTAAGCCGATTCACAATCATAAAAGCAACCCAACAAAGCTTTTATGGTGTCATTACATCACTCTTAAATCCCTCTCCTTTCCAGCATACAATAATTCTATTACCTCTAATCAATTCACGGGCTATTTTATTTGAAATGGGGAGGGAGGGGGGAACCAGCCCTCCAAACCAAGTTGTCTCATTCTGACCAAACTTGATGGAAAGCACTGATAAGTCTATATCTACTTAAATTGACTCTTACAGCAAATTCTGGACTATTGAATAACCACCTAGGCCGATAACAACAGGCAGTGATCCACTCTTGCCGATTGCGAGATGCTTCCGTTTCACCCAGTTCTAGATCCTGTGTTTGCAGTGCAGTTCGCATAGCCAGTTGATAGTTCTGAATTACATAGAAAAAAGGCCTAAAGTGTTCCTTTCTGAAATACAAGGGTCTCCCTAGTTCACCCTAAACAAGTCATTGCTATAGAAGTCCATACTGCACGGCTTGAGTGCTCTTCCTGTCCTCAACTAGTGTTTTGTGGCTGCTGTTTTTATTTAACAAGTTGCCTCATTTGTGTGCCTCCCTGCACAAGGACTTCGGAGACCGAAATACTATTACTCTCATTAAATTGCTGGAGCCCCTAAGATCATGTCTACACGGTACAGTGTAATGCCCTGCAGAGATCCTCAAGCTAGCTCTAACTTAGTGGAGCTGCATTAGCGTGGCATCCTACCCATGTTTCTCAACAAAGATAGATTAGCCCGGGCAGATTGTCATGCTAATGCAGCTAAATTGTGTCCAGTACCCAAGCTAGCACTAGTATCAGTCCATGGTACCATGTAGAAATACTTAGGAGCCCTGTTGGCAGATGTTCTACAAACAGAACAAAAAGATGGTCCCTGCCCCAGAAAGCTGATACATCAAAGGGTCCAGGTATATCTACAATTAGGAAGGTTACTTCCATAATTAGGAACATGTGGATGGAGGAAGACTCCAGTTTTCAAGAGTAACCACATTTCATGTGGAACAGGGGTGTCAAGATGGCTGAGTGGCACGGGGCTGATCCACAACCTGGATAAATAGTGGGGGGCCAACTGTACTGGCCAGACCAGTCCACAGACTAGCCCTGAATGTCAGATCCAGCACGCATCCCAGACCAGCTGGAGCAAGGGCCATGTGCAATGTTTCCCAAACCAGTCAGAGTGGGCGCTGTACTTCCCAGACTGGTTCTGTGTGTCACGTACGATGCACAGGGCCAATCCTGCATCACCACATATGGGTCAACTCAGAGACCCAGGGGTAGTGCTGGCAGCTGGTTGATAGGACTCTTTGGGCCATATCTTTGACATCTCTGATGTAGAAGGAGGATCTGGTGCATGACTTTTATGCACTATTTTAAAATCAGTTTCCTGTTGCCTGTTTTCATCCAGTGAAAACGAAACATTTTTCTTAACATAGTCTTCCTCTCCTTTTGTAGTATGAATGTCTTTCATTCCTCTCCACCTTGCAGTGGTTGCCAATTTATGAATTAGCTGAATTTATGAATTAGTTGAATTTAGGTTCTAAATGCTGAGCTAAGCTTCACATTCTTTACTAATATGTGTGAACATTTGCTCATGCTAAACAAGTTGGATGGCTCCTGGAAGTGCACAAAACTATCAGTGAGTCTCGTTTGCAGTTTAATCTGTTGTCTCTTTTTTTTTTTTGCTTGCTAACATGGCCTTAAGAGCTAGGTACAGACATTCAAAGAGCCCGAGGCAGAATCGATCTAAGTTATGCTGTTTTCAGTAAGCAGCTTATTTTAGATCCATAGCAAACATAACACATTTGCCTGGAGCAGGAAGCGGAAGGGGGGTAAATCTTGAATCAGATTCCGCCATTTTTAAACCAGTTTGTGTGTGCTGAACTTCTGTTCTGTTACGGATATACACCAGTTTCCAGTCACTTACACCGGTAAACCTCTTATGTCTGTACCTGGCCTAGTTGTTTAGAAATCCAGCTATTTTTCTCAAATGTTCTGTATCATTACTCCCTGAAAATTATCTTGCGTCTTCTCCATACAAATCTGCCAATCACATATCTAATTAAAGTTCCTTTTAAAAACATAGGCTAGTACTGTTGCTTGTAATGTCAGTTGTCCCGCACAGTCTGCCTCGCTCAACAGAATTCTACTGTTCCCAGGAGAGATTTCTCCCTGTAAAATGATAAGTAAATAACACCCTGTTGTCTTCGCACACAACCCTGTGACTATCTTTATGTCACCCAATTGCATTAATTCAGTGCTTGTACGTTATGAAGGTCCTGCATGGGCTAACGAGTAAGCACCAAGACTAAAAACAGATTTAATCTGGGCCAAATTGCCCTGGGTTTTGATTTGCATCAAAACGGAGTAATCATTTACATGCTCAGCCTGAATGGTAATTACCTTGAATTAGCCTTGATTGTCCCAGGTCAAGTGTTAATTTGAATACTTCACAGGTACTTACCGTGGGACAGTGTGCGTGTTCATCTGTAGGATCCCAGGCTACATTTCTTGGTCCAGAGGTACACTACTCACTTGTTTTTAGTAAATCATCATTTAGAGAGTGCTGTGTGCCCAACTCGCCCTTGCTCAGCGGAATAGTCCCGTACTCGTATGAGTAGCGCCAGCAATTTCAGTGAGTAAATATGGAGAGGATTAGGCTGTTTCTCTATGCTGTTTTCTTTTTGGAAGGACAACTAGAGCACAGATGGGCCATCTTCACATTTGTTCCACTGCATCTCGTGGATAGTAAGGTGCCACGGGTAGCCTGTCGGAGCTCTGCGGCTTGTGTCACCAATAACAGTTCTTTTTTTCCAGCAAAGAAGAAGAGAGAACAGAGATGGCAAGGACAATAATTGATTCTGATTGAAGTGAAATTAAAACATAGTACCTCGATGGCAGTGCTGATTTATGACATGGTAGATGAACTATAGGTTTTAATAATGTATTCTAAGGCAGACAATGACAGGATAAATATACCAGCTTAGATCATCCAGAGAGACACGGGGAGACTCTGTACATAGGCACGTGTGCCACAGCAAAGGTTATGTGAATTTCCTCCTCTAGCCGTCCTTGGAAAGAAGAACTGTACAACTGCTTTTAGCCTGTGTGAATAAACTATCTCTTGTTAATGTATCTCTAGCTGTGAGCCGAAGTTAAAATATAGAGATATTTGCTGCATACAGTATACCGGCCACCATGAGGAGAGAGACTCAAAGAGTAGCAATAGAAATGTCTTCACAAGGCCAGAAGGAATAGAAGTTCTTGATCCTCTACAATGAACTCTGTGAAGCAGGATGACTGTACTTTTCAAAAATATATTTTTAGGTAGGAAAAGGCAGGATTTATCACCCCAGTCATGAGAAGCTTCTGTGCTCTACTCAGAGAGAAAAACAAAGATTAAAAGGTAACTTATCACTTTGCCTTTTCCTTAGTTCTTTATGCCACTAGTTTGTTTCGAAAATAATTTGCTTAATCATGCACAAGATGCAAGGACCTGTACAGAAGATTTTTACTAGGCATGTGCCAAGTAGATCAATTATAATATGAATACTGTAAATTTACCCTGCTTAGAAGGTTATTTTTCATTAGATACTGATTCCACAGGGTTGACATAGACTACACAGTACAGCTTTGGCCTTATGTTGCAGTAGCAGTAGTAATAATTATAACAGTAATAATACATTTGGTGTCTTTAAAGCACTATTTAAAATGTTGCACTCAATCTATAATCACGTGCAGATCCTGAAATAAATGAGTAGTTTGGTTCTATCTCTAGGTAATACATTTAAGAGTAATCATAGAAACTGAAGAGTGGGGATAATGAGTTATGTTGGGTGTAATAAGTAAAAAATAAGAAACAAGACAACACGCTGGGAAGACAGACAAGAAGCTGATGACTGGTTGAATTATTTCTGGAGTTATAATTCATAAACTTGCAATTAATAACATACTTTGTTCACCTGTATCTGTAAAGTCAATAGCAGATGCAGATCTATTTAGATGGAACAGGATTTTTAAATCACACAATTGGCAGTGGTAAATATTAGGAAGAAGCAGGTTTAAACTTACTTGCCAATTCGTTAATCAGTTTCCTGTCCACAGCCACTGGGTTAGGAGAATCAGGAAACACAGACAAAAATCCCATTGGTCTGGAACTGATAAAATAGAAGGAAAGGAAGGATGGATATGGGGAAGAGGAAAGGAATGAGGATCAGGAAAAATGGGTTACAAGAAGTTGATCTACCTCAAGAAGCAGGCGGGGCCATAATTTATTTTGCCCCTAGCATTTAGGGGAAGAATTATTAGTTGTTCTTGATCATTGAAGACAGATTCCATGTGTTCTACCCCGGGTGGGGAGAGGGGAAATAGAACACATGGCATCTGTTGTGCTATTTTAGTAGGATTTTAAGCATCTGCTGGAATTGCCATCTTTGTCATCGGGCCCCATGGAATCCAAGAGTGTGACTAATTTAAGCCCTTTGGGATGGTGTGGTGGAATATGCATTACAAACACCCAATTTGCCTGCATTTGTGGCTTGAAGGAACTGTGCAGTTCGATGTCATTGGTGGAGGCTAATCTACTGCGCAGTAAAGTGTCACTGTCTACACGTGCATGGCATTTTCTGCACAGTAAATCAGTCTACTGCATGGTTGGCTCGTACCTGTAGATACAGGTAGCAGATTAACCTCACAGTAGCTACTGCACAAAAGTACACATGTAGGCAGCTGACAGGGAGCAATTTGCTCCCAATCATCCCAGGCAGCAAGGGGCGGGGGACCTGGCCCCTGCCCCAGGCAGCTGCCTCCCAGCCCCACACCGCAATTGCAGTTTCTCAGCCCCCACCCATGCTAATTGGGGCGTGAAGCTGGGAGACAGCTGCCCAGGGCAGGGGACAGTTTCCTAGTCCACACTCATGCCTATTGGGGTCCTGAGCTGGGGAAGCAGCTGCCTGGGGCAGTTTCCCAGTCCCTGCCCAGTGCTGATTGGGGCACAGGGCTGGGAGGCAGCTGCCCCAGAGGCGGGATAGCTATCCCCACCCCCATGGAGCCCAGGCCTGGCCCTGGAGCCCCTTGGCAGTCCAGGGCTGGCATGCAGGCAAGTCAAGAGCTCTCCATGGCTGCTGTAGGAGGACAGAGCAGGTCAGGAGTCGCCCTGCACTGCCCTGCTCCCGTTGGGAGCAGATTTGTCCTGATGAATGCACGTGTAGACACACCCCTGGGGAAGACTTACTGCACCTCATTTTACTGTGCAGTTGGCATATGGCACATTAATAGCATGTGTAGATATGCCCTGTGGCCAGCACTGGGTTTGCACTGCTATTTCCTTTCAAAATAATAACACCAGTTTATACAAGACACGTGTCTAAGCATTAAGCTGGCAGCCTAAATCCATTAGTACAATAGTATTATCCCATGGTATCTAAATGGTGCAGTTGGGAGAAGTCCCCTTATTGATGCATTATTCCTTTCTCTCTCTTCCTGTTTATTTTTCTCTTTCCGCCTTCTGATTGGTAATTGTTGAAGATATCCATGAACAAATAACCCTTTTCCCTCATGTCCTTCCTGCTTATATATTACAATGAAGCCCAAGTGCAATAACAAGCAGTTGTAGAAGTTACCGTGATATAAACACAAGACCCTGCTTTTGTTATCTGTGCATGAAAAAGGAAATGGAGGGGGGCGGTGGACGACAGGTTTTCAGATCTCTTATTAACTTGCAGTTGGAAAGGCTTCTAGTAGGAACAGCAGTAGAAGGGTATATATTTACCTTTAAATGCCTTATTTAATTTTGTGTGCTTGTATAAGTTCACTTTTATGGCATGTGAGTCCTTTCAAGGATTTCCAGAATTCCCTCTTCAAAGGACTCTTGGAGAGCAACGTGACTATGCCAACTTAGCAGGGAAAATTACAAGTGACTAATTTAAGTGCTTCTTAGAATCATTTTCCTTTTGTTTTGTATAATTTTCACACTTATAAAATCAAACTTTCAGTTAAATGTTTATATAGTAATTCAGTCGGCTTAAGCCATCTGCTGGTATGGCATCTGCAGAGTTGTTTTGATGCACGCTTAGTATTGCTTCCTTCACAAGACTTGTAGGCTTGTATTTTGGTTGCAAAAGGATCATTTTCTCCAGCACAAAGGAAGTGCTGTTTATATCCAGGAATCTAATTGTCAGCTTTATTTCCAGACTCTACTTCAAATCAACTTTTTATGCTTCCAAAAACCTTATTCTGATTGACATTTACTTTTCAAGATGTGTGCTCAATCTTCTCCTGCTCTTTTATTATACTCTCCTTTGTATCAGTATTCAGAAAAAAATCCTCATCACTTGAGAAGTGCATAGGTACGTTTGTAGCATTAGTATTCATACTTGCATGTTAACAACCGTTATAACATGTACCAGAGGGAAAATATTATTTCTCGTAAATGCTCAATAATTATAGTCTTTATTGCATCAAAACCTGTGTTTTGACAGATAGTGGAAAGCTTTCAAAGCTTGTGTGGGATGGATGACAGATAGCTGCAGGTGGAAAATATTTTTTTAGGTATCAGGTTTTCTATTACTGCTACTGTAAATATTCTTCCAAAATAACATTAACCTTCCAAGCAGGTTTGGTAGTGTACAATGATAATGTGTGTATTACAAAAATATACCTATGAAATATTTTTTAAAGATTACATCTAATTAATCTAAGGTTGGGTCTCGTTTCATTAAGTTGCAAAGTATGAAAGACTAGAAAATTGCTACTGTGCTCTATTTAGTACTTAAGGTATAATTTGAATGGATGTGCTAAATTCTTGGTCATAACTTGTGGTAATGTCTAGTCAAAGAAAAATTAAAAGAAAGCTTTTACATTTTTGCAGTTTACAAGGCTTGAATACATTTAACCCATTTGGTACCATGAGCTTGCATGAAAAGGTAGGTAAGTGAATTTTGTGCCACATGACCCTACAGGCAGCAGCACCCACAGTCTTTCTCAGTTGTAAAAAATGTTGACAACTTAAAATAAAATGTAATATGGGGTGCATTTTTTTCAAGTGTGTTCTATCATTTGTAGGTGGGATTTACACCTATAAAATTTATGCTTGTAATTGTAGGTGTCAGCCATGCCTCGGTTACAAAGTAGGTCACAAGAGATGAAGGTTTTCTCTACAAGTTCTTTAAGGTGCAAAAAATGCAGGTGAACATGTTGATATTGCTAACTGCACCTAAAAGCCTTTCATCATTTCTGAAAATCCCACATGTATTGTTTGTCTAGAAAGTCTAATGCATGGGTTTGGAAAGTTAAATAGACACAAGAGTGGCATTGCTTACCTCTCTGTATACACGTTTTGTTGCTTAGGGCAGTGATGCACAACTCGCACTTTATGGAGGGCCACTTGCAAGGTTTGTTTCCCAGTGGGGGGCCACGGCTCATGGAATCTGCTCTTTTTGGCTATAAGCCCACAATACAATTGCAAGCAAAAAACTGGGCTGCACGTGCAAGTACATGGACAGATGAAAGAATTCCTACACAGAGAGAACACAGGACTTACATTTTTGCATTTCACATTCTTTTTCGTTTAATAGTTTCATGAAGAATTATGGTCGGCGCCACATTGTGTATCAGGTACTTCTAATTTCAGGAGGATGATCATCGCTCCACAGACTTCTTGGGTTTTAGAGGACCAGTGTGTCGGAGTGTAATCTAGTTGTGTGTATTGCAACACAAGCTGCTAGCCCTATTGAAGTCAATGGCAAAACTCCTGTTGATGTAAAGAGGGCCAGGATTTCATCCTTTGAGTGGAATTATGAAGGAATGCAGGGTTTTCTTTTCGCCGTCTTTAACACTTTGTACCTAACTTGGGAAGGCCATTTCTATTAATTCAGAGAGTTTTATGTGCTCAGTAGTATGTGTGATAGACATTTTGCCAATTGTTTGTCCGACCGTTTAAAGGTTGTGCTCATCAACATTCTTATAGACCAGATAGTGAAAGAGTTGGACTCACCCTTCAGTCCATTAAGGTTGATTAACTAAGGCAGAGATAAACTATCTTCCCTCAAGAGCTGCCACCTTTTATTACTCCATCCCTTCATGTTGGGTCTGATGGTGAGTCCAAACACCTCAGATGCTTACAGATTCCAGCCATGCTCCCTAAACTGAAAATGGCAATACCTTTGAAAATAGAATGACCTTGAATGGGTTCAAATCTGATTATTTGTACTCTTTTGTAGGCTGGGACTATAACCCAAGAAGGTGGGGATTCTTCGTATCTTAAAAGCCAGTGCCACCATGACATAACATTGGGTTTATTTTCCCCTTCAAAAATTCTGAAGAAATGAAGTAAGCAGCTTTGCTTTTCAGCTGAAATTTCTAGCACATCTTTAAGTAGGTTGGGCTCCTTTTGAAATGCCGTTTGTTTTTGCTGTTTTGCCGTCAAGGGTCACTTAAGTTCAACAGTTTGCAACAGTTTTTTGACTTCTCAGAATTGATCTCTCTCTCAAAATCAAATGAAGAGGAAAAGAAAGGACCAAATATACTTTAATGGGAAGTGGAGCTTGTTATCCACAACATAACTATGCTGAAAAAAGTGCTTTGGTAATTAGAAATGCGTGGGGAATCTTTTGACAGTGGAGGATTTGCAATTACACTTTGACTGAAAACAAATTTTACATGGTCGCCCGCCGAGAAAAGATTATTTAAGACTGCAGTGCACATTAGCACAAATACATTGACAAATAACTGCTCTTGTAGAAATGTTATCCTTTCATAGAATTGTTACAAAGTGGGGGGTAGACACCTTGTTACTGGCCATCAATTTTACTGTGTGAAGCAAATGAAATTGAGAGGGGAGAGTCGGTGACTGGCACCTAGCAGAAGCAATATTATACCCACAGTCCAGGAACCTGGACTTAAAGCAACATACCTTTTGGTTGGACAGAGGTTACAGGATGGATAGCCCGTTGACAAAATATACTTTTCCAGTTCGAGCAGAGGGACTCATTCTTTTTATGCTGTGCCATAAGTTTTAGCACTTTCTGTCCTCCAGCAGTGCAAGAGTTAATTTACCAAACACACATGTCTTCTTGGGTCTATGCCAATCCCTCGGGTATCATAACTGAAGCCCGAGTCACTCATGTTGACTTCTTTCATTTTTGTATTTTTCATATTCGGTACTTTTTCATTTTTGTATTTTTCAATTTAGTCCCGACTAGCTTAACTTGTTTGGGAGATGGGGGATTTTTCTCTTTCCTATTTGTTACATTCACATCCAACAAAGACTCTGTACAATAACAGCAGGATGTGGCCTGAAGGAAATTATCTAGTGAGTTTTTCTTAGGGAACAACATTTGCTTCCCTGTAAGGAGAAAATGATGGTAGTATCCAGAAGAGCTGCGAGGAACCAAAACGTGGAGAAATATGGGATCTTAAAATGGGCTCTGAAAGGAAGTTCTTTGGGAGCTGAACTGGTGTCAGCTGGAAGGAACTGTTGGTACTTAATAAATAATATATAGAGAACATATAATTGCATCTGTTTGGTTTTCTACCTGAATAATCCAAAAGACCTCTGCACTTGTCTGTTATATACCCAGAACAGTTGCTCTCCCTGTATCATTTTTTTTTCCTGCCTAACTTGATCACGACACATTATCTTTTGGCATTGAATCTGAATTCTATCAACAGTTCAAGTTCATGCCTTTCAGTTTCTGTCGTAGCGTAGAGTCAAAGCAGTAGGATTCTTCAAGTAGTGTCTTTCCTGTTTCTCACACTTTTCTTCCAGCACATATTAGAATTCCCTAGTCAAACAGAAAGTGGGTTTAGAAAAGGAAACAAATGGTTATCACAGATTAGACTGTGTTTTGGGAAGATGATTTAAGAGGTACATGACCTAGTTTAATACCATTGCCATTGTTCGTACTGCAGTACAGAATGTTATCCAAAGGACCTCTCAGAGGCAAAAGAGAGGTGCTGCTCTCAAACAAGGAAGGCAAAATCAACCCACAGTGCATTATAAAAAATAGTTGAAGCTTTAAATGGAGACAACCAGGGACATATTTCCAGCTGATGAAAATTAGAGCGGAGCATAACCATCCAGGGACTGGTTTGGGTGGGATTTTCAGAGGTGCATTCGATGAATGCTGCTCTAACTGAATTCAGTGGAAGCTTTGACTGTCGAGACCAGGGAGGGAAGAAATGTAGGCCGAAGGAAAGCATTTTTTAACAACCTTTCATGTCTGAATGTGGTAGTGTGAAGGGTGAGTGTGGAAGTCACTACGTGTCAACAAGGGCCGGGTTCAATTTTGGGGTACTAAATATAGTTTACCTTGGCTCAAGCCCCCACCCAGACCACCTGGGAACTGCTAAATAAATGACTAGGGTGTCCCGCATAAACAAGCCCCACCTCCTCGCAAGCAATATAAACACAACACTCAAATTTATTACAAAAAAGAAAAAAAAGAAAAGAAAAGAAAACACAAAATATATTTTTAAAACACTATTAACTACAGGCACCCTCTTAGGGAGGCTTCACCCATACCCAGCAGTCTGGGACTTGGGGCTCCCGAATGGGTAGTTATGGGGGCCTGCACCCCTATACCTGCCCTGAAGGGCTGGAGAGGGGGGTCCACACTGGGGAGTCCTATGAGCTGCTCCTTGGGTTCGCTGTGCCATGCGGGACTGCTTGAGAGAGTGGGTCTTTCTGTGTTGCAAGGGGCTCCGTTGCTCCTGGAGAAGTGGAGAGCACTGACCTCCACATCCGCATGGTGGTTTTGAGGGGTTAACCGCAGCTTTCACCACCATCCTGCACCCCAAAATTCCCAGTCCCAGCTCTGCTGGGCAGAAAACTGCAAAAGAGCTCAGAGGAAAGGTCAGGCCTTTCTTGGTTTGGACCTGAACTACAACTAGCGCCCAACCACACCTCTTGGTTGAGACCTAAACTACAAAAACGACAAAAGGAGGCCCAGACCTATCTCGCTGGGCATGAACTGAACTGGACAGCGAAAGCTAGCCAGGCCTCTATCACACTGAGGCCTGGATCAACAAGAAGCCTAGCTCAAACCGTGCCAGGCTTCAACCTGGGCCAAATCTGCCAGCTAACCAAAACATATGGCTGGGGTTGAGCTCCACATCTAGGCTGAAATGCAGTAGCTTGGAAGCAGCAAAAAGGGCCCGGGTCTATCTGTGGCTACAGCCTGGACATCTAATCTCAGCTATAACACAGTGCTGAGATACTACAGGTCCCAAATGCAGGGGCCAGGAACTGCCAGGACCCATTCCTGGGCAGTTTGCTCCAGGGATTAATACCCTCATGGCATTAACCCACTTAAAGAGGAAAAAAAGGGAAAAAAGAGGGAGGAAACAGGAGTCTCAAATTCCCAGACTTCCTCTCCCCGTATCTGAGGCTTTCCCATTGCATAGCTTTTGCTTGCCTGTCCAGTGAAGAGGAGGGGATACCACCCCTGCTCCCAACTCACACACCAGAAGCAGCTTTTCTGGTTCCCAGTTCAGCCGTGCAGTGCAGCTCTCAGCAGCCCCAAGAGAAAAAGCTCAAAACCTTTGTTGAGTTGCTCTTATGTATGTGGTATGACATCACCCAAGCCTTGTCCAGTTAGGGAGGGTGACGGTCCAGCCTCTCTCTCGCTCAGTCTGCCTGGAGGATCTTCTGCTTACTCTGGTCAATGAGGCCAGAGGGTTTTGCATATTTTACCCAGATACAGGCCCTAGTTTATCATGTGCCGAGCACATGGCCAGAACAATAGGGGCCATCTTGCCCACACACACACACACACACACACCAGTCTGTGTGTGGGTATCGCAGATATGTGATCAGCAAATATTTGCTTTCGATTTTATTAGTTGTCAGCTTTATAAATCAGTGGATTCTCAAGTTTTACGGTAAAAAAAGCAAAAGAGCTTGCAGCGTCTGGTACTACATTACTCTTCGGATGTTGTTTTCTGTGAGTAAAAGTAATTTGGGTATACTTTTTTTTATCACCTCTTTGGTTTAGTAACAGTATGAGAAAGAGTTTAACTTGCCACTGTGCTGATATTCTTTACTGCATCATACAGGATTACTAGAGGGCATAAACTGATTGATATAACAGTAATAGCTATAAGCATATTTAAATCTGCATTTAGCGTGCCTGGATTAAAAAATATAAATCAGCACTATATTCCATGCAGATGTAAATTCTGAATCTGTATTTGTCGGACGTTATACCCAGAAGAGGAAACAAATGGGTTTAACCCAATTAGAGCTTTCTAAGAGTCTCACGCGTGTCTCTATCACCGTGAACATGCGCTGTAGCAATGTGTTAATCCGCCTTTTAATGCTTTCTGTAAGTAGATCAAAAAATGTCAGGTGCACTTTAGAAGGGGCTTTGGGTGATGATTATAAAATCCCTCTATGTCACATCTAAAGTCATTAGCCCTTCGCCCGGGTGTAGCTATTGCTCCAAATACGAATCTCCATGAGCATCTGCCCTGCCACTGCTCAGGATCAAGCCGCAGCTGAAATGGTGAGACATTTGCAGGCGCGTAGCTGTATTCTCTGTCTCAGCCACACGCTTTGCCGAAACCAATAGCGTCGCCCCACTTAACAGAGAGCAGAAATAGGGCTGTGTTCTCCAATGTGTGAAAAGAGCTGCTTAAATCAATCATTGACAAAAATCTATGAAGCAGGTAACAACTTAAAAAATGGAATATGCTGGAAACTTAAACTTAACTAATGGAAGTAAACTTTTTTTCTGCTTGCTTGAGGGAATGTGTCACAATGCTGCTTACCTTTTATTAGTACACGGCAGGCTATTCTACAGACCATTTATTTTAATGTGATTAGCCAATGGAATTGCGGGCTCTGTTGTTTTATCCATCAGGTGCTTGAAGTGTGTTAGAAATGATGAAGACAACATTTCCCGTGACATGCACGGCATCATAATTTCGGTGCTGTTGCACTGGTCGGCTTCATGACAGGTTCACGACTGGCACAGAGCCCTCGGGTACGCAGCAGCAAGGACACCGTCCCAAGGAACGTTCGCCATGCATCGTAGGCAGGGAGCCTTGAAAGGCTCACAAAGTCAAATTGACTTCAGCAGGACGGAGTTAAAAGAAGGACGCACGGGGTACAACAGAGATGAGGATGTACTGAAAATAGGGTGCAAGGTGAAAAAGAGAGTGGGAGCAGGCGGCAAGGCCAGGAGCGAGCGTGCAAGGATGAGAGGGAGTGACAGAGCATGTGGGAAGGAAGTAGGAGCAAGAGCAAAGGAAAAGAAGGGGTAGTGATGGGGCAGAGGACCTTGCACAGGATGTGGAGCTGGACTTAATACGAGAGAGGGAGAAACAAGGGAAAGGGTTCATATACTATAACAAAGTTCACTTCTATATGATTTCCTCCCTCCCTGATCACCTGGAGGCTTTGAATAAATAGTACTTTCAGTTCCCCCAAGAAAGAGGTGCATAATAAGCATCCTCATATGGGACGCTGATCTCCCAACATCACTCATCTGCTTTATAGCCTTACACTCTGGCAGTGCTTTGGCTTAGCAAATTAGCCTGAAGTGTTGTGCCCTTGGCTGGCAAATCCTTTCAACCCGGTTGAACGGACAAAATGAATACCCAGCCTGTTCCTATGTCTGTTATTCTCTTGTGTTTATCTGGCTGAGCTGTCAGTCAGGCCATTATAACCGTGGCGCACACTCAAATGACTTGTCCACTCACAAAAGCCTAGTCTGTCGATGATAAGCTAAACAAAACTGGAGCAAGACTGTTGACAGAGTTGCGAGATCTTGCAAATGTTTCAGGTAAAAGCAGAAATGTATTTCTGAACGGTACAGAAGTTTGTGTTGGTTGTGGGGCTTTTGTTTTTTTTTCAAATGACACGCCGTCCTTGTAGGTTACTAGATAGGGTAAACGAGCATTTGTAGTAAGTTAGACGTGCAAATATCTATTGTTGAAAATCGCATGCAGAGGACTTTTTAAAGTTAAATGTGAGCATCCAGAGCATTTATTGAAGCGAAAATTGTATGGAACGTAGCCGAGAAGGAAAAACACCGTTTGCCAACCTAGGTCTTCCCATGAGAGATTACACCAGTGATCTGTCACACATGGCAAATCCTTTTCTAGATGTGACCTGTAGTTGAGACTTCAGAAGGTGGTGTGGGAAAAAAAACCCATGACACATCTGTCCAACCGAGCAATGCTATGTGTGGGGGAAGTCTTTCTTTAACACCCTGAAGGATGAGATTCAATTATTCTGCTTTAGCGACTGAAGCAGCAAATGTTAGTTCAGCTGTGCTTGGTCCTTTCAGGCCAATGAGGCTACTCGCAAAGTGAGGTGATCACGCCTTAGTCATTCTTATTAGTCATAAAAAGGGACAGAGCTTTTCAGCTTTCAGCCTACAGCATTTGACCTGTAAGTACCGCAAGCAGGTAGACCCCGTGCAGTGTGAAGATCTCTTTCTTTTTTTTTTTTTGCATTTAAATTTTTCACTAGGACACAGACTTAGCCGTGCAACTCCCAACAGTTCTGGCAAGTAGTGCAACACGTCATTGTCCGGAAATGAAATATAATCTCAGCTCTTCTGATTCTTTAGCTTCATCCTTGGGCTTGTGATGGGCAAACTCATACGGGGCTGTGTTTGCATATCTCAGCCTATTTAGGCTCCAGTTGCCTCAACACTGAGAAGCAGTAGAGCAGGATTTTCGTCGATGCTGCAAGAAAACCATTCAGTAGTTGGCTCTCAGCATTTTCTACAGCACATAAGCTATCCCAGTTTCACCAAATAGGGAAAGGCAGATGCAGGACTCAATAAGACTACAGTGAGACAGCTAATGCAGCAACCTCCCATCAGTCTTGCAGAGAAAAGTTTAAATCAACCGTAAACGATGTGTTTTGCTGAGGGTTTAGGAAAGATGCAGTTGTCACTGAGAAAAATGCAACGTCTCTCTTGTCAGGGCATCTTTGTCTTCAAAATCCAAAACTGCGTTGCCTTGTTGGCTGGGAAGATAACTGTAACGGATGTTACAGCTATTTTTCATCAAATGCTTGTTAGTCAATTTATTAGATTCCTAATATACTAATGCACTCATCTGGCAGACATTTCAGCAAACTAGACTTGCAGTGAAGTATACTCATTCAAAGTCACAGTAACATGCGGATTGCTGATTTCTCATCAGCACTCAGAAGATAATTTGCAAATGTGCCATTTATCATTATGTGCTTTACAGAAGCAGATCCCAGGAATGGGATAAACTAATAGGAGTCTAATAATGAATATGTTCACCCTGAGTGCCAGTATCAAATTCTAGGCTATGTATGTTATTAATATGTATGAAATGTGTATGTGTGTATCCATCCATATACACACACCCATATGGGCATACGTAGACACAGAGGAGAATTTTTGCAGTATTGATTTCTCTGCCAAGGAATATATACAGTAAGTTGAGAAGTGTCTGTGAAAGACATGAAGCCTTTAATTTTGAATAAACCCAAGTAGGGCAAACTGCACGTGCATGGCAGTCTATGCCACTTGGGAAAGCCACCAGTAGGCTGTCACTTTCCTCTTCTGGAAATGTTAAGATATGTGGGAAGCCACTGGGCCTCTTTTACCTCCTGAAGCCTGGCTCAGGCCATGACGTTGCGAGGGGGGTAAGGCAGAAGTTGCCAGAACAGTCCTTTGCCAAGAGACAGCTGGATCCCTTGATCTTCTGCTTTTGCCTGCCTTCCGCTGAATTCAGCCGACCTTTTTTGCACTGGTAGCTGCAGTTTGAGTAGAGATGCACTTTAAAGTCGCAGTACCCGTGAGAACAACCTAAAAAACTTAATTCCTTTTTTTTTTCCCCTCTTGACATTCAGGGGCAGGCCTTGCATATAAATCTTAGCTACTTATTTTTTTCCGTTGCCAATTTTATTTTATATAAATGAAAGGTGTAACAAGAACCCCAGCACAGGAAGCCGTCCTTTTGCCAAATCACTGTGTGTATCTAGCACTGCTGAGAGCATAACAAAGGCTCTGTTGTACTGTTACCCAGCAGAGCCAAGAAACCATGCAAAGATATCGATAATTGATTCCATTTTATATAAGTTAAAAACTAGCTTTTCCCTCCTAGTGTGAAGGTAATGGGTTTTGTCTGTAGAAAGATAATAATTCTATGAACCATTTCTACACCCTCTATTAAAGAATCGTATAGCTTGCACTTGAACATCACGCCCATGTCAACTGAGCTTTTTCAACACTCATCTTAAAAGAGTCTTCAGGGGCTGAGAAGATCTTCCCGAGACATCAAGTTAAGTTTGAGGAACTTAAAAAGTCACAAAGATACTGTCAATTAATGTGCTTATTCTTATATCCTCATTCTGGCAAAAGCGTCTTCGAACATGAAAGCTGTTTTCTTTCAATTGCAAAGTTGCCATTGTATTTGGTTTCTGTAGGTAATATTATTCAAGACTTTTCTCCCTCATACCACCATACTCAGGAATACACAGGTTTTCCTCCCTACATATGCATCTATTTCTAAAAGAGAGAGAGAGCGCGCGCACTAAACTGAAACCTTGCAGCAGGATTTGTATGTAGAATATGACTTGATTTATAAGCTTAGGTAATTTCATTTTTGTTCACACTCGTCCAATTGAAAGGCTCCCACAAACAGTGTTAGAGCAATGAAGGAAAGAGATGGGGAATTTATCAAGCCATTTATCAAATTATTTTCACAGTCTATCAAAGTCATAAACACACTAAGGAGGAAACATAAGGGCTATGTTCCAACAGGAAAGCATGACAGTCTGCAGCAAGGCTACCTTGCTAGCACAGCCAAAAAGCAGTGGTTCTGACAAAGGGTGCAAAGGTCCTCTAAGAGATTGATGGAGTATGTGTCCTTAAAGTAAATCCTGCCCACTACAGACCGTGCATCTTTATTTGATGAAGCAGGTACTTGGGGAAAATGAAATATAGAAACAATTTAGGCAAAAAAAGAGATCGGAGCAGAAAGGGTAAAAATCTTCCTCTCTGCAAAGGGCCCATAAAGGGGCTAGAAAGCACGGCTGCATACAAGCGCTTAGTGCCGGTGGTGGAAAATTTCTACCTGGTGCCCAGCAGCCAACTGGATGGAGAAGCATGGCAAAGCACCCGCCTGTTTCCTGTATCAGGAACTTAACAATTCTCCCAGTGGAAACTGGACGTCTGTACGTGGCCTGGGTTAAGTCTTTGAAATAGGATTTGCGTTTAACTTCAGTGGGACAGGTCTTCTGCTCGAGAGAGAGAGACGTCAAGAGTGAATGCATTAAAGAAAAAAGTCCCAAATCGGGCCCCCTCAATACTGGTGCTTGATGGGTGACCTCGACAACGAAGGAAAACATTAAACAAAGAAACGACTGAGACTGAAGGTACCAGTCTAGTAAGAAATCTTTAATTTCTAGTAAGCTTTAAAGAGTTTGAGAGAGTTAATTTTTTTTTTTTAACAAACCAGTTCAAGTACATGCCTTCAGATTATAAAAGTACCTGAAATTGCCTAGAATATCAGCATGCATAGCTTGTTAGTATTTACATATATTTACATAGGAAAACAAGAGGAAGATCTACAGTTATTTACAGTCTACACAGGAGAAGAGAAAGGCAGCATAATTGTATTTCCTAAAATACAGTAGTTGAATAGTCAGCACATGCATATTAAGATATATTTGCATGATAGAACGCAAATGTTTTAAGACATACCTTTTTAACTCTCTATGCTAAGGTATAGCATAATAAAGGTAATTTTTTTTTTTGTTTTGTTTCTAGTCTATTTGCATCAAGTGCTTTAAAATGTTCACTAACACAGCGGCAGCATTATTTACCCTGGCAATTAAAGCAACAGTACACACGATAATTTCCTACTAACTAGCAACAAGCTGCTGGTGAATGAAATATCTATTGTTTTTCATTATCCATCGACCAACATACAGGGATCTCTCCTTGTAAAGGCAGTGCCTAAGCTATCACCATTAATTATAGAAGTAATATAAATGAGACTCTACAGTATGTACTAAATGAAATATTAACAAGGCCAGTGTCTTTGAGCCTGAAAGATGCACTAACAGGGCTCACTTTACAGCAGGCTATCTAAGAAAATCACACATACATAATACAGGAGTGCCTGGCTTATAGCTCTAAGCCTAGACATTGGAGGCCTGTTTACTAGATCTGTATTATTGCAAAATACATTCCCTTAATTAGTTTCTGGAAGACAGAGTTAGTAGTTAATTTCTTACTATGATATGTCCCCATCATAACACCCTGTGTTTTTTTTAATGCATTTTAGTGCCGAGCTGTTTATATTTGTATATCATCAGATGAAAAATCAGTCCTTAGTTTTAAAACCTAAACAAACAGCTTATTAGATGTTTGCCCTGAAAGGTCACTTGCTCAAAAAAGCCTTCTACTGTTTGTTTTTTCCTTCCCAGCTAAAATCAAATTCAGTCTAAAATTATTCCATAAGAAATAAGGGAGGAAACCAACTGCAAGTTTCTTCGTACTGCAATGAGAGTCTTTGCAATACCATATATGAAAAAGGTCTTAATTCTCACTAGTAGTAGTATTAAAAAGCTATATAAATATGTACAGCATATACAGTACTGTATGTATACGTACATTTATATAAAGTGTGTGTGTGTGTGTGTATATATATATAATTAAAGTTAGGTACAGCAAAAACGTAAAACATTTCAAGTCAACGTAAGTTAATAATTGAAACCATGTGCCAACAGAGTCTCATTCATGCACATTTGAGCATCAGTGGACCCTAATCTGAAGGTATTCTATAGAGCAGCAACAACAACAAGTAAAGTTTCTTTATGGCAGGTTCTGCTTGTTGTCAAGAAGGTATTCAGCCCCGTGTGTCAAATATATGTTTGTCCATTAGTATCTGTGCCTGATTTGGCTGCGTATGAGCTTTAGTTTGATCTGCATCAGACTCGTGGGAATTCCTACTTTTGACCACTTAAAGGAGCCAGACAAGGTGTTTTCTGCATATTACATAGAGGTAGATTACAAATGCTTAGATGGTGAGTGACAGACCAGTATCAACATGATCTACTTCTGATATTGCTACTTTTGGTGTAAAAAATGCCGGCTCCTTGATGCTCTTTGCTCCTAGTCCCAATGGCCAGTATCGAGGAAACAAAACAAGGGGTGCACTTTGAATATCAACGCAACAGAATCAACCTAAGATCACTCTGCCTCTAAAACAGAATGACCTGAACACTGCTAGAATAACTCCCAAGTCCACAAGCATGGGGAACAGCATGCAGTACATTATCGCTCGGCGTTGTCATAGAGCAGAAGACATTTGAGGGGAACCATTGCTGGTAGTAGCAATTTGCACAATTTACACACAATGTTCACAGTTGTGATTGTGCTGGAGTAATTATTTTAAAAACATAAGACAGGTGCATAGATAGGGGGAAGACAAATTTGGGAGAGCCCATAAGTGAACCTTCTACAAATGCTGAGGTCAGCAAACTACAGAGTGCTCTTTTGCTGCCATGCCAATGCTGGCTGCGCAAAGTAAAGTTGTCTGCTTCCTAACTATGTTTTCAGCCCAGTGTGGCTCTAAATCTGTTTCAAAGCAGTTTTCAGATAGTGGTAATGCACTTCAGTAGAAAGAAGGGAGGATACACGCTTTAGTTTAGGAAGCAGGTAACTTGCTATAGGTATCTCTTCACATGCCCTGTGCAGTTCTGGCCTCTTGTAATGTGTGCTAAGGTGCTGGAGAAATGAACCCATCTAATGTCCTTGTCGGTGTTGGTCTCTCTTCTAGTATCAACTTTTGGGAACACAGACCTACCTTTAAACGGATACATTTCTCAAAGGACATCCCAAACCGGTATGGGGGAATGTTTTGCTAAGCTTTTTCTCCCTCCAAAATGCACGGGGAGAGAAAGTAAGATCAGAATAGGGCCCGATGTTGCGGAAGATTTCGGATTTCATACATTGAAGAGCATGGGTTACACAATAAAGAAATATATGTCTAATAAAAAAGTTCATTATACATTTTTATCAGCTATTTTGCCAACCTGGTTCTACATCTTCTAAGCATTTTAATAATGTTTCGCTTTATATTATAACACTTTACACTTATATAGTGCCTTTCATCCAAAGATCTCAAAACACTTTACAGACATGAATTAATCCTCACAACAGCCCTGTGAGGTGGGTAAGTAACAGTACTCTTCCCACTTACACAGACAGGGAAACTGAGGTACGCGGAGGTTATGTGACTTGCCAAAGTTCACATAGTGAGTTGGGGTCGAAATCAGGAATACAAGCCAGTTTTCTGACTCTCAGGTCTGTGCTGTATTTTCTGTGGAGTATGTGAAGGCCTTCCTCCTTTGACACTCCAGACGTTGAAAGTACATCTTTTTCAAACACTTTCATTGTCATTATTGAGTGCTTACTGACTGCTGCTTCACACAAACAGTACTCTGCATTATCCACATTTATTATTACAGTGAAACTGTTTTCTTCTGCAATGCTAATACCCAGAATATAGCTTAAATATAACTACCGAGACTTGAATACTAGTGAAATAATCACTAGGCCTTAATGCTTCAGCAGTTGAAAACAAATCCTCTTTTGTGAACTTCTGTAGTTTTCCTACTCGAGTCATAGGGAGCATTTATCTTTTATAATGTATGTAAAGAGTAGTCTCTGTGTGTAAGGTCTTAATAACTATGAGAAAAGTTACAAGATGAGACCAACTAGAAAACAGATCAGAGAAGTCATAGTTGTAAGCCTCAGTAGCCAAATATTGTTGAAAAGAAATAGACTGGGATGAAAATAAGCCGATCTGACAGATCTGAGTTTAGGTGCTGTCTTATCTTTTAAGTGACTCAATAATTTAAATGGGAGATTTTTGAGGAAATAGAGATTGCAGCCATTTCTCTGGTTTTGATGTGGTTCACCAAGACCTTTGAAAAGGTTGTTATTACTGAGTCACTTCAGTTTGGGTTTTTTTGGTGGCACTTATGTTTAGGTGGCACCTTGAGTCAAGTGAATCAGGTCGCTTATTGGATCATATCTGGTAGCTCTAAAGTCCTTTTTTTTTTTTTTCGGACCTGAGATTGGATTTCAGTTTACTGGATTTACCCACACTAACCAAGTCTCAAATTTGCATTTCTCTGCTGAATAAATAATCAGGGCATCCCTTTTTCTTATTATGGAATAATGCATCTTCGGCGTGTAAGATGAGAGTGCCTGCTTGGAGTGCGCAGAGCAAGAGAAATAGAGAAGGAAATAAGCAGGTCTGATACTGCACCTTTATACGACTACATCCTCCCCCCACCCCGATGTTGTACAAGCGGTGGCCATCCACAATTATTCTGAGTTATAGCATGAGAAATACAGCCAAAGCGTCTTCTCTGCTGAGATGAGATGAGGGTCCTAAGCTCTCCCTGGCGTCAGGAGGTTCTCAGGGTTGGGCCCCAGCACTTTTTCAGGGCACTGGGGAATCCTGAAGGCTGCGACTGAATCCGGCGAGGAGGCAGCGATGTACAAGTGCCCGCCCGGGCTTGTACTAGTTTCTATTCTACGCTAGGAATTGCTAGGACATTTTGTGATTCCAGCCCAGTTTTATCAGACAGTAGAAGCCAGACCATGGACTCTGAAGTGGCCATCTCAAAAGTTTACTCTCTGATGCAAGCTTTGCTGCAGCCGGATGGCGTGTGCTGCTACAAGCCTACATGTAGCTGGACTCGATTTTCATATGCCTAACATGGCCAGATCCTCGGCTCCCACAGATCTGCATAACTCCACTGAAGTTAGTGGAGCTGTGCTTCTCTGCGCCAGATGAGACTATAGCCCTAGGCATAGCAAGCTGCAAGAAACAGTTTTAGAAGCTGCCTTTGAAAATGGGCAGGTGATTTCCTTACAAGCTCTTTTCCAACAAGGCTTTGCAAGCTAGATTTTTCATAGAGAATCAGTAATTGTGCATTGCTGAGGCCAACAGATGCACTCAAAACGTTGTGTTTCCACTTTCCAACCGAGTGGATTTAAAGCCCATTGTAAGACTGTTATGTGGAGGCATAGAGGGGGCGTGGAGACTGCCATTTATCCCATGATGTGGAATATGTTCTTATTACCTCATCTCCTTCACTGCTGTATAATAAATTATTCCAGTCTAAGTGCATGTTCACAATGCTGTTGTATTAATCTGCTGTTTTTGCACAGGGAAAGTGTTTGCTTTGCCTAATAGACCTGAGCTGAATAACAAGAAAAGCTGGAAGAGGTTTAAGGAAGCACTGGCCTTTGCATTTTACCAGGCCTGCTTGCTTTGAGTTGGGATCTCATCACAAATATTTGCTTCTTCTGTCATGCTGAATTCACCTGTTTCCATTCTCCATCATTCAAAATGCAGAATGCCACACTTGACCTTATACTCCTTTTATAACCAATCCAGTGAACCTTAATTGTTCATTAAAAAAATAAGTCCTCTTCCAGCTCCCCTGATTGGCACTGTTTAGTGCTATGTGTATGCATTTACTGTTGTTTAGAATGGTTCCTGTTCATTTGTAGTTGATGAATATACGGATAAGTTATGGCTTTGTTTCTATTATTTATATACTTCATATTTAAATCTGCTGCAGAACAGGAATCTAATTTTAGAAAAGAAACATGCAGGTGAAACCAGACAAATTGAAAACTAAACATTAACTGTATATAATATGTTTTCTTATCAGGAACATAAATAGTATCTTAGAATACTAATGGATGCGCTACATATATTAATGAGGTTTTTACCATATACTGCATATCAAAGGATCCCTTTTCCTTTACCATTAAGATATTCAATATTCATTTTGCATTCAGCGCCAACAGCTACAAATTGATAGCTCGCAGTTAGGAAATAAATGGCTATAAACTAGTTGCTACTTAACATTTTCATCCCAACAAAGGATTTTGGAAGGAAGGATAATTTAGATCTTTGAGCCTCAACTATAAATAAACAGCAACTGCTTTATAAATCCCACTCTGCAGTAGTTTAAGATTGTACTGCAAATCTGACAAATGATTTGCAAAAGAGAATGATGAACCCTTATTACCAAGACACTCTTTAACTTAATCCAAAACAAGATTCCTGGGTAATTTTGCATACACTATAAAGATTGATAGCCTGGCTCTTGCCTGGCAGCTTTCAGATGTTTGACTGGATCGGAAATGGCATTCAGGCATGATTAAAGATTCAGTTGGGCTTCTCAGAAATTCTTTATCCCGTGGATTCATCATTCTAACTCACTGCCTTTGTTACAGGTTAAAGATGGGTGACCCCAGCTTCAGCGATTAGTACCACAACATCCAACTCACAGCCTTAGAAAGAAAATGTTCGGGTTTCCCAGAGCTTTCTCACTTTTTATAAGCATGTTTTGCTTTTTTATCAGCACAGGTCATGGAGCGTTTTTGACAACTGCCAAGCTCATTGTTTCAGACTTTTTTTAACAAAGTTGTTAATGTTAATTCTTTTATAGAGCTCTTTAATCTTTTTCAAATTACGTACTGACATGGCACAAAACGGTTTGGCATTGAAAGTCATTCGGTGGTGATTAAAGTGCTCTTTTTGTCATTTTAAGAATGTTTCATCTCGTATCAACAGCCTGGGATTGTTTACTAATTAGACTCCCTAACATCCTGTTGTCTTGTGCTGATGATACGTGAACTGCAAAGCTGATGAGTAAAAAAATTAAAACTTGTTACTAAACTGTCATAATATCTTACCATATAAAGATGTCACTCCAACGATTGTGTTGATAAGGGATGAATTCTGTTTGCTGAGAAACAGTATCCTCTCATCTTAGTCATGGTAGTGTTGGGATCTGTTCATAGATTTCTAGGGTTGGAAGGGACCTTGCAGATCATGGAGTCCGACCCCCTGATCTAGGCAGGAAAGAGCACCATATGTTGGCAACCCTCACCGTAAAGAATTGCTTCCTGATATCCAATCTAAATCTACTCTCCCTTAGTTTGTGGCCATTATTTCTAGTAACACCGAGGGGTGCCCTGGTAAACAGAGTATCCCCAATTCCCTGCTGACCGCCCCCCCCCCCCGATGCATTTGTAGACAGTTTGGATCTGTATTCCAGATTTTCCTCAAGCATTTGAGTTTCCAATAGGAACTAAAATCGTGCTTAGTCCCTACATGGCCTTCTCACTGCAATGAGGCAGCACGGGCCAATGGTCTATAGATGCAACTAAGAGCCATTCACTTTTCTTGACCACATTTCTCCATGTGGCCTTGGGCAAATGACATACTCCTAAATTATCAAATGTCTTGCTGTGTGTACCTCCTACTTGTTAATGAGTTAAATGCCTCAGTACCTCTGAGGAGCTGGGCCTTAACTTCTTTCTCTCAGTTTTTCCATCTGATGAAATGGGGACAATACTGACCTAGTTCTAGGGAGTACCAGAGGTTTAATTAGTTAATGTTTGTGCACTGCTCTGATGATGCTGAGTGCTCAGTATGCTTAGCTTCACCCACCACACTGTCAGCTTTTGTGGGATAAATATGATTTCCATTTCCCTTCTTAAGGATAAAAAAAAAAAAGAGTTCTTTGCTTGCAAAGAAAAAGCTGCTGTGCTCTTTCCTCCAAAACAGCCAACACAATGAGTGAAGTGTTTAGAAGTAGGTAAAGTAGCACTTGACCCAAAAGCAAATGGCACGTTGCTCATGTGGCATTCTCAAAGGAACAGAGGCAGCTTTAAATGATAAAATATTTCAGTCTTCCCCTGATACATTCTTTCATCTTTTAAACAAATATCCCAGCGGACACACAGGAGAGACTCCCAGTGACTTCTCTGACTTCTCTGCGTGTGCCCGGGCTCCCTCAGTTTTATTATGGGTTATTTGGCTGCTATTAATTACCGAGGTTTTCACTGAAAAGTAATAGAATTTGGCTTATCTCAAAGTTGTTGGGTTTTAGGGGGTTTTTTAAATCTTCCATTTTGTGAATTAGCTGAGTTCTGATTGAAGCACACCTGAATCTAAGTTGACCATAATGCAGCTTTTCAGTAATAGCATAGTAACTAGTCTTTTTCTTTCATCACATTAGTTTTATTTTTCATTTAGGAAAAAAGTCCTATAGAACTGAATACAAAAAGATTATAACCTTTTGTTAAGTCTTTTGGACCATCCTCTATACACGACAGATCGATCATATCCATGCAGTGAAACTCTCTGATGGTTCAATCAGTCTATAGAAAATCTGCCATTCTCTCCTAAATAATATGGATTTTGAATGTAATTTCTATAGAACCCCATTTCATTTCTATAGGTACTACTGTAATATATAAGATTATTTCATAGGAGTATTTTAATAGATTATTTGGTTTAATAAAAGCATTACTATTTAGCACATTAACTTTTAAAAAAGATCTTTTGGTTTGGTAAGAGCTGTATGTTTCTTAAAATACTTAATACTAGCCCATTTGGTTTTGTCCCAGGATTAGGTTGCCATGGGAGAACATTTCTAAGTCACAGTGTTCATCGTTATTGACTTATTCCCATCTTAAGAGAAAAATGTGGGTCCTGCTAGCTAATACCCCCCTGCTTTTTTTTAGCATGTTGTGTAAGTTAAGAACAAATAGAAAGCCCATCTTGAAGATGATTTAGGCTTTTTAGACAGATTTGACACTGGAAGATGACAATGTTAGGTAACTCTCTTTGGTCCCCATTCACTCAACTCCTGGTTCATCCTTAGGTGTCATGATTATAATTACTGGATCTGAGAAGAAAATAATTTGAAGGAAAACTTTAGAGATTAAAGCCCATTCCTACTCCCCATGAACGCATCTTCTTGTGGTACCATCTACTGTCTCTTTGGTTACCTTTTCTATCATACTCGGCAGTCTCTTTTTGTTCTGATTCCTATCAGATTATAATTAGGTACCACAAAAAGGACTAGTATGCATACGTGATCATAAGATGCCAGATAAACAGTATCAGTTTTAAATTAGAGCTGCATGCACGATGTCTTGCTTTGAATTCCTATTATGTTTTTAATTACAGCTTGCAAAGCAAAGCTTTGTCTTTTCTCTCTACAGCTTTTTTGACAGAGGTTTGTCAATCTGAGTGAGATGCTCCCACATCACATCTGCATGAGCTCCAAAACGTTGAGGGCCCTTATTATTCTAATTTCCATCACAGAATTCAAACGTGATCCATTCGGCTTCTTTGCGCTTAGATTTTGGATGACAAAAGTCACCGGCACAGCTCTGATCTATCCGCTGTATTTCTTACAGATCTGTTAGTTTCCGCAAGTAGGTCTTAAAGGGTAGCAAAACTGCTGCAAAGCCTTGAGTCTCCGCAAATCAAGAACTTCACTTGCCGCATGAAGCAGAGAAACATTTTGACATGGCAGTGGTGACAACTGCCACAGTAAGGTTGTTGATCAAAGATATATAGACAGTTTTGGCACAGCTCCCAACTGCACTTTACATGATAGGCTTTAACTGAAGTGCCCGGGGTTAATTTTGTACAAGAGGTTTAAAAAAATAAAAATAAAACATCAGTCTGCATTGCTTATCAAGGTTAGGAAATCGTGGAAATCAAGGCGTTTGGTCAGTATTTTCTGCATTGTAAAGGAAAACACGTAAAGCAGTGTTTTCCTTTTTTTCCCCCCCTTGTGTAATAATATCAGCTGGGTAATTTCGATGGTATTAACTCAGGCAAGATACTTGCAGAAGTTGAAGTATTTTCTGAGCAAAGACGAACCAGGATTTGGATCGATGCATTTTGGTTTTGCTTTGAGAGATGAATACATCGTTATCAAGGTGCATTAAAATGAGCTTCCAGAAAGTCATGTGCTAGCCTTAACATTGTCATACTGTAAGTGAACTGTCAGCTGCAATGCTTTTTATTGATATTTTAATAAGACGCATGGTTTCACAGGACCACAGTCAAAATTACAACTATAATATATATATATCCCTTTTTTTTTTTCAATTCTAGCAACAAGGAGCTGCCACAACTGTCTACTGTGCCACTGCTCCAGAGCTGGAGGGCCTGGGAGGACTGTACTTCAACAACTGCTGTCGCTGCTTGCCATCACAAGAGGCCCAGAACGAAGTGACGGCTGCAGCCTTGTGGGAGCTAAGCGAGAGACTGATCCAAGAACGAATTGGCAGGCAGTCCAAATAACAGGGAGCTCCTGTAAGGATCAAAACACACAGAGTATGTGCACACTAGAAAACTGCCAACACTGGAACCTTTCCAATCTTATCATCTAGAGGGTTTCCATATACCTCAGATACAGATTAACCAGTGTTAAATGAAATAATAGCAGTCACAACATAGTGAAAAATGTTAAGTACCAATGGGAAATGGGGAATACTGTGGGTTAAAGGGACAATATCGCTTTCTGGGGCTTAGTTAGTCTTGGTTCTCTTTCTTTTGATTATAGCCTGTTCAAAGTGTAACCCAAGGAAGCATCTTTTATGTTATTTTAGAACAGCAATTCTGAGAATATTTTTGCTGCTTTAATGAATGGCTAAAAATATAGCCCGATACGGGATTTCCTTTCTATTTTGGTAATTATTCGCGGTTAGCTGTTATGCATTGATCATGATAGCTCCACTTATGCATTTCCCTAAAAATTTTTTTACCGGGTGTGGCAAATACAAATGGGAGGAAGGAGGAAGGAAAGCTTTCCTGCCCTTGGCCGCTAGCTACAAACATAACTGCGCTGTCTAGAAAAAGAAGGTGCAAGAAGACATCCAAACAGAAATGGCAGAGTCACTGCTAGTTAAATATTGCAGGTTTTCCTTAAAAGATTATAATAAAAGATATGTTGTAAACCATTCCCTAAATACCGCAGGGGTAGGAAAGATGGTGTTTTCTCCTTAAGAACACACAAGGGTGTAATCAGGGGTTTAAATGTTATTCCATCCATGTCTTGGTTCACAGTTTTAAGAAGTTTTTTGTTTTTTAAAGGTCTTTAAAGGTTCACAGTTTCTCAGTTCTCCTGATACTGTATCCTGTTCAGCTTTTTTTTTTCCTTTCAATTTAAATTTAGTAAAAGAACATGCTTGAATATTGTCACCTGAAGAGAAAGTTTGTCTCATTGCTGCAAATGTTTTAGTTCCATTTTTTTTTTTTTTTTAGAAAAGAAAACTTGAGGAAAAATAAAGAGCTTCTTGTTGATGTCATGAAAACGCTGTTTTTTTTTTTCTGGTTTCTTTCCAAGTTCATTTATGTGTGTTTGTGCTTTATAGCTGTCTTCATGCCAGAACGTTGTCCGAAGCCATCAGCATTCCAGCATTGTTTTCTGTAAAGAAAAAAGAAATAAAGATTTTTAATAGCGCCTTATTTTGCTCTGTTGCTGTTTATGATTTATTGACAACAGATATTCTTCATTGAGATTCAGGAAGTGGCTTAGTTTGATTAGCTGCTGAGTGCATGTTCAAATCCAGCAACGTACTCATCAGAAATAAATAGCCATAGTGCCCTCCCCATATAACGCATGCCAGTTTTAATAATGATGATGGTAATAATAAATAATAATACACATGTACGATTCAGTTTGTTCTGAGTGCTTTTCTTTTTAGCTGGTATGTAAAGGCAGTCAGGGTGCAGGCGGCAAACTTTTCAGGCTTGCACAGAAACGCCCATCTCTCTTGCGGGCGCATGCTGAGGCTGGCCAAAATCCCCGAGACTGGCTATGATGGGACTGTCTACGATATTCAGTTCTTCCAAACAGATGTTGGGTGTGAACGGTGGAGCCATTGTCCTGAGATCCCTGCGCCAACCACCAGAGTTGGTCCTACGTGGGGCAAACAAATCCATCCTTGCCAAGGACGAGACCCGGGCCAGTTCACCAGCCACCCTGTCACCTCCGTCCATTATCCCTCAGCCACTAATAACTTCTCCTGCTTGATATTTGACTGCTGGCATGACATTCCCAGTACAGCCAGTGCAGTGTTTATAACATCTGCACAGACATTTCAAGAAGTAAGTAATTCTCTCGGTGCCCTCCCCCCAGATTATGAAAGACACGGATCCTCATCCAGGCCAATGGGAGATCCCCTTTTTTTTCCCTTTAATCCTTCATACCTCCCAATACCTTCACCGCTTTCCTTCAAAATTTCCACGCTGAAATGATATCATGCCTGAACATTGTCAGTGCAAGGGAAAGTTAAGGTGGGATCAAAACCAGGCTCAAAAAGACAGACTAGTTGAAGTTTAGACAGCCTAGAAACTAAACGGCACTTACCACCTGTTCAACTGCCCCAAGAGTTGCACTGGGTTTTCTTTTCGTAGCAAAAAATAAAAAAGGATTAATCTAATACATGAATATTAATGGATCTAAGACGACAGAGAAACACTGCAGCCCAGGATACCATTTCTAGGTTAGATATGCAGAGTAATTAAACACTGCTGGGAGCACTATATTCTTCCTAAGGCCTTGGGCCTTATGCTCCATTTAGGCAGACATTAATACCCAATACTGCACATGCTGTCATTTCTAAGTGCTGCAGTATGGTACGCTTTTATGAGAATTTGGTATTTAGCAAGATTGCTTTCCTTCAAAGACTATCTGTTTTTGCCTTCTTCATTGTTCATTTTGGGTTTTAAAAAGTGAAAGCATTTTTAATCTTGCAGATAGCTGTAGCTTTCATTGCTATGGCAGTGCTTCTGAGTTTGCTCAGCTTACCAAGTTCATTTGACACTTATGCCTGTAGCTGGTTACCAAATGCTTATTGATGCGCTACTATGCTACTGTATCCAGAATTTTAATGTTGACATTTTCTCCCAGTCAAAGCCTGCACCATTTTTGTTCCTCTCTATGCTGTGCTGAAATAGCCACATAAAACAAAATTTCCTCTCTTCCTCCAAATAGAGGCGCTCACTTGGTGCAGAGTAGCAGAATATTTGTTTCTGTAGCAGAGTTTGTCAAAATAATTTTGTATACACATATGCACGCGCGCACAGCTTGATAGCCACACAGAAAGAAAAGGCCAGTGGGATTAGAAATGCAGAATGAGTTAAAAGAAAAAAACCCCATTTTATTCTGATACATGGTTCATGTCCTAGGTGAGTCTAAACCAGTGGCTTCGAAAGTTGCTTTGTATTTTGGTGTAAATTTTGGTACATTTGCAATTGATCAGCTTCATTTATTGACCAGTTTATATTTTTTTCACCTGATTTACCTGAATCGATATCTCCAAGTGTTACCCCACGGTTGATTGATTCCAGTATTCATTAAAGTTAGTTAAATACTCAAGCCATACAAGTCTAATGGAACAGCAGACTCTGAAACCTTGACTGATCTTGTATCAGCAAAAGAAAAAAAAGTACCGAATAATGGAAAACAGGTGATGTTACCTATCATGTTGGCAAAATTGTAATTTTGGTGATGCCTATAATTTTGGCTTTCTTCAAACGCATGCTAGTATTGATAGACATTTTTAATTCACATCCATTAAAATACATAGAGAAAGGGATAAAAAAAAATGTGCTGCTGTTTTACTGAGCTGTTTGTCTTCTTAGTCCGGGGCCACCAAGAGGCCAACAGCTAGTATACGTCCTACTCTCATGCTGTAGGATTTGTCACATGAGGTTTTCTTTCCTCCTTCCTGTTCTTGCTTGTTCAGATCAACGATTCCCTTTTAAATCCCACAACTCTACATGCAGTAGGTGGGGTCTTATTTCTGCACTGTATTCAGACACGTGCATGAGCAGACTCCTTTGCCACCAGCCAGTGGGCCGGCAGGTAGTCCTCCAGAGCCAGGGTACAATCCTGGCGCCGGTAAGGTCAATACCAGAATTGCATTTTCCATCTGTGGTGCTAGTGTTATCTCTACTATGTGGTGGTTTTGGAGGATTATTGCTCTGATGGACCTGAAATCTAGTTATATATCCCAACAGTGAGACACCCAGAAATCAGCTTCCAAGGGAAGTGGTGCTTGCTCCTACCCTGGGGGTCTTCAGAAGGAGGGCAGACGATCACCTTGCCGGGGTCGTTTGACCCCAGTACGCTTTCCTGCCCAGGGCAGGGGGTCGGACTTGATGATCTACTTGGGTCCTTCGCAACCCTCCCAACTATGAAACTATGAAAACAGCCCAAATGACCATAGTGGTCAAATTTTGGGGGTTTGTTGTTTTTTTTACAGCAGAGAAGACAAATCCTCATATTCTGCGACCAGGTAGGTATTTTATTTGAGACAGTCTTTCCAGCACCACTGCAATAATTTCACCTACGTCAAGGCTGAATAACTTCCTGTCAGCTGTTAAGCTCATGACCTTTCAAGCTAAACACACTTTTACCAACCAGTTTACCACCGGAATGATCAATATCTGGACAGATTCTGGACAGATCTTACTTTGTCCTTTAGTTTTGCTTGTGGCTTTAGACTTGATAATTATTTCTGACTGGCAAAAAATTACCTATCCATTTTATGTTCTGTACTTATCTTGACAGGATTATATATTCATAATTTGAACAGCAGTCTACCAGCCATACATACTGTGCACATGTCCTTCACATCAGCCTGAATTTAAGCTGCAGTAATTAGGCTTTCTCCTTATGTATTTTTTTTTTAAGCGTAGTATAAGTAAAGGTACTAAATGCAATGTTTGTACTGTGAATCTGGGAAGCCCTGCAAAAAGTTGACCCTTTTCCAGGTTTCTTGTCTGATTTAAGTGTGTATTTTACTTAGGTTTAAGTCTGACTTTGTACGCACTTTCTCTAAAAAATCAGCTCTTCCAAACTACAATGAAAGCTGAGAAAAAATTCCTCTAATATTTTGAAGCCAAGATGCTCTGAGATGGTAAAGCACATTAGTAGCACCAGTTATTTATAAGAATAGTATTCTTGTGGTTTTTCATCTTGAAAGTGCCCAAATGGGTATTTTTACAAATAAGATTCATTTCAGTCACTGCTGAATTTCTGCCCTCTTTCCATGCAGCAGCTGGTTGGCGAAGTGAAAGGCAGTTGTCCTCGGGAGCTGCGCGTAGCTACCCAGCATTGTGACTAGAACAGCACAGGTGATTAACCAGCCATAATTCCTTCCACCTCCAAAACCAGCCTGCAGAAAATTAAATTAAATCTCTATCTATCTGGTGCCCCAGTTGGCATGGTAAGCTACTATGTGGCTCTGCCCCCTCACTTGTCTGTGTCTTAGGTACTTGGACATTATCTGAGTGGCCTAAGTCTGAAGGTAAGAAGCACATACAGACCCGCCCAGCCCAGACAGCATGCTGGGATGCTGGGGGAGTCTGGTTTAACTTAAACCAGCAAGGGGTCTGGGACAGTGTATAAAACCAGTTTGAGCCAAATCAGTTAAGTGTGATACTACATTCAACCAGGTTTATCTCAGACTGGTTTTAGCCACCAGTTTATGTACACTGAACATCTGTTCTGTTACAGGTTTAAACCAGTTTCTGATCACTTAAACCGGTTTCTATGTACTGTCTGTCCCTAGCCCAGAAACTAGTCACCACTGTAAAAATGCAAGGAGACAACCACAAAACATAGCAGGCTGCAGGCAAGCGCAATGGCAGCAGGGCTCACACAAGTGATTTAACTTAGTAGGGAGGGGTCTGGTCATCGAGGCTTAGGGGCCACTGCTCCCCCACCTCCCTGCCTGTCTTCATCTTTGTCACCTAACAATGGTGAGCATTTATTATATTCTCATTATTGTACTACCCTGGCCCCGTGCCAATTAACTGGCCAAGCAGCGGCCTCAAAAAGCTCTGTGCTTTTGTTCTCACCCTCCCCTGACTCTCTTAATTCGGAACCTGAAAAATAAACTGTCTTCTTTCCTTTCCCTCCTGCCCCACAAACTTTGCTGCAGCCAATGTGGGAGGAAGGCACACAAGCACTGGATGAGGCCCTTACGTTTCTTTGCCGACCAAGCCTTGTCCCTGTGAGAGAGACAACTGCCACGTCCAACGGCACTGAGACCGAAAGGGGATACTAACAGCATTAGACTGCTCAGTCTGAATCTCAGCCTGGGTGCATACGCATTACTCCAGTTACTCTCCCACAGATCAGCATTTAGGGCAGACACTCAGGGCGCCTGGCTTATACAGCGATGGGAATATTTGAAATATGACAGGCAGATGGATAGATGCCTGCTGCCGTCCTTCTCTACAGGAGTTTGAATAAAAAATAACACCAAAAAAAAGCATGCAGCTATAGGAGACGGTATGGTCTCCAAAACAGTAGCGCCTTTGTTTTTAACAATACGCGCCGCATTTTTAGTGGACGGCTTTTCTGGGTTGCTCTAGTTTTAAGGGGATAGCATCAGAAATAAGGATGGTTGCTTTTGCAGAGAGCTTTCCAACTGGTGTTTCATGAATTAGCTCCATGCTTTAAAAGAGGAGATTGCTCTGGCAGAGAGCAGAGTAGCTGTAAAAGTGTCAAGGTGTTATGAATGTCCTGATGATAGAGCCCAGTTGTTATCTGCTGGGTAGTGAGGGAGGATAGCTAATGATGTGCAGCATGTAAACCGTTTGTTGCTCTAATCCATCTGTGTGGAGAGGAGTGAAAAAAGAAGGGAGAAATCCAGGGAAAATTACTTGGACAGCTGGAGATAAAGTGTATACTGATGGAGTCATCCAGAGGTAGCTGTCAACATGAGCAGTGTTTGCATATAATACAAGCAATTCACAAGGCTTTTTTGGGCTGTGCAAAGAACGTGATTAAAACACAATATCCTCTTACCAATTGGGCTCTGTTTTAAGTGAGGAATGTGATTTTAATCAATTCATGGCTGGGTGGCACAGCAAAGTGTTAAGAACGTACCGGAGATCAGGCTAAATCCAGCTAAAACAAGACGTACAGATCCCTTTGGAGAACCTGAATTAAATGAGAAGCAGTCATTTTATTAATTCTGCTGTGTTTTATAGACCTTTTATATGGAACATTACCCATACAACTTCACTATCTAATTAAAAAGGACTCTTATCAATTTGCTGGGCAGTTGCTTATATAAAAAAAAAGAAATAATAATTAAAAAAAAAATCCCTGAAAAATCTGTCAGTTAAAAGGGGTAAACACAACAGATTATCAACTGTTTGATGAGAATATTAGTTGGTAATCACGACTCTTGTAAAAGAGCTATAAAAATTAAATGTAAGATTCAGCAGTTGCCTTTGAAGCGATTAGCACCTTTTGACTGTTTTTGTACTGCTGTCATTAGATCTTTTTAGTCTTGTGCACCTTATATGCCACTATCTCATGCATAGGCTGGTGTAAATGTGGCTGAAATTAGGTTCCTTGTACAATTTATAAAGCCATGCCTCACACCCAGCCCTGCTTCCCTTGGCTTTTGTTCAGTAGTACTGCCTTTTGAGAACCTGCCACTACAGATGTGCAAATCAGATCGGGAAATCAGTGCAAGACTTAGCTGGATAACGCCTGAATTATTAGCAGCAATAGCAGCCAGATGCCCCTACTGAGATGCCTCCCCAAATGCATTGCACCAGGTGCAGTACAACAGGGAATAAGAGATTTCCCCTTTCCCAAAAAACGGGAAGGGCAGATGATAGCGGGTAGTAAAGAATGCGATGATCTCCACTTGACTTACGGGAAAATACGACAGCGCGTCATTCACGGCCAGATCGAGTAAGAGTTAGGCGCTGCAAGGCCTGTGTGCAAAAGGTAGAGTGGCCATTGGTCCTGTTTTGTACCGGACCGTCCTGTTTTTAAACCCTTTGTCCCCTGGCCCAGGAACGGACCGCAAAACGTCCTGTTTTTCAGTTCACTGGTGGAAATGCACGTCAGTCATTTGTCCTCGCAATGCTATTAGCTACGCCTAGAAATAGGGCAGTGCACAGCTAGGAGGAGCAGGGCTCTGAGTGACCAGGGTGGGAGGTGGCCTTTTTGTGATGGCCCCACCCCTTGCTGCTGATTAACCAGGGGGCCCAACGGCCCCACCGCTGCCGATTGGCCAAGGAGGTGGCAGCTCTGTCCTTCACTGATGATTGGCAGAGGGGGACCAGTGGTTCCCCCCACTCCACCAAGTGGATGTCCTGTTTTCTGGGGGTGCATCAGTGGCCACCCTAGCAAAATGCATGTGTGTATGTCCAGAAAGAGGTTTGGTGAATTCCAGTCTGTCATAGGCACCTAACCGAGGGCACATGGCCAGCACCTGAGGCTAGCAGAGAGGTAGGATTTCATGCACATATACCAAGCTAGCTCTGAATGAGCAGGGTTTGAATTGCACTCCGACTCCTGGGGAGGGGCCGGGGGGGGCAGTCTGCAGCGGTAGCAGCTGGAAGCTGGAAGGAGCTGCCACTGCCACTGCCTGAGCTGCTCAGAAAGGATTGAGGTGGGCCAGGGGCTCTCATCTCTTATGGAGGGAATTTGGGGGGGGGGGGGCCTGAGCTCCCCCATATTTTGTACCCTGTGAATGAATGAGTGTGGGTACTAAAGCCAAAGACTTAGCATATTAGCAAAGCGGTCCACCCAGGCAGATATACCCTGCTGCTTAGCTGCACACTTGGATGATTTGGGGCTGCTAGCTTGTTCTGAGTTAGCTCAGGTGTCCTTGGGCCACGTACCTCAGAAGGCATCCAGTGTGCCACTACACACATGAAGTCAGAGCTGGCCTTAGGGATAATGGTAACTTAGGTGAACTTTTATTTTGGTGCTCCCCCTTCCCCCCCACCAGTGACACTGCTGCAGGTACAGGTGGGTGGGCAGGGGTGCAAGACCGGAGAAGGTGCCATCCTGGCTATGCTGCCCGGCTTGGCTCCTCCTGAACAGCGCTCTCGGGGACACCAGCTCCCAAGCTGTGGGCAGATGGTGCTGCCTCTCCCCCACGTTGCTCCCCAGTGGGTTCCTGGGGTGGGCTGCACTGAGGGGGCTGCTGTGGCAGGCCAGGGACACTTCCTGCCACTGCCTGACCCTGGTGCGGGGCTAGGGCTGAGCTGAGGCTGCATGGGCAGGGAGCACTGCAGGGTGGGCAGCGGGGCACGTAGCTGCTCCATGCTCCAGAAAGCATAGGACAGGGTGGCCTGGGCTGGGCCAGGCTGAGATGGGCACGCAGGGTGGAGCCAGATGTCAGAAAGAGAAAGTTTGTATGAAGGAAGAGCAGAAGGTTGACAGTCAATCAGGAAGTGGTGGAGCTGCCCCAGCCTGCCTCCTGCCTCTTTCCACCCCCCCACACTGGGATCTTGGGGCAACGGGAGGGGGCAGGGGTGCTGCTCTGAGCCAGGGGCATATGAGGGGACCCCATGGGAGTGGAGGGGGGGGCAACTGCTAGGCTCAGCCAACCCCTGCTGCGCTGGGCACACGGTTGCTCTTGCTTGGGCCAGGGATCGGCCAGGGTAGAGGGGTATCTGGCACCCCCCTGACCATGGCGCCCTGGGCGGACACCCACATCACCCACCTCTAAGGCTGGTTCTGCATGAAGTGCTGTTCCTACTTGAAAAGAAAGGACCAAATGGGAGGCTGGGGCCAGGCATGGTATGCCTCCCAATTCCCTTCCCGCACCCCATAAAGCTTTGCTTTTTGAGCAATACCGGATTTTACATGTGCAAGGAGTTGTCTGCAAAGCCCAGAACCAGCAGTGACTGAACAGCAGCGTTTTAGCATTTTGACTTAAATCCAGAGTAAACTTCTCAGTGACCTGGGCTCAGTCTCTAGTGGACAACAGTCAGCCGTGCATCACAAAGCTACTCAGCCTGCTGAACGCTGCTCGTGAATTGTAGGTCACAGCTCAAAAGGAAGCTGAATTTAGCTTCAATGAAAACTGAATTACCTCTCATCCTAGAGAAGGCTTTATTCCTGCCGCCCTCAGGAGTGAGGCCAACATAGCTGGGGCAGAGAGGCAAATGGGAAATGATACTGTCTCCAGTACACCTGGCCTACAAACAACAGAGAGGCATTTTCTTTCCATCCAAGCTGCTCCTTTAATCTCCTGTGAGCAGGAGAAACTCATGCATTACAGAGGCACAAAAACAAAAAGGCACAGAGAGGGGAGGGAGCGGGGTGGGCACCGGGAGAGAATAGTTGTGTTAGAATTAAGTGCTGTTTTTAATATGACACCTGTCAGACTTATTGTTAAAAATATGGAGAAAGGCTCCTTTCAGAAATAATAACATTGCAGCAAGGTTAGTTATAACACACTGAGTCCTGTCAACACCTGCAATTAGAAGTTGTTTACTATCTAGCAAAATAGCTCTGCAGCATCAATGCTGTACGGACATCATGTGTTGTTTCCATCCTGAACTGCAAGCTCTGGGATACGCCTCTGCTCTAATAAAGCCAAGCTTGGGGATTCTTCACCACAATCCCATTACTTTCCTAATGACACTATCACCCAACCAGGGATTAAGTGCTGCTTTGCAGTCAACGCATGGTGTCACCAGATTTAGGCTGCTAAACAATTAAAGGGTCAATTTACAGCATGCTCATGGAAGAGGTGGTAGGCATGACAAGCAATGATAGGGTGTGATAAAGAAGAACTGCCAGAGATGCATATATTCGGGGGCAAAAATTTCTGGCAGAAAGCTATTGAAGGGCAGCTTTGTCCTTTACAATTAAATGCATTTGGTAGGAAAGTAATCCCCATCTCAGTACTTCCAGTTCACAGCGGGATGACGTATTTCACACCCCTCTAGCATGTCGGGTCTGCTTCTGGCTGAGGCGATCGTCCTACTTGTGCCACCGAGAAAAATTTGGTTCTGCAAGGGCTGCCAATTGTGGCACGTTATTTGTGAGTCATCAAGCGCTAGTAGTTAAGCGCAGACCACAAAATTAATTTCATTTATGCCTTCAGCCAGATTTCAAACAAAGACTCCGGAGACGTAAGGGATATTAATTTATTAAAAAGCAATAGCTTGATAATGCACACAATGATAGAATAAATGAATCTGTTCAATATCTTATAAAACAGTTGGCAATCACATAATAGAGCATTCATTGTCAATTTAGTAGCTTGTCTCATTATACTCTGCAAATAGTAGTAAAATGGTGTATTATTCATGAACCAACATGCTTTAATTACTTTTAGTGCACATTTATTTTTTCAAATGTAATATGAGTTAGATTCATCTCTAACTGTAACCGAGCTTATGAATCTGGAAGCAGTTACACAACCTGGAAGAGGCATTTTGTGAACACAGTAAATGGGTTTCTGGGAAGTCTGTATCATTTCTATATGCTAAAAAAAAATATATATATATCCTAACACGCTAAACTCATATACCACCCCAGAGCAGGACTGTATCTCAGAACATGTTTGACTTAGATGAAATAGCATTAGTTAATGACGCTATCAGACATAATTTCATGTGTCATAATTTGATGCTTTTAATCGGCTGTAAGAGTAAAAAAAAAAACCCTCCAAACCTAATAACATTCATTAGCTGGTTTTACAAACAGAAACCTTCCTCTTAATACCCCCATCCTTAACTTAATTTGGTATGAAGTTCCCATGCACAGACAAGGTCAGTTAAAGTCCACTGCTCATTTCAATTAAAATGTTTTGAAGGATTTATAAGTAATAAACTGATCTTGTCTATAATTATAGGTCCCCTAAAGCCATCCCTTCTACTCCTAAGTATAACATTGCAGCACACTGTTGATTTCCATATACAAAGATAAAAAGAACTCTATAAAACAAGATGACTTGAAAATACAATTAAAGCGTAAATCTTTACACTCATTAACATTTAGGGTCCATTAGATTACTTTGTCTTTTACAGTATTAAATGCTAAGATGCTCTGCTTTTGGTCTGTAATATTTGATTCTGGTTCTACTTATAATACAAATGTAATTTAGCTACTAGTAAATCTCGAGTATAATTGGTTATTAAGTAAGTGCTACCATGTAATAATTTTGAGCTATGGGATTTTGTTCCCCTCCCATTCATCTCTCCCACTTTGCACTTCTAGGGTCAGGCAGAAGGAGAGTGCAGCGGTGGCGAGCATATTACAGATGCCTAGGCCGAGTGATTGGGCAAGCCTCCCTTCAAGACTGAGAGACGGGGGTGGCTGATGCCCATTGCGTTCGGCAGGTTTGCCACAGAAATGCAACTTTCACTTCCTCCCCAGCTGGATGGAAAGTCACCCCTGGGCAGATGGCCCCCACAAGGTCTAGGCAGCAATTTTGTTCTAAGTAACCCCCTACTTTGGAGACTGAAGTTGGACTTGGCCTCTATTTTGATATTCTACATTTTCCCCATGGACAACATGCTTTTGCAATGTACTTTACTTTCTTCAGTGCCTGGGGTACAAAAGTCTAAAGCCCGGTGTCTGGTCTTCTTAGACCATAAATCAGGATCTGGCTTGACAAAGAAACAAAACGTAATAAAGGAAAGGAATCAGGGCAGAATTTGACCCCTGTCTCTGACCTCAGATGTCTGAAAGATGTCTGAACCATGGTAGCACAATGACAACTCCTTTCCCAGTCTTCACTTAAAAATAGTTTTTATTGGTCACCAAGGAAGAGTTTTCTAAGGTTTTTAGATTCAAGAACTGGGGTAATAGCATTGTGAGGGCATGGCCCAGTTTCCTTCCTAATCCTGATTTCGGTTCCCACCAGTAACCCGAAGCCATGACCATTTAATCCTTAATGCCTGGCACAATTAACATCTCATATTCTGGGGAACTTCTTTGAGATATGAAAGGAAGTTTGTCACTGGCTAGGTCAGCCCCTGATAGGCTTTTTACTAACCAGAGTGGGATTCTCCTGAGTTTGAGTCAAATACAGTAACACCTCATTTAATGGGGCAATAGAGCAGAGAATCTGTTAGGCTGCTCTGGTGCGATGCAGTCAGAATCAACATCGTAGCAATTAGAGTTAGTGAGGGATGCAAGTACACAAACTCACAAGCTATTAACAAACAATTCGAGTAATTCTACAGGTATTTATGTAAGGCTGAGGCAGCATCTTCAGGGGAGAAAAAATAAATATTCCCAGGGAAGCAAAAACAGAAGTGGAATTTTTTTTAGCTCACATGCTTGAAGACAGCAAGCCAGCAGACTTTTTTGCATTAGCCTGTGCTATTGTGCCTGCAAATAAGCCACATTTTTTGATCAACGGGGTGCGTCTACATGTGCATTTAAGCACAACTAATTTTAATGTGCATTAAGCACTTTTTGGCAGGCGTTTACACGTGCAGGGACTTGGCACTAAAGTTAGTGCCAGGTCCCTGCAACCCTGCCATATGCCCCTAGTAGCTGGGTGACCTGCCTCTGGGTCATGCCTACACGTGCAGCAATGTGCTTTAACTAATCACGTCTGAACTTAATACCTGCACTTGCAGATATCAAATTTAGGTGTGATTAGCCTAATTTTGCCATTTTGAATGCACTTAAAAGGCATGTACATGTAGATGTGTGCCTGTAATGTGCACTAAATTAGGCTAAAACACATCTCAAGTAAACCCGCCCGCAGTGCACTGCAGGGGGAAATACCAGTAGTTAGGTTACTACCTGTCAGGGCCCACAAATCTCAGGTGTCTGCATACTAACATCTGCATCTTCAATGACCATGAGCGCAAACCTGTACCAACAGAAATGAGAGCTTCTTCAGAGTCAGCTAAAAATCTGACCCTCTCTTTTTTTTGGTGCACCTATAAGAGCTAAATGCTTTTTTAAACTCTGGGCAATTTTACTGATCCCAATTCTTCACTACACTAGCACAGTTTTACCCTACTCCACCTGCATAAAGATATGCTACAAGCAGCCTGTCTACGGACTGGATGGTGCTCCTCCTGGATAAGAGACTCTCCAGGCACCGGCTCTATGTACTCAGCCACATCAGCCCCCTCTCTGGCCTTACACTGGCTCCAGTTGCTTCAAATCTAAGCAAACTACTTGCCAGCAGTTTGGAGGCCCTTCACGGTCTGTCTTCTGTCCAGCTCAACTTTCATTTTGTATAGAGACATGAGCTCCTGCCACCAACCAACCCAAAGTGCCGACCTTCACTGACCACTTAGTACCAAGTATGCATTTCTGTGCTTTCTCCCATGCTACCGCTGCTACTTGGGAGGACTTCTCTACAACACCACCTCATCGTCTGCCTTCAAATCCCTCCTTCAAACTCTCCTTTTTCCTACAAAAATCTCGACCACAGTCAACACTGCAGCGCACTCAGACTTCTGCCTATCATGCTGACTAATGTTTCTGTGTTCTCTCCCATCTGTCATTCGCCATCTGTTGTCCTATCTCTTAGACTTGGATTGTAAGTTTTTCCAGTCGCGGGCTTTTTGTTCAGTGTTTGTACAGTGCCCAGCACAACCGTGCCTTGGTCCATGAGTAGGCCTCTGAGATCCTGAGATAATATGACTAATGCACTATAATAAAATAATCCAAGGTATTAGCGTAGTGGGCTGCGATGAGGAAAAGGAGGTGTACAAGGGCTTCTATAGATGCTCCTTGGTCCTCAGCTATTCTTGAGAACGGTTGGCAGCTTGCTTGTATTACAGCAGTTCTTCCCTTATCAGTATTTATTCTAGGCACAAACCTAAAGGCAGCCTGGGTCCAGGTTTGGTGGAATACAAAGGTAACTTAAACCCACAGCCCAGCCCACCCCCCTTGCAGGAGCCAGGCCAAATCCTATTGCAAAAAATATAGGCTTAACTTTAACATGTGAAGAGACCACTGAAGGCAATGTTATTGTGTATATGCTTAAAGAGAAGCATGTGCATTGCTGGATCAGGGCATGAATGATCCTCAGAAGGAGCTGAGAAGCTAGAAAGCCCTTAATAATTCCAAATTAATTAAAAATGTATTTAAAAGTACTATTCATTTTACGACATTACGATTCAAATGCACAGTCAAATGCAACTGTTTGCAATACGTACAGCATATAATTGTCTTGATTCTTCTTTAAAATAAAGAAGGTAGACTGAAAGCTCTTCCATTATCACCAGTCAAACTGCATTTCAGAATAACGCTTACTGCCAACTGGGCCAGTCCTCGAAGCAGTTTTCTCTTTTTATGAACAAGTAAAAAAAAAAAAATTGTTTTTCCACAGCACAAAAGACTTTCTCTGCCTCATGGTCTTATTGGCGGCTTAATCCATATGTTTACCACATTTTGAATGAAATACAATAGTTCTGCCTGAATACCCTGATTAGCCTTAATTTCCTAATTTTTACATTAATTCCTATGTTTTTGAACCCGTTAGCAATACGAGCAGTTTACAATATCAAATCCTTCCACAATTTCAAGGCAAATTGTTCACATGGATACAATTATCCCCACTAGTGATGTTGGGTTGTATGTTGTACTATATATATATATATATATATTTAAGCTATGATTTTCGATTTTTCCAGTTACAACACGCTTGTCGTTATTGTTGCTTCTTTCCACTGACTTAAATTCTGAATCGCCAGGACTCTGAAAAGTGCTAATATCACTTGGGATTTCATTCTTGAACTATTTTCTAAACTTGACTCGCTCGTTTCTGAAAGGTGCGGTCTATCCCTTCACACTGATCTCCAGTCATACTGCTTTCTCCTCTAGCCTACAAGTAATATCAGTGCTGAATAAGTAATTCTGTACTGTTTTTCTCCTTAGGTAAGGAAAGAAGCAAAATGACTTTTGCACAAATATGTCACTTCTTTTTCCTCTGTCTCCAATTTCTTACAAACGTTTTAATAGTTTTTATACAGTGAATTTTTTTTTGAAGACTTACGTTGTTCCATGACACATACTCTTAAATTTGACTTGTAAGATATAGTTGGTTTTTTCCGGCTATATCTATTGATAGTTTTCTCAAAATCCCTCCACCTTGAATGTAAGAATCTAAGATTATTGCAAGATTAACAATTAGAAGCACGATTTGAGAAGTCTGGATATTCAGTGGTCAGCATTAAACTTGTACCCTTATGCTCATGCCTAAGAAAGTATGGTTTTTTCCTTATTTCATTAAACAATGTCACTGATTACAATATGTAACACAAATTGGACTTTTTAAATGAGACCTTAATGGTTTTAGATTGGGTTTGATTTATAAGTCCTAATGAAATCTATACAACAGATCATGGGTGAAACAAAAAAGGCCCCTCCTTCTAGAATGCATTCACCATTTTAGTTTCCTTACAGATTTTATCATCTCAATCAATGAAGACATCTCAACTCTTCCTTAAAATTAATTCGGAGTTCTTGGTTATATCTGTTACTGTATTTGATAACCTTTCTCTCGCTCCCCTGGTTGTGTCTGGAGGTCGGTGTTCTGAAGTCTCCGGCTACCTTTATCGTCCATAACTTATCTTCCCTCCAAGTATGCCAAACAAAACATTTCTATTCCATTGACCCTCCGATTCAATAGGTCACCCTTGCAATATGTAACCTCTGGCTAGCCATTACAGTAAAAATGAGACCAAGCTCTTCAGATACCTCAAGGGTACTCCAGGTGTATATGCTAAGGTATTTCAGAAGATGGTAAAGAAATCAGTTCTAGAAAAATGGGGATGACTTTCCCGAGATGGTTCATGATGGGTATTTTCAATGCCAAGTACAGGGTTTATCTAAAACCCTGTACATTTGCATCTAGGATACTGCTTGTTATCCAGTAAGCTTGATCTTTTTGTTACAGAAACAGCTAGGCACAAGGTGTACCACAAAAGAGCACCTGCTAGTAATACCTTGAGGCACCCTATCAGCTTCCCCTATCAGTTATGTCGGACTGTCCTGTGGGCTGTATCACAATACCTCTTGCGCATACCCGCTCTCAGAAGCTTATTGGCAGTCGTTGCTTATTCATCCCTTTACTTAGTAATCTCCTCCCCCCTTTTCACAGCTACTGTGCTTTATAATATCCCATTTTGCCAGCATGAAGCCTCCCGTGCACTCATCCTGAGCTATGCAAGCTGGTCTTTCTCTCCCTTCTCTGCTGTCACTACTTCTGAGCCTACTTCAAGTCTAAAACCAAGCATATGCCTTCAATGAACCTCTCTTACTCATTGATCTTCCTGAGCACATCAAACTGTCTCTCTAAATCTGCTATCTGATTTTTCAAGTAATAGAAAGAATCCCTCTGGATAACCACATAATCATATCCTTTTGGCTCCTCGTCAGCTTCTCTTGCTCTGGATGGGGGACGTGGCAGGAACACGGCCTTGTAGGCCATTTTAAAGCTACATCTTTTGGGTAGCTGCATCTTCAGACACTCTTGGATGGGAGGATGAGCATGAAGAATAGTTTTTTTTCCCCTTGCCTGCAAAACTCTGTCAGCTAAAGAGAACCAGCAGTCTAGGGTAAATTTCTGGCCTCATCAATGTGTATGGCAAAACGCCCACTGTCTTCAGTGAGACCAGGATTTCATCCCAGATCTTTTACTCCTCCCGTAGGTTGGAGCGGATGCCACGCTGCAGGTTCTGGAGGAGGAGAAGTTCCAAGTATTGTTTTCCTTTTAAGGTTCAAAAACCCATGCAATAACTCTGTAATTGCCATCAGACTGCAAGGTAATTATTATGTAGTTATTTATAGGGGGGGGAAGAGGTTAAACTTAGAGCATTATCATAAATTCATAAACCAGGAGCTTTGTTTGAAGATCTCTGACTGCGTGGCCTTTGATCTTTGAACTGTTTGGCAACTTCAAGCATCATTAGCCCATAATGTACCAGAATGCGCAATTAGTATGAGTGCAATTACATACAGTATGATATTTGTAATGTGTTTAATACAGCTGTTACACAAATTGGTATGCTCTGCATAATAATGAAATTCAGGTTTAATCACTGATTTAAACAATCATTTGAGTCTTCCACTCATGCCGCTATATACCAAACAATGTAAATATAACAGGGAAATAAACTTATTCGGCTACCACGTGAAGCGATCCATCCTCCTCAGGGTTTTCCAGAGTACCCATCATAGTAGCATTTAAGGCATGCAAAAATGATGGTATAATATTTCATTTATTTCTTTAGAGCTAAATAATAAATGTGTTCTCCCCTGCCCGAGACTCTAGCAACCCTCATGTGCCACTAATACTCTGATAAACCCCCAGCCATGCTCAACTAATCCTTTCATCAGCAACTTCTCCGGTGAGCCACTGACAGAAACTCCTATCTGCCCCTGCACGGTTTTGTGCAGGATACCACACATCTCCAACACCCCCTCCCCCCAGCTGAACAGGTATTTTTTGCTGCATGCCTGGAAGTTTGTCCAACAGGAGATTACTGCAGTGCAAGGTTGGGAGCAAGCCCCTCAGAGAATATCTTCTGCCAGCCAACACCTTTCCTTCTCCTCTGCTTTTGTGACCAGGGAATCCAGTGTAAACCACTGCTGAGGCCCCCTCCAGCTGTACTGTCACAATGGGCATGTCTACAAGTGCGCTTTACCCTATTTTACTATGCATTTAAGTGGAGCATAAAAAGTTGTGCTATTATGTTAATGCAGAGTAAAATAGGCTACTGGGCATTAAGCATCACCAAAAAGACATGCACTTGTGCATTTAGTACCCCACACTGGCGGTACTAAATTTAATGTGCATTATTGCACGTGTAGCTGTGCCCAGTATCACCTTGATCTTTAAAGATGCAAAACTCTCTTCTCACTCCCCTCCCCCTAACCCATCCCTGGTTCACACTCTCACTTCAAAGCTTTAGAAAAAGCTAAGATTGGATGGATAGCTTCACACACACAGAAGCCAGCCATCTTAAATGTCCCATCAGTTTGTTGGGAAGAAGCAGCTAAGCAAAAATCTAGGTAGAAAAATACATAGCAGTTACTATTGCTAAAATGCCTTACTTTCTACAGCAAGGCTTGCCTCCCGCAGTGGGTGGTACTGAAAAGCTCACAGCCTCGGACAAGGCAAAGGTTCAGATATGAGGCTTAATTTGGCAAGATCTTAGAGGCAGAAGTCTCTAATTAGAGGCTAATTCAACTCCAGGAGGCCCTACTCCTGTGTATCTTCTTTTCCCAGGCTTCTGACAAATGTTTTGTTCTTGGTCTCAGCTAACAGTTGATTTTTTTTTTTTAACTTCCTTCTACAAAATACCATTTTACATTAGTGGGCAAGGTGAAGAGTCCAGTTTCACGGTTTAATTTCCTGAAGGCTCCTCTCACCTCTTTTGCCAGCTCCCTCCAGGTTTCGAACCTGGAAAGCTTCCAGTCCTGTCCCCTGGCCTCTGAGCATGTGTCCCAGCTGCCTGGGACTAGAGCAGTAGTTGCATTTCTCAGGTTATGCAGTGAATTCAGCCCTGGCTGATATTACAGCATTTAATAATACATTTTTATTTAATTTATCTGCATTTACTTTTTAGTATGCCCTTTCCTAAACTCTCTTTGGGGGGTCAGTTTGTACTTCCAGATATAGCGAGCGAGCATGTCCTTGAGTGGAGAGATCTGCCTCCTCTCTCCTGTGCAACTTCTTGGTGGTCCTAACGCTTGAATTAATGCTTCCCCACCTGAGATGGCAACGAGACACGGGCAGGAAGCCCCGCTGACTTCGGAGGGGCTCTGTACAGAGGCTGTACAGCTTGTCTGCAGCTTGTGCGGAAATCCTTTCTAAGCGTTCATTTTCATTAAGAATTTAGATGTTAGGGCTTCATGGTGCAAACTACTAAGCAATGTAGTTCCGGTGCAGCAAAGTGAATCGAACCAGTGGTTTCAGCGAGACTATGTGGGTGCTTAAAGTTAAGCATGTCGTTAAGTGCTTTTTCTACATCGTGGCTCAGCATACAGAATTGAGCCTTTAATGGCCTAACTTCTGAGCGGACGGGCTCTTGAGTACAGTGGTAATTGTCAACCTTTTATAATCCATGTGAAACTATAAAAGGCTAGAAATCAAGTTTTTGGAGGTCTTTTACTATTGTGTGCCACTGACAACAATATAACAAAATGTATGTCTTCTTTTCAAGTGGAATGAAATGGAAATAGAATCTGTCCACAAAATCAATTTAGAAACTCTCTTCAGCTATTTGGGCTTATAAAATGGGCATTTCCAAAATCACGCTTGCTAAACCCTTGCAAGTGTAAAAAATACCTGTGCACTAGCTGACATCCATCAACCAGCAGAACTCAGACCCAGCTGTAAAAGCTGAAATGTGAACACCAGATTGAAATGGATGGGAGAAAGGCTACACTGACTGATTTGCTTGGGTTACTTCATTATTAATCGCCTTGCTCCCATTTATTTTAGCCAAGATAGCCAAGAAAGTTCACTTAAAACAACTCAGATTATTCTATGAGAACTTTCAGCTGGGGTTTTAATCCCAGTATCACTCTATATTCCTTATAATCATTATAATTTATTAGGATTGTTTTTGCACACAACCATGACACTATGTCACTGCTTTGAACTGTGAACCCGGGCACACTATGGCTTCTTGGATTTTACCTTCAGCCCGGGTGAGCGGGGTCACTTAGTCTTAATGGGAGCTGTAGCTGGCCTGTATCTCTTTAGCTAGTTCCCAGCTGGCATTTTGGGTGCTCTGCTCACTGGCTTTGAACAAAAGCTTAGATGGAAAAGGAAAAATGTTAAAAGCTGGAGTTTAATGGATGAGAGGGGAAGCTAATCAGCCTACGTTTCTTTAGTGAGACCTGAGGTCTTTCCCCAACTTTGTTTCTTCTGCATAGATGGTGCTGCAACACTGCTGACTCTTTGCGCATATTTGTTCTTGTGAAGGTTATATATTTGGCAGTGACAGAGGCTGAAGTCTCCTATTAATTCGCCTACCGGGTTTGGTGCAGGCAGCTGCGCTGCATACTTCTGCCACGACCCTACCAGTGACCTTCAGCCTGTGCTAAGGGAAGGGAGGGAGGAGGGGGTTGGCAACTCTAATTCAGTTACCACACCGGCTTAATCTTGGCCTGAACTGAAGAGCGACTGTCAATGAAACAGGGGAAACACACTGTGCTTTTGCAACTTAAATGACCCTCCCCTCTTGAGTAAGCTGCCGCCACCGAAACAAACAAGCAAACAGCCCAAGTCGCTTCCGATCTCCAGAAATTCGGATTTACTGGCTTGTAAAATCAAACCAATTTACTCGAAGAATCAGGCAGCTAAATGGAGTTACCTAAACAAAATACACCTAATTAGAAGTTAGACCTAAACCTGCTGATCAAACAGACTTCCAGCTCTCTGTTTATTACCCAGAACTTGTGAGTACCATAAATCCATTTTGCATGGAAGGATACAAGGAAGTTTCATTAAAAGCCCCCTCCTATCTGCTCTGCTGCTTCCCCTGAAGTTTTCCAGAAAAGAGGACTGCTCGTATTGTTGTTTATTTTTTCCCTCTTAAGCAAACTGCTTGTATTATATACTGCAAGTACTTTGAACTAGCCAAGGAGTAAGGTGCTGGAGGTCTGCAGTATTTAGAAATGGCACTGGGCATTAACGATAATATTCTAAGAGCTGTAAAGGACGTTTTCTCGCGCAGTTATTAAGGGAAAGAAACTGTCTTTCACTTTGACAGAAACTAGTGTAACAAGGCTGTGACATGCAGGACAGCATGGTGTTCAGAGAAAACCAAAACTTCAGCAAAACAGGAGCAAATGAAGACATCTGAATGGCCAAGTCTGGAGGGACTCCTGGCAGAAAAGTGGATAAAAGGGGTTGCAGCATTTCCAGATCCTGCTGCAGAAGCAAGTGGTACAGAAGAGATGAGGAGGAGAGTGAAACCCTCCTTTGGCAGGCCCAAACAGTGGAGATTTACCGCACGCTCCAGTGGGAGTGTGAAAGGGACGGTAAAACCGCAGGGCAAAGTCGTTCCAAAGGCACAAAGTACAATTATTAATTAAGCCTCACGTGCACACCTATGCGGCAGGTGCATATAAGGCTTCCCATTTCATAGTTGTGTAAGCTGAACTCCAGAGGTTAACTGATTTGCCCAGGGTCACGTAAGAACTCATTAGCAGAGCCAGAATTAGACCCCAGGAGTTTCTGATCCAAGTCCCCACTCTTCTAACTAGCAGAAATATTCCTCTGCAGCCATGATCTCTCTAGGTCTTGCAGGGCTAGGATGCATTTAAAAAATACGGGGGGGGGGGTGTGTCTTATGAGTTTGCAACAAGACCATAAACATTGCTAACAAATCTCTCCTCTATGAGGCCGAGGGCACTTGCATTTTGTTACAGCTCCCATAGAATTTTGTACTTCACATTGAGAAATAATTCTTGGCTTTGTGTAGCCTGTCAGCCCTTCATTGCTTTTGTTCTCATGCCTGCAAAATGTGCTTAGTCCCTTAAGGCCAACAGCTGGAGCAACTTCCAACAAATCCCACACTTTGTCCAGAGCAAAGGGGCCAGACTCCTATGCAGTGCGATACTGGGGACAGTCATGCAGCGGTAGACAGGTGACGGTTCTACACTGCGAGCGGAGAAACACTGCAAGCACGCCGACCAGAGGCACGAAGCCACTTTGCACGAGCACCCATATGCCCAGACGTGATGTTGTTTCTTAACCTTCATAACACCGACCATTTTATTTTACTTCTAAGGGCACCAAAAAGCCTCTTTATATAAATGGATGTCTACAAGTACTGATGGCATTGGGTCTTAGAGACACACTAAAACTGGAGCGAAGAGAGAAGAAATGTAACATCATAGGCCTAACAACAGGGTTATATGACTGGAAAATGAAGAAGTTAAGTATCTGTAGAATTGTTTCATTAGGGCTCTGGTTTCAGAAAAGAGGACACCTGTAGGGTTGAGGAAGTATATGATTGGGGGGGGGGAACTGATATGCCCATGCCCTGCCTCTGCCTCGCACTCCCAGGCCACAGCCCCCCCAGCCCTGCTGCTGCCCCTCATTGCTGACCCACTGCACCCTGTCCCCAAACCGTGCTGGTGCCCCTCACTCCCAACCTGCATTCCCACCCCCTCATCCCTGCTGATACCCCTCAATCCTGCCCCACAGCCCCCTGCCCTCCCACAGCTCTGCTACCCATGCAGCTCCCTGCTGCCCTGGATCTGGAGGGGCAGGTGCCTCCCCCCGCTGCTCCGCAGTGCAGGCAGGCACGCACATGTGCACACTCATATGGACATACATGTGCGCACACACACACACACACACTTACCTGCCTGCAGCTGCTGGGGCCCATGTGCAGACATATGTGATAGCCCTCCCTCCAACTGCCCTGCCCTCCTTCCCATGAGGCCCAAGCAGCTCCTCGCTTAGGGCAAGCTAGGAAGTACCGGGAAAGCAGGCAGAGCAAAATCCCAGACATTTGCTGATAATTAAAAAAAAGCAAACAAACTACCTGGATGGAGCTGGGAGGACCCAAGAAAAGAGGAAAACCCAGACGTATGTTAACTCTAGTTTCATCTATTTAGAAACAGAGAAGCTGTTTCATTCTAGCCCTTTAACTCAGGCAGAAGCACATGCCCCTTTATGCCTTCACAGCAATGTCATGTGGAGGTCTTATGTTTGTATAAATTTTAATCCATCTAAGGCTGGTAGGGACAATGCAGTAGTAAAGTTATATCAAACATTAAGCACTGGCCTGGCAGCCAGTGCTTGAGGGAATGAAGCCTTGGCTATACTCCTATCCTGTGCAGACAAACACTGACATACAGACACACGCATACATTGATGTTTGGCGGTAGCCCCTGTAGTAGTGATAGTTGCTCTCCATCGCCCTGTCCTTCACGCTCCTTGCAACCATGCACGGGAGCCGGTGGAGGGACAGGTTCTCTGCACTGCATCAGCTCGCTAGCAGGGTCAGCCCTAATTCAGGGCTACGAGGAAAGGTGCAACAAAACAAATTGCTGCAGCAGAGAGGAAGTCATTAGGCCAGGAGCCTGCAGCAGCGGAAAAATTCCCAGCCTTGGAGCAGCATAATTTGACAAGAAGAAATTTCCACATTTGGAGGAAAAAAGAAAGGAGCACATTTATGATCAGTTGTCGGGAGGGACAAACCAGCTCTTTCTATTCTTAGAGGTGTGGAGGGTAAAAAGTAGTCCCAGAGGAGCTGGAGCACAGGGCAGAGAGCAAGGGAGGAGGTCAAAGTGTAGGTGAAGCAGCTAAAGGTGAATGATAAATGCAGTTTTTCACGTGACTCCACCACTATGCTTGCATTTCTCACATGGCTATCATAGCCATGGAGGTGAGGGAGTATACACAAAGGAGAAAGAAGGGCTACATAAGTTCTGTTGCCAAGGGGTGCAATTTTGTTACATGTATGTTATCTTAATTAAAGTGAATATGATTAAGATTTGTTTGCAGTTATCTTGCATGTATCCTGATTGCCAGGATCAGGTCACCAGATATAACCAAAGCCCTGGGTAAAGGAGCAGGGCATATTATGTGTAAGAGACTGGGTAGCATATGCTGTTTTGAAAGGTTTGCTGTATCTAAAAATGGCTTCCAGAATAAGGAAGACACTGTTCCTATAACTAACAGTTGCATTTAAAAATAGGCTATTACACAGTGACATCAGTGAATAGATACTTCATGATTTAGAAGGAAGAATCTACTTGCTGCTACCTAAAAAATCACAGCCCTACACTACCATTTGTTGCACCGTTTTTTAGGCATTACAGGATCGTTAGAGATCACATCAGCTCTCCACTCGAGGTGTGTGCAGCAAAGTCAACGTACACCATGCTACTCAGGTGCTAAGTATTATCATTATTTGTTTCCTCCAGTTAAACTGTTACCAATTCTTGAATGGTGATGCCGGAAATGACAGCTATTTGCTTCTGGGCTACACACACTAAGGCCCAGACCCTCAATGGTAATGGGAGTCAGGCACCTAAATAAAAGTTAAGTACCTAAATATCTTCCTTCTCTGTTCTGTGATGCAATGTGCAGCTGAACCATTTTACCCCAATGGAAGATGTGTGTGCAGACCAGAGCTGCATTTCTCAACATGGCGACGTGGTAGGTAAATCCAAGCAATGCTTTCTGATTCCTCTTTGGAGGAAAGAGCCTTCTCAAGGCTGCCACCATTTCAGGTCCTGCCACTGGCTTCTGGCTCTGTCCTTCCCCGGTCCTTCCCCAGCTCTTCACTGCGATACCTTGGTTTAGAAACAAATCATTTTAGCTGAACTAAAATAAAAGCTGTTCCTTGTCCTGAGCTGAAACTTTGAGACAGTTCAGAGCAAACATCTTTACTTCCAAACATTGCTGAAGCTATAGGTCCTTCAGGGAGAGCAGGCAGGCCAGTCCCCGGTTAGTAGGACCAGCTTTCAGGCGGTCAGGGTACTGGCTGATGGTCAATACTATGATGAGTCGAGATATGGTGTGGAGACGGCTTGATGGTGCTTTTTCCTTCTCTAGTGCTCCTTGAGCCCTAAATGGGAGCACTGTTATCCGAGGGACAGGGTGAGCGAGTTGTACACCAATGGCCACGGGGGCTAATCCTTGCTCTGCCACTAACTGCCTGGCTAGCCTTAGGCTATTCATTTTGACGCCGTCTCTACTTGTTCGCAATTATGAGCTGTAATTGGATAGCCCCTTCCTTTTTTGGGAAGGTGAATGCCTTGGGCTCGGCAGAAGGGTGCTGTGTCCTGGTATTCCAGCGTGGCAGAAGGATTTCAAAGGCAGTGCACAGGGCCCAAGCTGCTAAATGGGGGGCCTTGATGAACCAGTTGTAGGGTGCTAGATTAGCCTGAAAAGAACAAGCTTGTGGGAGTCCGTGTGCAGACCTCCCCTTATAAACTCATCTGGATGGGAAGCGATTTTCCAGCTGACATTCCCGAACAGGTCATGCTTTTGAAACGGAGCCAGGACTTTTAGTACAGTGATCATCTCTCTCTCTCTCCTGCTCCCTTCATGCAGCCACCACGAGTCTTTCTGTCTCACAGCCTGACCCATTGCAAAATAAGAGGGATTCAGTGGCAAAAACCTGGAGCTTGAAGCAATGAACTGGCTTCAGCGGGGCTCGTTCTAGCAGACACATCAGCCATTTCCCCTCCCCACTGCATGTGCTTACAAACACAGAGCTCATCAGAGACAATGTGCATCATTATAGCACTCAGCTTTTCATTTCAGAGGTGCAGCTACAGATCTTTATGACCAATTTCCGTTGCCTGCACTATCTAAAATATTTATACCTTAAAGTGTTCCTCGCTGTCTGTCTCTGCAGGGAGAAGGTGTCTATCAGTCAGCTGCCAACCAAAGTGTTGTAATTAGTGTGCTGTGTAACTAAGCTTAGAAAAATAATACTGGAGCTTACTGGTTCTCAGGTTTGAGAAATAAGGTCAGTTGAAAGAATATCAGTGCTTTAATTAAACCTCAATGAACTTCAGAGAACAAGACAAAATGACTGTTAATGGTCTCTCTTTTTGCTAAACTTCCCCTCTGTGGCCTGCTGCTTTAAGGTAGGGACCGTCCCTATTTGTCATACTTCCTTTCATGGAAATCACCTGAGTGAGGCCTGTAGTCACTCCTAAAGCACGCTGCCTAATGGAAGCAGAACAGTATGTTGGTCATGCCCACAGACAGACCCACTTTTCATTTCGGGGCAAATGCTCAGTTAGTCATCAACGGACCCTTGATGTCTGCTTTCTTTTACAAGCACAAAAAGCCTCCTCCGTACCGGTAATCTGTACTTTAGTCCACACTGGGCTGGCATTAGTGGCCACCGCTTGATGTAGCTGCATTTTTGTGGTTGCACATTTAAAAGCCATGGCAGGAGACTCGGCAACTCGTTTCAAATCCTGTGATGGGAGACGATACACTGTAGTGATTAGAGCATAAGCCTGGATTTTTAGTCCCAAAGCTGCTGGGTTTGTTTCTGGTGCCCACCCAGCTTCCTCAGCCTGCCAAAAAGGGGGCCATTTTACTTATATATATTTTTTACAGTGTAGGACCCAGTCCCTTTCTGTTGAATTTATCATATAGTTCTTTGCATTGGCCCTATTTAGGCCTTCATTTTATGTGCATTAGCCATTCAAATCTGGTTGCGTCATACTCATTTTGCTTGGATGCCAAAGGTTGGGGGGGGGGAGGCTTGGGTTTGTTGCACCTTTATGTTCAGCTGAAAGATTAAAAAATGGCTACTTGGGCTATTGCAGATTGGGAAATAAAATACTGATGTGACTGCTGGATTGGACCTGGCATTAAAAGACAGCCATGAGCTGGGAAGGTGTGGCCAAGCCTAGCAGCCCACTGGGCTGGTATGGTGAAGGCATACCACTTTCTTAGCTGAAAGGTCATCCTTTTGCAATTCAGCCATCAGTGCAATGGCCATCTCTCACTGCTGCTCCCAGATGTACTGCTCAAAAAAGAGATGTGGTTGGCATCATGTCTGCTTGAGCCAGCGGCAGAAGGGTCTACCAGCTATAGAGACACCACCCTTCAGGAGCCCTGCACGGTCACCAAAGGGCTGGGACATCCACTGGCAAAAACCGTGCGTCTCACCCGCCCACCTCTAGTGGCTGCTTCCTGCAGAGGGTAACAACACCCTGCTTCTGCAAGTTGCTATCTTAGTACACATGGGAGAGGTCTAGGCTGTGAATCCAAGGGGCGGAACCAAAAGATGGAGTGGACCTGGTTTCAAATGCCAGAATTTCTTGTTATTTGTTATTTAAAAAAAATTAGGAAACCTTTCTGTACTGGGAGCCTTATCCTAGGAGAGGGTTAAACACTCTCCATAACAATCAGCGTTTCTTGAAAGAAGGGCCTTAAGTAAGTGCTCCTTCCCTTAGCAGTCACTGATTTTTGAAGAGGGTAGGAAGACCCATACAATCTGTGTCTGTCATAAGCTGCCTAACCTCCTTTTTTTTCCCTGAAATATTATATCCTTAAGTCAGCTTGACCCTATATTAATCTCTTACAGTAAACTTCCTAGATACTGACTCTAAGGAAGTTTTTTATTTTCTATGTTAAACACCCATAAACACAAACAAACTGATCGTTGATCTGGCCCAAAGCACTTTGACAGTACGGGCCCTATAATAAGGAAATCTTTTTCTACTAGATGCCATTTCTGACAAAGAGAAGAGTCATATTGTTGGGCATTCATGATGGGAAAGGGTTACTACAGGGACGTACATCAGCACTATGTATTTTACTGACTTAGTTCATTGGCTTCCACCGCAGTTCTTGTTCACAGTAATGTGAGGCAGTTAATATGGAAACCTGAACACCAGTGGACTGATAAGCCCGCATACTGACTTGCAAAAGTAATTTTCAGTAATCTTTGAGGGGAAAAATTACATTTAGGTGAAAAAAAAGATGGGGGGGGCGGGAAGCTTAGCCATTCGTGCGTCTTTATTGAGTATGCAAGCAATAGACTATGTGGAAATATAACAATTTTTGATCCATTAGGTTGTGCATAAGAACAAACTGCTACCAAGTTAGTGTGAGCAAGTTAGTCGGGCTGTATGGAAAAGTTTTTCAATCTTTTTTTTAATCTTGCAAGAAAAAGAAAGGACTATGACACTGTCCTTTAAATATAAAGGTTGGTAGATACAGCCAGGGACTATATGGATGCTAATTTCCACCGGCTAAGGCATTCCTTGTCACATATGACGCGACCTCCATCACAACTGTCCATGTTGAAATCAAATGTGTTGGTGGACCCTGTGTTATGGAAGGGTAAGCTTTTTATCCTAAATATTTCACAGGGGGAAAAAAAAATCAGTTTCCTCCCCTATGCCCCTGATTGTTTGTACACTTGAGTTAGGTGAGGTTAAATAAAGAGCCCACCCATCCCCATTTGCCTTTCGGAAAGATGACTGAGGTCCTAGCCAGTCCTCACGGCTACATCCCAGGGCCTCCATAAGCGCTGCAATGCAAACACAACTTCATTTTTAGCGTATTGCTATTGAGCCATGGTCTTACCTCAAAAAAAGTCTCCGTTCCCTGCCCTGCACCCCACACGCATTGGCATAATTAGCAACTCCCCACTATGAAGAGCTTGCCTTCAACGTCAAAAACCCACTAGCAGGTTACTGTTGGGGAGATGCACATGCAATCCCCACTACCCATCAGCGTCTTTTCAAACCCCATTTGCCTAGACATACAGTGGTGCGTCTCAACCAGGGTAGTGCCGCACCCTGGGGTGCCTTGAAAGCCTTTCAAGGCTGCCATGCAATGTTGGCACGGTTAGCTAGGCAAACATGATTCACAAGATAGCCCCAGCGATTTCAAATAGGAATCCACAGCATTTCAAAAGAGGCTGCCCTGTTGTGGTCTGAGTTCTTTGCAACAGAAAACTGGCTCTATTTTTTTTTCTGTAGTCAAAAAAAAAAAGAGTGAAAAAAACTAAGACCTAATAGTAGTAGTAGTAGTGTCCGGAGGCTAATGAGGGATGCCAGAGTCTAAAAAGGTTGAGAACCACTGACCTAGAGCCAGATTTCTACATGTAAACAGGGCTCGTTCCACATACGGTCACAAGGCATAGGCACCTTTGGAGTCGCATTTCCAAAAGTGCTGTAGATGATAGGAAACAGAGCCTCAAAGGTACTTAGGTGTCACATCAGTTAACTCCAATTTCCCACACAAGGGGCAGATGCTGATTTAACTTTATGTGCCCAAATGGCACATACCCAGCTGTGTAACTGCTGTTTCCGGCACTTACGCAGCATCCGCGAGCCTATTCCACAAGCAGTATGGCCTGAGCAGGTGTAGCGGGCTGCGCTCGGGCTGGGGGGGACACCTGACTGCCGAGCTTAGAAAACACAACAACAACCACAACCTGGGTCTTCCTTGGCTAGTGCAGGCTCTAACCACTAAGATGCTTAGCCAAAAGATGGCTAGGGTGGTTGCATGCCCTCACATCACAGCTTTTTTGATTAACTACCAATTTGGGGAAAGACTTAATGCTGTACTTTCACGGGTCCATGGCAGAGTTGACTCACAAGCGAGCCTAAGTGACCTCAGCTGCCTCTTGGTAGGCACTTCATTGCTTCCAAGAATGCACAGTAAGGACAAACGCAGTCATGTAGGGTGACACTTTAGCCACGTAAAGCATTTAGTCATGTACGTGCAGCTTAGGCCGTTGTGACTGCTGCAGCAGAAAGTTGTTCCATGACTCAGAGGCTTGCACCGTCTCAGCAGTGAAATAAAGCTTTCTGCCCTGGACATCCTGCTGCCTAAAGATATCCTCCACCCCAGGCTAGGCAGCCAGGCTCCCGAGACAAGGTAGGGAGGAAGCGTAACATTAGCCACGTGCTTAAGAAAGAAATCCCGGGAAGAGCTGCACAGGGAACCCACCTGAGCTAGCCACAAGTGAAATGCAGAGAAAGCAGCAGGGGTTTGGGCCCCAAAATAACAGACTGACTCGAGCAGCAGAGCTTTCCTTCTCTGTTCTTCACTCCTCCTGTGAGTGGCTAACTTCCAACAAAGGGAGGTGCCTGTCCAGCCAGAAAAGTAGTGCACCTTCACCCCCAAACTATTTGCCAGAGAATGGCTCTGTCTGTATTATTAATAATCTCCTCTGGTCCTGAGTAATGGGTGAGTTAAAATAGTCTCTTGGCATGTAAGAAACCTGAGTTCAAATCTACCCTCTGGCACAGGGGCTTGAGACTCCCAGGTACCCTGATAACCAGGCCTCTGAATAGTCTGATGGAAAGGGGAAGGGAAAATCTGATTTCTGTCCTAGGCAAGCCGTTTTACTTTATACAAGTATTTACTGGAAAGTGGATGGGAACTTCAGTCTTTCATATTGCAGCTGAATGCTCTACTGCATGCTTATGCAGTGTAATGCCTTCTGGGTACAAAGTCCTGCCTTTCCCCAAATTGGTAGTTAACCTCTTTCTCTCTGGCCCACTCAGGAGTACAACGGGAAGCTATTGCAATAGAGGAAACTGAGGAACCAAGCCTAAGTCACTCCCCACATCTGGAGAGAGCTATGCAGTCAACTGCCCCACTCTGCATCAAACAGTGCAGGGTTCAAACCTAGGGCTCCTACATGCTTAGGTGAGTACTCCAATTAATAAATTACTGTCAAGCCTGGTTGCTGCACTAGGCTTGAACACCTAATGCCATTGAGGGTTCACAGCTGCGACACCTGGCCAGATGAAGGCAAACTACAGACTGTCAAAAAAGCCTGAGGCTGAATAGATTCAGTCTTTGCAGGTTAGTCTAAGGTACAGAGATTAAATTGAAACAGAAGTGAACAAACATTTACCTTTGATTCAGCAAATGCAGTCACATGCCTGCAGTGGCTCAGGCCAGAGGCCAGCATGGTTCTCTGGCACATAGCCGGCATGGGCTGTGTATTTGCTTCCTTTTCTTGCTGCCCCCAAGGTCTCTGGGATTTGCAGCCTACAATCACAGCAGCCAGACTCTGCAGGGTTGCTTGTCACTTGCTTTTCCTGCTTCCAGGTGCCTTTGGGATTTGTAGGCCACAATCGCAGCCAGCAGTAAGTTTGAGTGGGATAAGAGGGGTTTAACTCCCTCCCTGGCCCCAGTCCCCAGTCCCCAGGGTTTGCCTGGGGCGGGGGCAGCCCACTCCACCGTAGTCTGGACTCCATCCCCGACCAGGCTTGCTCCCCCTGCCCCTTTGCTCCCTAGCTGGAGCAATGAGGGCTGGCTAACAAAGGGGCAGGACCAGCCCAGCCCAGGGCTGCAAAACACTGGGATGCTGCGACACTGTGACTTTACGGATTTGGGTCAAGCTGGTTTATGAAACATCTGTCCCAGACTCCTTCCTGGTTTGAATGAAATCTGATAGTACATTCAGCCAGGCTTACCTTAAACCAGATGAAGCTATTTTGAAACTGGTTTATGTGCACTGAGCTTCTGTTCTATTACAGGTTTCAATCAGTTTCTGATCACTTAAACCAGTTTATGTGTAATGTCTGTCCCTAGCCAAAGTGGCTCGACCAGCTGGAAAAACAAGCATCCAGGCCCCAAGCCCTGCCCCTCTCTCTGCCTTCAAGTCCTGCTTCATTTAGGTAGCTCCTGCCCTGTCGGTCTCTGAGGATCACTGCTTTAGGCATCTTTCTCCCCCCATACATTTCACATGCCTAACAGGACTGAGGAGTTCAGCAGGACATCTGGTTGATTCAACTCATCATTTCAATAGCTAGCTTCCTAAGTCAGTCAGTTGGGTTTGCAGTATCATGCAAGAAATGCCTGAATATTTTTTTAAAGTTTTGGCTTTTTTTTTTTTTTTTTAAACATTGGGGGCTAGGGAGGGGCACAGCCCCTGATAAGACAGACAGACAAATATTGAGAAATCATTCCTCAGGCTGAAGGGACAGGTTTCCTGGCTGAATGGCAAGAAGTCCCAGAATACAGATGACACACGGGAAGGGGGGCCCTACTTAGGACCCTATTTAAGCTTGGTTACTAGCTGAAGTGGTGGCATCCTAGTTTAACATACTGAACAGAGCAAGCATGAAATAGAAAGGAATCTGAGAACACATACACACATATGCACACACAAAGCCCTAGCAGCACATACTCAGTTTGTCATTATTCAAGCTTTCCAGCTCCCAATCTCTTAGAATCTGACTCTAAGAAAACCTCTGTCAGATCATTATGCAATCTTGCTTAGGGTAAAGGAAGTTTCCCCGCTTCTTTCTAAATATACATTTCCGTGGTTAGAAAATTAAAGAAATGACATGGCCGACCTTCCTAAATGTGAAGGCCTTGTTTGGGGAAGCGCACAAGTCATCTGGTAGCACAGACCCTTATCACATTGCGGTGGGCAATTGCAAAACGCCTTTTGTAGCCAGAGTCACGTTGGGTTTAAATTAAGCTAGATGAGAGCACCACAAAAAGGGCTTGTGGGTGGCTGTGCCATAAAAAGCATAGTACAGGACATTACAGTGCTATTAGTTAAAACAGCAATTTGTCAAGGGAAGGAGAAAGGAGGTGCTTGAAATCTGAATGCCCCATGCAAGTTTAAGATATGAGACACTGAGAAAACCACACAAGGGACCATTTTAAATGTCGCTACTTTTCAGAGTGTTGTAGGAGTTAATACTGTGTTAGTCCTGCCATTAAAGACTCTCTTTTTTTTCCAGGGACTGCAAAAATGTGCTTGCGGCTAGGCCTTGCCATTCAGCTTGCCTCTCAGCTACAGAGTTAATTTTTTCTTTTTCACACACACACTTTCATTTCAGGTTGGTTATTTAGAATTTCTTCCAGCTCTCTGTCTCTATATATAGGTCTAGTGTAGAGACACAAGGCGAGGGGAATTCATAGCTTCATAGTCAGCTGCCCAGCAGTGATGTTAAAGCAAGGCTACAGATGGAAGCAGACACCCGTGCAGAGAGCTCCCGCAGCGAGCAGCGCACTTGTGTACTGTACGTTTATGGAACAAACGAGCGTTGGCGCTACCAGCATCGCTGGATATCGGGACATCAACAACAAGGGTCAGTTATGACTCCACCCCCCTGTTTGACCCTGTCCTCTTATTTCTTGAGCAGGTCTTCTACACTTCATCTTCATATGCACGAGGAAGGAAGGGCACCATGTTTCTTCTTCCCCCGAGTTTATTTTCCTTACTGGATTTGCATGCACCTCACTTCCTGTCATGGCCTTTCCTGATGCTCTTGGGAAGCAAGCAGCTGTGTGAACTTTTCTGAAACCACTTACCCAAAGTCCTCTGTAATAAACCTTTCCAGCCAAATGATAACGGATGCTTGAAATGAGCTGGTCACACAAAGGCCTAGACTTGAAGCTTGGCCCTGGTCCGTCTGTGCACACTGGGATGGCACAAGGCATCTGTAAAGCCAATGTGGCACTTTAACCAGACTCTGGAGGATTTCCCCTTTTCTCTTGCTAGAGCTACTGTATGAATAGGTCCCGACACTTGTTCCCCTTTGCTCAGCTACAGTCAGCAGGCCAGAAGATTGAGGAGTTATGGTAGGGGAAATGACCACAGTCAGGCTGTCTTTACTCCTTGCTGATGCCTGACTATCTAAATAGCTCCTTTGGGCCTTAGACAGTCAAGTACACCTTAAAGAGCTGGGAGTATCTTAATATAGTTTCCTCTATAAAATAATATTGTCTTTTACAACAGCTCCATTAATTACTGCAGTTGAGTACTGGAGCCTGGACAATGATCTACAAGGAAGTTGTATTGCAGTTCTTCTGCTCAAACCTTTTGCATTCGTATCTCTGTAATCTAATCTCATATCCTGTCCTAACTAATGTGTTGGCCTTCCCTAGATAACATAACCTCTAGTTGTCTTCCCCCAAATATTTTAAATGCAAAGAAAAATACATTCATTTTTATCCATTTTCCAAAAGGGGTTTCCTTTTTTATTCTCTTGCAAGAAAATAGGTTCAAAGCAGGCATTTATCATGATAGCTAAATTAGCCAGTACCTTTAGTACAAGCAGCACAGAAGAAAAAAACAATCACTTCATCAGCCATACAATTTTAGCTCACTGGTGAAAAACCTTAAGGAAGAGTGAGAATGAAAATGAGAATACCCATTTCTGTCCCCCTGCCCCTTCAAGGTATTTGTTTGGTTCTGCATATACTGCGAAGGCTGTCACGGTGGTTAATTGAGCGCTAAGATCCTGTGTGACTGCAGTTTCACTTAGAGGCTGTATTATTTTTTTTTTATGTTGAGTCCTAAATGGCAGTGAGGTGATAAAGGGACCTGCCACTCTGTAGGTGGACGAGGTTGCACTTCAATGATGGGGAAAAATGATGCTATGCTGAAAGACATGGGTTCCCAGTAGTATACGCTCATGTCATTAAAGTGAGGGGGGACAAAGCCTGTCTCCTCTGCTGGTCCTGATACACTGGGAGCCAGAACTGCGCCGTAGTTACTGAGGGGGATTTATATTTGTGGAAGGCCACAAGCAGCCATGATTCAGTCTCCCTGGAAGTCCCACTACAGGGAGGAATAGCGGGGGTCCAAAGCATCTGACAGTAAAAGCCCTACAGAGGAGGCCCTCAGTAGCTAAGACTGATCTGACTTACTTCAGGGAATCTGTAGGTCACAAAGGTGCCAGAGAAGACCCTTTCTCCCCTTGCCAGATCACTTTCTGTTGAGTTGCAGTGGAGAATCTTAGCCTGTGAGTATGGAATGGAAATTAGGAATGACTCTACTGAAGTCAAAGGAATTATACACCTGCTTAACTGGGGAAAGAGATGGGAGAATCAGACCTGAACTGTAATGCCCAGACAAAATCGGATAGGTACACAGTATACACAAGCAACCTTGCCATCCTCACTATAGCTCATACATGGAACATAGATATAGGGATGTCCTCTCCCCTCTGAAGTCAATGCCAACACATCTATTAACTTTACTGGGGAAAGGATTTCACAGACCATGTGTAAAGTGCTTTAGGAGAAAGGTCTCTACCTAAATGGACAGCCCGCTATCCAGCAGTCCACTAGCACCAGACTTCTCAACACATCTGTCACCCCTCTCTGCACTGATGGCTCTCACCAGTTTCTTCAAAGACAGCCTAAAATAATATTTTTGCATGAAAACTTCCAATTTGTTGAAAAGACAAGTTTCCAAGCAGTTCTGGTTTTAATTTACTTTTAAATGTTGCATTTCTCCTTTGGGAACTCAGAGGAGCAAGCATTTGTTCCTCTGTGGCTAACTGCTGTAGACTAGGGACAGACATTCAAAAAGCCTGAGCCTGAACTGATTCTTTGCGGGTTAGTCTAAGCTGCCTAGGTTAAGCTGGTTTGCAACTGTACAGACATTCCTTCTGGACTGAGAAAATGCAGGCACATGCCTGCGGTGGCTCAGGCTAGAAGCTGGGGGGGGCACCAGGGCAGCTCCCTTCCACTGAGCTGAGAGGGGGAACGTGGCCAGGCCCCAGCAGGATGCTCCGGTAAGGGGGGAGGGGTTAAACCCCCACCCTACCTGTACCGTCCCAGGCTTTTCCCCACTCGCTGCTCAAGAGGAGGGAGCGTTGCCAGCCTCCAGCTAGCACTCCAAGATAAAGGGGGAGGGTGTGCAGTGCATGAATCTGTTGATGATACTGAGCTTTTCAATCTCCCTCTCCCTGCTTCTTCATATTGTCTGAAAACCTGACAGGCAAGGGAGCCAGCAGGGGACTGATAACACTGTTATCAGCCCATCAACAAAGCAAAAGCCTCTCTCATGCTCTTCTTAAACAGCTTTTTCCAAGGGAGGAACTGAGGGACATTACTAGCTGACCTGTTGATTAGTTCGAAAAAGCCCTAAGTGAACACTGTTCTGTCTGCCTGTCCCAGTGAAGTCGGAGGCACATACACAGACACCTCCCAGCATTAGCTAGCATACCTAGGATCTGTGGGGCTGGGGTCTGTGCTGTGGGAGACGGGAGGAGGGAAATCCCTGCTTGAGCAGCGAGGGGGTAGGTAGGCAGGGGGAAGCCAGGCAGACCCTGCTGTGCCTGCAGTCTCTGCCGGAGCTCGGCTAGGGACCAGAAGGGCGGGGCTAGCCCTGTTCCCTGGAGCAGACAGCACAGCCCAGGGCTGCCAAGCATCTGGGATGCTGGGGGATTCAGGTTTAACTTAAACCAGGAAAGGTTCTGGGACAGACGCTGCATAAACTGGTTTGACCCAAATCAATTCAGTCTGATATTACATTCAACCAGGTTTCTCTTAAATCAGTTTCAGCCATTTTGAAACTGGTTTATTACGGTTTTGAAACTGAACTTATGTTCTCTTACAGGTTTAACCAGTTTCTGATCACTTAAACCGGTTTATGTGTAATGTCTGTCCCTACCCACATCTTTCACCTTTGAATATCTGGGTTTAAATCTGGTTTTAGCACTGTGACTTGAGACCTGTATTCATTTTCGAGCTCTGCCACAGACTTCCTGTGTGATCATGGCAAGTCACGTAAGCTTTCCTTGCTTCTTCCCACCTATAATACAGGGACAATAATACTTTTTTTGTTCCAGTCTCTGTCTGTTTTATCTAGGGAAGACCTGTGCTTTATCCTGTGTTTGTGCTATACCAAGTACAATGAGTCCCAAGGGTTGGGACCTCCAGGAACTACCTTGCTACAAATAAATAACAAAAAACGATAATGGGTTTGGCGTGCAGCTAAGCAACCCAGTCCTGTTTCTTAGCAGGTTTGTGTGAGCTGTTCTTGGTTTCAGTTCACATGAGTTCTCTCACCTCCTGAGTTTCCCTTTGACTTTCAGGTTTCTGCCTTTTTTCCACCTGAAGCCATAAGCTCACCCAGGTTTGCTCAAACCTTAGGTTACGTTTGCCAGAAGAATTCATGAAATGCAGCAAAATTCTTGGGGAAAGTGACCTGAAGTTCTGGTCCTCATGAAAGCCCATTACTTCATCAAGTGAGCAAGGCTTTCTCTCCCACATTTTCCTCATCTTTAGTTTGGTCAAGCTTCCAACATCTGGAGCCGTTTTGAGATGTAGATGTCTGGATGAGGCCCAGTTTTAAATTTTGCTGATGGGTTACTTCTCAATTTCTCTCCTAGGGAATATTCCGAAATTAAACTGTTCCTGGTCAAATAGGTTAGAACGGACCGAATGCAGTAGTATTTGTCGAGTTTGCCCATAGCTACTTAACAAGAAACATCTTTGCAACTAAAACCAGATCTGAAGGACAAAAGCAGAACCACTTGATATTCATCCTAAAGCAATTAAAAATTGCATGGCACGGTGGTGGGACCTTCCACAAGCTACTCCACCTACTGTACTCCTGACCTTTCATACTTTATTCTCAGGATGAAGAATTCAGCTGTACGCCATCATCAAGAGCTTGATAGGTGTAACTATGATTTCGGAAGCTATTTAGGGTCATGCAGATTTTACCTTCATCTGTCCTGAAACAAGAGAAGGTCTGCTGCCCTTTTTTGCACAGGTGCTTGCAGAGAGCCAATGCAGGGCATGTGATGACCCTCATAAATAAGGAGTTAATATGAGAACAAATGCACAATGTCTGGGATTTAAGATCTATTAGGTACAACTGGTAATTTTAGCCAAGTTTTATTTAATTTTGTACCAATGTTTCAAAATGGTGTTCGCTCAGTTTTTACTATTTTGCATAATGTCAACTGTAATACCATTTTTGAGGCATAATTCATTGTTCCTTAATGATTTCTTTGTGGAGTATTAGACTCTAAATACTGATCTGCATTTCAGAGAGACTGCCAAGTGATATCCATTTCCATTACCCTTTGCTCCCTGATTTGTGCTTAGCACGTGCAGACCTGAGTGGAAGGATCAGGCTTCAAGTTACTCACTAATGCAATCTCCTATATCCTACATTTTGTATAGGACATCCTGAGTTCACAAGGAACTATACGTTTACAAGGTGCAGTCATTATCTGTGAATTTTTCATATACTTCCTAGGCTAAGATCAACAGGCTCCCAGGCCCCACCAGTTTTCTTCAGCACGACTGAAGTTGGTCTTTGTGTTTCTGATCAACAAAACAACCTAAACAGCACCCCAGTGAATCTAGCAAACAATCCCTCAGTGAAGAGAGGTGATGAAAATGAAACCACAGAATGAAAAAGGCAGAAACACAGCACAGACAAGCACAGATAACGGGGATTTTTCCTTCCTCAGTTACTTTTGTCAAGTGGTAGTGGCGAGAATTTGCATTTTTGTAAATCAAGTGAAATAAGAGCTGTTTTTAAGAAATGTAATTTGGCTGTTTCAGGCAACTGCCAGGTAAGCTTAACCCTTAACACAAAAACAGGCAAGCATCCGTGACACTAGATATTTTGTCTTGGGCAGGGTTCTTCATTAAAAAGAAAATAAGATAAATGTTAAAAGCCCCCAGTAGCCGCTTTCAATGTGTAGCGATACTCTTGTTTTGCATCTGTTAGGGAAGATTCGGTGGTACTTTTTCCTCTGGGATTTAGACAAATAAAAATATTAAACTGGCCGAGATTTTTGACAAGTAAGAACTGGGTCCAGCAGCCCCGTGCAATTTTTGGAGAGGCTCATTCTGAGCCGCTTCTGATGCAGGATCGTATCCCGGGAGGAGTTCAGCTTCCGCGAGTCCCATGACAGTCAAGGAAAAGTTGCAGCTCGCCAACTGACTTACGAACACTTTCGAAAGGTGCTGAGCACCCTCAATTCCCACTGTCAGCAACTGATCCCCATAAGATCAAGCCCTATATTCTTAGCATCCAGATCTGTATAATGGATTCCCCGAGAGACATTGTAATGTCCTGTGTCAAAAAGACACCTCCTGCCATCTTGGCATTCCTGCCCTGAGTGTTGTCTTTGTAATGGTGACTGATGGAGCTGAGAAAATCATGTCCCAAGACCCCCCGATACCAAAGCACAGTAGGGAAACCATCTGAATGGACTGAGTGCTTTTGTCAGCACTTGATTATTCGAGAGGATGCCCTCGTTTTCTCATGGTTCGATTACCCACAACCACAAGCTGGAAGCTCTGCATTGGGCCCACCTCACTTCCAAGCTGCAGAGCCCATCACTGCTGCCTTTCAACCTGTCTGTTAAAACTGCCGCCTAACAGCGATTACCTTAGGATCCTCTGCCTCGGCAGACCCTGGCTGGATCCAAGTGCTACAGGGATGTTTTTAGGGATGCAGCAGGTTCAGGAGCAGTACCTCCAGTTTCCAAACTTGCCCTGACAGCAAGCATTTTGCTCAGTTTCTGCAACCATGATCTGAAGGTGCTAGGATGCTATTTCAGTGTGTTTATATTGCCCAGTGTTTGGGAAAGAGGAGCATGTGCACTTTCAGCTCAGTCTGGTATCAGATCCTGCTGTCTTGTGTCCTTCTTGCTAATCACCTAATCACTTTGTGTGGTGCGCTACTGGCTGGGAAGTCGGCAGTCCAAGCTTCCCAACCTATTGCTTCGGCGTTGGGCTAAATTATTTATTTCGCTTGTATTTTTTTGGCTTTCGCCTCCAGCGGGATCACAGATAGAGCGTATTTACTCGTCTCTGCTTGCCCCAGTCAGCTGAGGAGCCAGGCTGGAGTGAAAGCAGCTGCTTCTGAGCAGCGTGCATGGTTTGTGCTCATTCTCAATTCCCAGCGAGCAGGATCCTTCAGCGGTGATGGAGTAGCTCTGAGTTTCAGTCTATCTGTCACTGCTCGACTGTTTTACTGTGCACACAATGCGCTGATGGGCGACATCACTCAACTGCAACAAGTCCAGCTACAAAAGCAAGTAGCGGCAATTTGTAGCCTCAATGCAGCCATTTAATCATTCCCAACACTTCCCTGGTTGCCACTCTGGATAAACGAACTTGAGAATTAAGAACAAATATTTGACTCCCCCCCACCCCAATAATTTTACGCAGCCCTGTTTAGACTGTATGGTACTTAACAGGAGACCTTTGCCCTTTAGTTAAAAGCTGTGACCAGAAAACCCCACCTCCTCGTAATGAGCTTTTTGTTCAGCTTACAGGGAGGGATTTGCACTCAACTCTTGCACTACAAATGCTTTGTTTGCATGGCTTTTTTATTCAACTGATGAATAAAAAAAGAAAACTCCAACCTCTATACATGTTTCAGTCTCCATTAAGACAACAAAGAGCTCTAAATGCATGTCCTAGCAACGGCAACAATTTGAAGAGCGAGAGAGAGAAGAAAGAAAACATGGCTATTTAACTGTACTACTTTCCATGGCTAGCCTTTAATGCTTCTGTCAGAAAACAAAACGCCTTTGAATATCATAATATGTACTTCTGGGTAAAAGGACAGATAGCAGTTTTGGAATCAATATTATGCTCTTTCTACTGTGAAACAATCATCCAAGCAATGGCCTCTGTCAAGTTTATACTTGCTTATATTTTTTTTTTTTGACCACATGCTGAGACCTTTCCTACTCCAGTGGCCTTGAAAATGTCTCTGTTTCTTCGTCATCGTCTTTTTTTGCTGTTTGCTTCAGAGAACCCTCGACTTCCCCTAATCTCCTGTTCTTTCGTTCTAATCATTACATATGCTTAATAATGATAGACCACAGACACCAACATCGCATTATGAACAGGCTGAAACTCGGCGGACTAAACGCAGTCACAACAAGAGACAACTCCGCAGGGCTCACAAAGTGCTTAAAATAGAGCACACAAAATGCATGCACCCTAGGAGTGGCAAGGAATGGCTTTGCTGTGAAAGAGTAAGTAGAAACCTTGTGCACGCTTGCTTGCATGTGTGTGCGCGCGCATGTGTGCGCACGCGTGTATGTAAGTACAGTAGGACTGATTTTTCACACCGTCGCACAGCTTATGTGCTCGTTTTATTCTGGTATAACTCCAATTCCTCGTGATGCTGGCATAAAACCAAGTCTGTTGAATGAAGAATAAGCTTTACTTTTATTTGTACCCAACACAGAATTCAATGGAATAATGAAATGTCCACATATGGAAGATGACTCCTGAAGATTTCTGATGCTTGGCCAGCACCTCAGTCTTACTCTAGCCATGCAAATGGGTTAGAAAGTCAGGGTAATAAGACAGTTGAGGCATTCCTTTACGGAGACAGAGGTGGCATTAAGGGGGCCTGAATTCTCCCACCCCAGTGTATTGCAACAGGCTTGTCAGCTTATGAAAGCTTATGGGTATATCAGCCAGCTACCACTGCTCAGCTAACAACTCAGTAGTAAGTCTTTGTGTGCATATTCTTACCTACTAGTAAATGCAAGGCTCCTGTTCTCAGTGAAAGTGGGGTAGCTTGCCCTGCATTTACTGCAGGTAAAACTGTGTTCCTGAACGGCTGCCACAGGGCAGCGGACGTGCTATAGCTAACCTGGTGGTGACTTGTTTGTCCACGCTCTGAGTCAATGCAGATCTTAAAAGCTGCATTTTTTAGCTGCCTGAACTGTAGAGAATCTATGCTAAAGTAGGGCGGTGCAGAGGTTTCTACTGGCATTTTGTACAATTTTGGGATGGCTGTTAACAATGCAGACTTGCTGTGAAAGTGCCAGCAACAAACCTCCAGCTACATCGGGGTAGGCCACCCCCGGCACGGGTGCCAGAGCATGGCACGTGAAGGCAGCTTGCTTGGCACGCAGGCCTCAGGGCAGATGGTGGGGAGGGGGCTCTGGCTGTGCTGTCACAACAAGGATCGGGCCCCTCACAGCCCCTCTGCTGTCCTCCCCGCACACACCAACATCTTACAAGTCGAGGTTGTGGATGCTTTTGGCATTCAGCTCCAAAACATTGCTGATCTCCAAGCTACTTCATAATCTGTAAAGTGAGTCCAGTGGATAGGACCATACACCCCTTTTTCCATGGCTAAATCCATGCCTTTTTCCTATAAAGCCAACCACTATAGCAATGAGGGCTGGTTCAAAAGAGGACCAGAGAAACCACAGACCACACAATTTAGAAACCTCTGGGTTGGCTATTTTACACAACAGTGTTGTGATTCCAAGACCCAATAGCTCAAGATTTAATAGGGCTCGAAACTAATAATAATAATAATATAATTGCAACAAGGGACTCCACACTGTCTAAAGTTCCCATTTCCAGTTTGGAGCACTGAATATCACCAAAAAAAAGAGAGAGAGAGAGACAAACCACACTTCTTTTCAGGGGAAGTGGATGGAAGAGGAAGCATAAATATTTTAGTAGCATGTTATTTCTTGCTCACTTGTTTTTTAGCCGGTAGCTGTTTGTGCTGCTTGGAGACTTGGAGTGTTAGCTGTTGTCTAGGGGGAGATGGAGATCATTTTAGTTGCAATGTTAAAGGACAAAGGTGCCACTTTTCAATCCCCCAATGTGACGTTCCAAAGTGACTGTTGCCTTATATCACCCGTAGGCAAGACATTATTATGGACCCCAGGCTAGATCCACAAGAGAACTTGGGCTGTGATATGCTCAGCATTGTGGTATGTAACTTTTATGTGCCAGGCCCCTGGAATGGGATCCAAGAGCCCAGGTTAGGCTCACAGACCCTGTATACAGTGCCCCTGGAAAAGCTCCCTTGTGTTTGTGGAACCCAATGGACCATGTACTCCTACAGCCCCATGCTGATGAAGTTGTGGACTACAGGAATTGGTCCTTCAGGAACAGTTCTCTGAAAATTGTTATAATTATCTGTTGGAAGGTGTTACAGAAATGTACCGGCATCTATTTAAGGGTTGCTCTAGGAAGGTCTTACTTGCCGGAAAATGGGTGATTGCCCAAGCTGGTCGGAGACTTGGAGCGGTCAACCTCTCTTCCAAATGCAACGGTAAATGATGATGGTTTTCCTAATAGCCTGTAGTAATGGCAGGCTTTGAATCTGAGTTACATGACTCCTCAATTAGACACACTTCCTCAAATGCCTACTTTCATAAAACTAACAGCGTCCGCATCTCTCGCAGAAAGTTTTGTAATGAATTTGGTTTTTATATATTTTCAGCTGTCAACAGCAGAAAACCCCCTTCAGGCACTTCACTAGACCTTTTATCCGTATGCAGGAAAAAGAATTGATTGATTTTGAAGTTAAACGTTGGCATCTGCTGTTATTCAAAACCAGGACCTTGGATACACTCATCCGCCATGCTTTCAGCTCAGCCACCAGTGTGCTGCAAATGAAGACAAGCTGTTGTCAAATGAGAAATGCAAAATAGTCAATCTGTTTGTCTGTTTAATGTAACTGGGAACATAAGCTGCTAAAAATGCTACCATTCTGCACTGTCAGATGGGAGACACTCTCCAAGAAACGAAAGCCTAATGACCCATTTTACTCAGGCGCTGTGGAGTTCCTCCTAATGGTATTTTCCATATGTACTTCAACATGCTTTTAACTGAAACTGCAAATGGTACTATTTTCTATCTAACACAAGCGTGTAATCTGTGTAGTGTATTTTTTTTTTTCCTCTGGCACCATGAAGGAATGCTGATGTTCAAGGCGTCTTGAAACAGTGAGCATATTGCTCAAGCATCTGATGCTCATCTTCTCTTTACACCTGTCATTGTACTGTATTAAAGGGAAAAAATCAAGTCATTAACCATGATAGATATGTTTTTAATAAGAAAGTGTTGCGCCTCACCAGGCAGATAAATAGCGAGTCTTAAGATATCTTCAGAGCCCGAGCATACAATTACAGAATAAAGTTAAAGATGCTGGGTACTCTTCAAAGACTATGGGAACTTGTAAAGATTAGGTCTACTCCCAATTACCCAAGCTGCACTTCTTCAAGAATTTTTCAGCACTCAAATAGCTAATTTGACTTTTGCTCTGAAACTTCCTTAGCCCCACAGATCATTACGGGTGAAATCTTGCCTAAACAAAAGTGTGATTTGTCCCAGAAAACAAGCCTTGTCATTTTTTAAAGATCAAACAGGACTTTTTTTCTTTTAACAAACAGTGTCAGAGAGGAGGAAGGTTAAATGTTTGGATACTTTCCCACCTGTCTGTGCATGTGATTTGTACAAGTGGTGGAAATTTAAGGTACCTGGCTGTAAAAAATGCCATGTCTTTGAGTGAAAGAAAGACTGACCACTCAGTTTCCCTTTTTGTCATCGCTGAAAACATGCCCCATGCCCTCTGCTAGCTCTTTTTATACCCCCAGGGCATGTACATTTGAAATGTTCAGAATTTTTTATTTAGATTCCTTTCTATCCCACACAAACTTGCTGTTACCACAAGGATTTATTGTAAATTATTTATATCAGAAATGCTCACTTGTGAAAGGTAGCAGGAAAACGGGGGGAAAGCTATGTTTAAACGCTTTAAAAAATCAGTTGCACATTGCTGAAAGTTTCTAGGTGCCTTATTTTTTAAGTGTTCCTCACTTGAAGGCTCTGTCCAATATCTGGGTGTTGAGATACAAAGACCAATTAAATTTGATATTTCCAAAACAAGATGTTAAGTACCTTTATTACCCAACTTCTCTTCCATAGAAAAGCAATTCCCATCAATCCAGCTTCTGCCATCAGTAGCACTCAATAGCAATTTATTCCATGAGTTGAATACCCAGAGTATATTCAGTAGGGCTGTGTGAACCATCGGTCCCTGATTTGATTTGGTGGAGATTTGGCCTGATTTGGTAGCCGAATCTCCAAATCTGAATCGAACCAGGAGACCCTTTAATCTCTCCGAATCAAATCAGAACCCTCTGAATCCATTTGGAGAGATTCAGAAAGATTTGGAGATTTGGCCATAGACACAGCTTTAAATGTTTTTTCTACTTACCTCAAGGTACCACGGGGCTCATGCATGCTGTGATCCTGGGCTGGATGGAGCATCCCACAGGAGCGTGGGGGGCTCCCCAGCGTGCCTGGCAGAAGACCCAAAAGTGGATCAGAAGTACTTCCAGTCCAATTCTGGGTTCGCTGCCAAGCAGCGGGGGCCTCCCCCTGCGCTCCTGTGGGATGCTGCATGCACCCCACCATTGCCGCGTTCACAAGCTGCACTGGTACCTCGAGGTATTTAGAAAAAACATTTAAAGGTGTGTCTACAGCCAAATCACTGATTCTCCAAATCAGCATCGAATCTTCAGATTTGGATTCAGGTGAATCGAATCGGGGACAGTGATGCAAATCAACAAATCGAATCACTGTCCCTGATTCAGGCTGAATCTGAATCCGAATCGCATATGGCCCGTTCCGCACACCCCTAATATTCAGTAGATGGAAATCAACATAGCTCTGGTGACTTTTCAGCTAGTGCACATCAGTGCAGCTCTGCCAGAGTGTTTTACTTTGCATACTCATCTCATGGAGTCCATGGGCAGCTGGGCGCCAGGTCAGGGAGACATTCCTGGAGCCCCTCTCCTGGCTGCCACCCCCACTCACTGGGCAGTGGGGGGTGGCAGGGGAAAGCCGGTGGGAGCTGGCCAAACTCCCTGCTTCTTTCCAAAAACAGGGATTACCATCAGCTGCTGTCCCCTAGCTGTTCTCCATGCCTTCCCAGGACAGGGGGTCTCTCCCCCAGATTCTCTCCTTCTGGTCCCTAGGAGGAGTTACACCGGGGGAAGTGTATAGAGGTTCAATCTATAGAACAATTTAACCCTAGCTGTCACTGGGTTATTTTTGCTCCCGGTGAAAAAGTCTGAACGTCTGTACACTTCAGGTTTTTACCAGGAGAACGGTAATTCTCCCAGTAGAACCTGCATCTCTGTAGCTGGCCTTTCCTTATCATACCCAAATTCATAAATACCACTTACACTTCACTGCAAACTGAATTAAATTCTATTTAACCTTTCAGAGACATGTTAGGAAACATATAGAAGATAATTATCCAAAGGCAGTACAGTGGGGACTGGCATCAATGATGTTACAGCGTTTGGGGTTTTTTTGTTCAGGGGAGAGACAGCAGAGAAAGAGCAGATGCAGAAGCTAAAGACAGGGAAGGCAGGTATGCAGCGTGTTGGGTTAATAGACTGGCCATTCATCTCCAGGATTATAGAGAAATTGTAATATGATCTCAGAATTATCTGCTCACTAACCAAAAACACATTAGAAAAAAATAACATTTTGCTTCCAGATAAAGAGCCTAGCAATGAAGGGAGGGATTTTGAACAGGAAGAAAAACGATGTTCCAATTTCTCTTGCCGGGTGCCTCTCGCCTGAAAAAGGGCCCCTTCCCGACAGATCAAAAGCCATGGAAGAAGTGTTGCATTGCAGTTGCCTGAATTATACTTGGCCTCTGAATAATAAATAGGGAATTTCTAGAACCACAAGCTCATTAATGAGCACTAATTCAGAACTGATGGCACAATGTTCAGTAATTTAAGCAATGTAGACAATGAAGGTTCTCAACTCTGGTACAAAGAGTGACCTACAGAATCCTGTGCAATGAGTAATTACAGCTAATATCCATTTCAGCTTCTATTAGAACATCCAATAAAACAAGGTCACGACAACAGGCAAGGATCGCATCCCTGCAAGCATCACAGTTGAGAGAGACAGAGTCACCCTGGAGCAGGTGGACCGTTTCTATTAGTTGGGCTCCTCAATGAATAAGGCTTCTGACAGCTCCCTCGAGAACTGTGGGAGGTTTACAATTGTTCATCCAGCTATGACATCACTAGAAGACCCCTGTAAGATGGGGGCAATTTTTTCAAGAACACAAAGGTTAGGCTTGCCTGGGTTTTGTTTTGACCCAGAGCTAACAATGGCTCTAAGGGCAGAGCACATATTACTGACACTTTTTTAGCCTTCACAGATTGGCTGCAATTAAAGCTTGCTGTGAATGATGCAGGATGGACCCGGCATTTATAGGACAAGTCACAAAAATGGAAATTGCTGCCATCTGAAAGGGAGCCATTTGGTGGTACAATAGCAGAGTGGACTATTTGAAGCGTCTTTTGTCTTTGCAACTTAGTAGATTTAAAAAAAAGGAGAATAACTGCAGGGAGAGAAAACTCACATCATTAAAAAGAAAGGATTTGCAAATATTTTGGTATTTTAGTTCAGCATCGTAAGCCCTTGGGTGGTTGCAAAATATTTGCAACAATGTTTAGAAATTCCACCTTCTGTCAGACAGAATTTACCCCCCCCGAACGTGCTAAAATTTAATTCCTGATTATTCATTGTTGTCCTGCTTCCCCCTGACAGATTTTCACTGATGCCATTTGACTCTAAAAAACATTCAGACAATACGTATCGCGACCAATGCGAACAGCTTGCAAACAAGAAGCAGGCTGAAAACTGTTTAGCAAAACCATCTGAGAAATGCTTAGAAATCAAGAGAGGGTTACAAACAATTCACTAACTAATCTAATTGCATAAAAACCAGAATTTTTAATGAACAGCTTGACCAGCTCATAAAATCAACATTATGGGCAAGAACTTTGGGCTTATTAAGAGTTCATTAAGAGTGTCAGTCCAGCAGAGCAAAGCAGCCTTGATGTGAGCTTAACTGGCACGTGAAGGATTTCCCCAGCATGGGGGACTTCTCTGATGGAGTAAGGCTGGCATAGGAACTCTGGGACCTAGTCCCTATATCACAGCAGTCTCCAGTAGCTGGAGATTATCTTGTGGCCACAGGTAATGAAACATAAGACAGAACAACTGACCCTTGTCAGGACTCAGTGGGTGCATCTACACATTCATTAATGCACCATAATTAGGGTGCATTAAGTTAGTACCTATATAATGAGAGATACTAGTTTAATGCGCCGTAATCAGAGCTACTGTGCATTAGTGCAAACCAATGGTCTTTTTGTGATGTTAATGAGCAGAATTAGTCTACTGCGCCTGAAGTGTTTTGTGCAGACGTGCCCAGAGTAACCATGCCTAACTTTTAAGTGCCCTTTTCATGGAAAATTATGAGACCAACATTTAAATATCAATGCACAGTGGAACAGCTTAAAAAAATAGGAAGAAAGGCTAGGAAGCCTGTGTTAATGATCACCAGGGACCTGGGTTTTCCATTTCCCAAGGAAAAATGGAGTAAATATAGGATTTTACTTTTTACCAGAAACAAACCTGGATTTCTCATTTTACTGGAGAAATCACAAATTTTTCAGTTTTGCAATGAGCTCCCTGCAGGTTGGCAGAGTTGCAGCCTTGAGGCGGCTGGGAGGAAGCGAGAGGAGGGTGATGAGACAGGGGGTGCCAGGTGCGTGTACATGCCCCAGGCAGCCTGGAAAGCAGCTCCCGCAGGTATGTGGGGGGCAGGGGGAAGGAAGAAGGTAGCTGGGCAGGGCTGGGGCTGCTTCCCAGCTGGGCGGTGCATGGGACTTGGGGCCCAGGCTTGCAGTGTACAGCTGCAGGACCCCAATGGGGAGTGGGACGGTGCCGTGGATAGCTTGTCCAGGGGAAGGCTGGCTCCCCGCTGCGGCGTGCACTCCCAAGGGGACTGGAGGGGACCTGTGCCTCCCCAGATCTGTGTACAGGGTTCTGCCCTCTGCCCTGCCCCGGTGCCTCCGCAGCCCGGAGGGCACAATTTGGCATGGCAGGGAACAGCAGAGCCATGTGGAGAAGCCTGGCAACGTGCCCATGGTGTGCACGGCTGCAACGAGGGCAGCAGCACCGGGATGCTCCTCTCAAAGCAGCCACGCACTGGGGGTGCATCACTAGGGCAGTGTGGAGCTTGCACTCGCAGGCAGCTTCATCGTGCGGCCCTGCTGTTCTTTGCCATGCTGGGTTGTGCCTACTGGGCTGTGGAGGCCCTGGAGGGAGGGCAGCAAGACAGGAGCCCGAGCCCACAGCCACCCCGCGCACAGATCTAGAGGGTGCAAGTCCCCCTGCCCCCCTCAGGAGTGTTCAGCACGGTGGGGAGCCAGCCTCCCTCACCCCCCCAGCCCACAGCAGGCAGCAGGTGGGAGTGAGAGCAGGTGGCTGTGGACCCATGTCCATAGCCCTGGGGGCTGGGGAACCCTCTGGCAGAGCTGGGGGAACACGGGTTGTGTGTGGCGAGTGAGGGGCACCAGCAGGACCGGGGGAGCTGTGGGAGGGCCTTTAATTTTAATCATGAATTTCGTGGGTTTTATCAGAGAATTTGCAATTTTTTGTCAGGGAAAACCAGGATCCCTGGTGATCACCAGGCTCAATAAATACAGGCATGCATGAATGAGAACTAACAACCACCAACTTTATTGTGGAGCGGTAGGCAACTTCTGCGTCTCTCCACCTAACTACTTAACTGAGAGACCATCTCCCAATTACCAACATTCTTAGTCTCCTTCGTTATGGAACATCTTTAAATTACAAATTCTGGACTGATCTCCCCACCTCTCCACCTCAAGGTTTGAAATGAATTCCTTTGCGGGCCTAACCCTGAATGGTTTATAATTTGCAAGCAACCCAAGCACACAAATCCTAGCTATAAGGATATGCATCTACCATACCAACCCCTGCTGCAGCCCTCCTCCTCCTACAAAAATAACACCCACTCACAGCTGACAGTGACACCCGTCCATCCCAGCCCCACCTGGAAAACATTTAAGCACTGCAGCTTCTCCTGTATCCCATCACCCTCAAGTTCTACCAGGCCCTGGAAGAAAAGAAGCTTCAGTATCAAGGATCCTAGCAAACATGACCTTGCCCCGAGGCTCCTCTTCTTTAAGCTAGAAGATTGTTCAAGTATTCCTGCTGCTTACAGTTGAAGAAGCATACATGGAAACAGGCATAATGGTTTAGGGTTTTGTAATCCTGCTTGTAATCTTAAATACTGCTCAGACACTAGGAGCTAGAACGGATTATAGAGTCAGAAGATCACACTTCCTGGGTAAAGTACCTTTTAGTGGTCTTTATTCATCAGTCGGTCTCACCCAAACCCCTCTGAAATCCACACAAGCCCTTCAACTGACTTCCCCAGGCTCTATATCAGCCTCATGACTTCCCCAGGCTCTATACCAGGGTCATGAGGCTATAATGTGATTTTACTGGCACCAACTGATGCCCCCATGTGGAATTCTGTTGATTTCAGTAATACTGAAGTATGAGTTTGGAGGACTGGCCCAAGGGCTGCTGTAGCATCAAGTAAATGCCAACAGCTTCTTTTATCTAAGCGATACTCATTTTCTTACTGGCTCGAGGAATGTTTCCTGCACCACTTGAGAAAAAGTGCCTTGAAAGATCTTGCATTTTTTTAAGTGTACTGTTTCGAGCAGAATGCAATGTTTTGTGTACTAGCTAGCAAGTTCTGCTTTCTGTTATAACTTGTTGATAGATATTTCTTTTCTATTCAAGTTAAAGGGACCTTGGTGAACACTTTAGGGTTTACAGCTGAAATGGTGGTTGAGTAAGTAAACCTTTTCTCCCCCAGGTTTTGGTGAAGAACTGCATAGTGAAAATATTTTACTTGGATTCATACCTCATTTTAACGTGTTGCTTATAATACCTGACAGAGGCTGAACTTTACTTAGTTACTTTTTTCCCATCTTTTTTTTGATAGAAAACAAGAAGTTGAACATAGCTTCTGACACATTAAGCATGACTATAGGGAAATGAAAACAAATGTTGGTACAATTCATAAGGGGGAAAGAACTTAAAGTTTATTTATAAATTTCTTCCCAGCAATAAATTAATAGGTCATCAGCATACTGTATTTAGCTAGCAGCAAGTAATTTTGTGTGAAGATATTCATACAGACGATAACCTTAGCAACAAATTGGCTGAAAGCGAAGCATTTGAGCGCTTTGTAAAATTCATACCAGACAGCTTTGAGCTCCAAGTGGAAAAATCTTCTCTGTCGTTGTACTTAACTCCAAGGATTTAGGAAACTGACTAATAATGCAAATATCCAAAGGTTAATAGGCTGGTGCCATAACTATAACATATACTATAGTTTAAAGGATATTCACTGCATGTGCATCTGGACAGCTACAGAAAGGTCTAGGTACATATCAGACTGCTTTGAATGTTTTAAGTACCGATCCAGTAAGAAACATGATATTTTGGCCTCATTTGCAGGCAGCTCAATCATCCCAGTGCAGTTGAAGCCAGTCCTGTTACCAGATTACCAAATGTTCTACAGGTCCAATTTCAAATTTGTGGGTACCAGAACCAGGAAAATACACCTGATCTTATAGGCTTTATATCAGCCCTGCATTGCATGTTTGATTTCTGATCTTTGTTTTATCTTGAGATGGACGCTCTACAGAGCGAAAACACCCCCCCCCCAGTGAATCACGTCAAATTGATCAAAGGACGAAATTCCAACCCAAACCCGGCAATTATAGAGAGCACCAGGACTAAGAGAAGGGGCATTGTTTAGGGGAGCTGCATGGTACTGTGGAGGGCGGTGAAAGAAGGTGATTTATAGGGAGGGTTTGCTATAAGCATGCACCACACCTCGGGCTGTGATCCTATCGCTCCTGTTTGTTTTTCTTGCCCTTCATTGTGGGACCACCAGATTTCCGTTGTTCAGGGAGTTTTTAGTGAACCAGAAATGACAGTAAAAATTAGAGAGCTTGACCCAATTTACAAGCAGGGCTAAGTGCAATAATCTTTCATCTCAGGGACCAGTGACTAAACCCACATCAGAGGCTTGCTCTTGTAGATAACTGGTAGACGGTGAAGCAAGTAGAAATCCTATTGACTTCCTATGTTTATTACTGTCTGCAAAATTAAGGTCTTGGTTTAAAATGAAACTTCACTTTCACGGTCTCTAATCTCTGGTAGATTCTTGTCAATACTACAAGACCGATTTCACAACATTTGGCCCACGTGACAAACTCTTTCCAGGTATGGCTGCCAATGGAGGTGTCAAAGGCCAGACCAGGTGGGGAATCTACCTGGACCACATTGCTCACTAGGCCTTGTTTCATTCTCCACAGCACAAAACCCACTAACGTTTGAATGTATTTGCACATACACCATTTTATAGTCTTCCAGAGAGCGGGGGTAGTGGCAATATTGTCTTTGAGGAACTGCAGCTCTTAACTTAGTCTCCTGAAAGGAAAATTACCGCCTTGAGCAATCCCTGGTAGTTTTCCAAACAGCCCTGTCAAATTATTTAACTATCTCATTGTGATATTATGGAAGTTGGTACCAAGTTACTCTTGGCAGAAGTTAGGGTTTACTGGCAGGTGCTGAGTGGATGAGCAGTTACTGCTTCAGCAGACTATGTCAGCAGCACTGCAGCTCACACATGAGGAATTGGGGGGAGCTTTCCAACCTGGAAGCGTACAACATGCACCGAAAGCACTACTTCCCTAAGGGACAGTTTTGGGGTTTAGTTTTGCCTCTCAGGCTCACCACCCATCCGATGGAAAGCCGGAGCTGTACTGGCTCTTTTTGCTTGGGGAGCCCTGCATTCAGCATGAAACCCACCTGTCTCAGGACAGCTTTCATCCCTCTAAAAACAATTTCTGTATGTAAATCTCCAGTGGAGAAAAATGATATTTTAGAACCTGCCTGCTCTGCTTTCAAAAGGAAAAAAAAAGACTTAGGCTTATGCATTTTTCATTATCTGAGATTTGCTGTACCAGTGTATCCTTAATGCTTTCACCACGGCTGTATTTTCTTTAAAAACATGTTGCTTAACACGGAGGAGTTTATCAGTGAATCCAGTATGTTGTTTCAGAGAAAGTTTTGAGAGAAGGCAAGAAGTACTGGCTTTTGTCCCCATCAAGAGAAGGGAGAGGTGTTTGAAATGAACAGCAGCCACCAAGGTGGTAAAAGTCTGGTTGGGTTTATAGAGCACTGCTCTGGGACTCAAGAGACCTACTTTCAGCTCCTGACTCATCTCCATATTTTCTGTAGACGCGTGGGTGAGACACTTTGCCTATCTCGGGCCTGTTTCCCATCTGTAAAACGGAGGGAGTACTCCTCCTTCCTCAGGTTCATGGTTGGGAGGAGGTGGGAGGGGGGCTACCTGCTTCACTGCCATGACTAACTTTTTGATACCTGGATGTGTAGGAGACTTCAGCACCCTGAAGTCTGCCTATACACCTCAGTTCAGTACCAGGGTGTCATGAAATGTCTGTGACGTAGGCACTTCCGCATGGCATTGTACATGCACCAACCACCTCTGTGTTTTGTAGTAAGTAGCTCATCGCTGGACTTTATAAGCAAAAACTCAGGCAGTGAGGGAAACTCAGGCACCCGCATGATTAGAAATTACAGTGGTGTCAAAATGTTGAACTGTGGTGACACTACGTATGGTTGGTCTAATAAAAGATAGCACATCTCTCCAAAGCACCTTGTCTGTCTATGTCCTTAGATCAATGTGGCCACAACCAACAACCCTATGGAAACACTATGAATTTAGCCCAGTGTTCAGAGGCTAAAAATATATGATTATGAGATCTGAAGCTGCTGTGATGATTGCCATATAAGAACCCAGGGAGACGAGACTTGGTAGGTTATCTAGTGCACACTTGACTTGATAGGGGAGTAGCACCTTCAGTGTATCTTTAAATACTTTGTCCAGTTTAGATGTAAATGACTAGAATGATGGGTCTTCCACGACTTCCCTTGGGAGACTATTCCTCACTCTAATGGACCTTAGTAATAGCACATGTCTCTTGCTACTCAGCCAAAATTTTCTTTGGCTCAGTTTCATTCCATTACTCTCAGTTATACCTCCGTGTACCACCCTGTCATGCTTTATATCACCTGTAATTTTTTGAGACAGAGTTAAAAAGTGCATTACCAAGGCAAACAAAAAGACAGGAACCAAAGGAAAAAAATTCTGCAGGAAACTATAATCAACCCCAGTTCAAGGAAGAATTGGTGAAAGAGTTTGGGACAGCAATAAAAAAATAACTTCGCTTTTCTGACCCCCTTTCTCCAACAGCCTCTTTTAATAGCAACCTTTTCCTGGGTTATGGCAGATTTCAGTTTTAACTCCAAGTGGAAAAGTTAGCAAACAACTGTGGGACCAGTTCTCTGATGGCTTAAAACAGGCTCCTCCTCTACACTGATCTGAATAGGGTCACATATTTGTACTACCAGACAATTTGCCCTGGTCTTCTATGTGGTACCAAAGGGTCTACATCAGGTTACAGAAATCTGCACGCCTACCCATGCAATAGTCATGGAAACAAACTGGTCTTGTCCAAGAAAGTCAGTGAAAAGTCCATCCCTAGAGGGCTTGCAGGGTCAAAGTCCATGTGAGGCATTTGAATGAAATTTTCCCCAAAAGAGTCTAGTTTATCCGCTGCACACTAGGGGTGTGCAAAATGGGCCACATTCAATTCAGCCCAAATCGGGGACAGTGATTCAATTCGTTGATTTAGATCACTGTTCCCGATTCGATTCGGCTGAATCTGAAGATTTGATACTGATTCGGAGAATCAGCAATTCAGCCATAGACAGAGCTTTAAATGTTTCTTCTACATATCTTGAGGTACCAGGCACGGCTTGTGAACACTGTGATGGTGGGACGGATGGAGTGTCCCACAGGAGTGCAGGGGAGTCTCCCACGTGCTTGGCAGCAAGTCCAGAAATGGGTCCACTTTCGGGTCCACCGAGAAGCGCACGGGGGGGGGCCTCCCACACCCCCCTGGCTTGGTGATCAGCTGCAGGGGGACCCTGGGTGCCCCCCCAGACCCAGGAGACATCACTCGCCAAGCCAGGGAGGCTCAGGGGGGTCCTCCCGCATACTCCCTGGCGAACCTGGAAGTGGACCAGAAGTGCTTCTGGTCCACTTCTGGGTCTGCTGCCGAGTGTGCTGGTGAGCCCCCGAGCTTCTGTGGGCCACTCCATGCGCCCCAGCATTGCAGCATTCACAAGCCCCTTGGTACCTTGAGGCATGTAGAAAAAACATTTAAAGCTGTGTCTATGTCCAAATCTCTGAATCTTTCCGAACCTCTTTGAATCGATTTGGAGGGTTCCAATTCAATTCGGAGAGATTTAAGGGTCTCCTGATTCAATTCGGATTTGGAATCTCTGCCAAATCGAATCAGGGACCGAAGCTTCGCACAGCCCTACTGCACACTTCTTCTCCAGAGCCTTGCAGGGAACATGACTGCTCTATGCTTACAAATTTGGTAAGGTAAAAGTCAAAAGCTGCCTTAAATTAATATGATGGGAAATATATTTTCTCCAGAGTGGCTTGAGTACCATGTCTGGGAGCCATCACTTGTATACACTGCCAAGTGATCAGGGTAAGGAATAAGTAATTTGCAAGCCAAAACATGTAATGGAAGAAGTCTAGACTCTGTCATTTTCTTCCTTACAACTGGCTGCAACAAGAGCACTTTATTTCAGCTGCCACAGTCTGATGTCTTTACAAGAGCCTTGTTTCTTCTGTTTGGCAGGCAGTGGTGCCAACTCAAGGGAACCCAGCATCCAGCAAATGGCTGGCTTCCTCTGCTCCCAATGTGCCACTGTGGGCAAGCACGTCCAAAAAAGTTTCCTTCGAGGAGGAAAACTGCAGGCAGCTCATACTAGCTCCACTTCAAATACTAGGAATTGAAATCAGCACTGCTGCTATATTTTCTCTTGCTGGAAGTATGTTGTGCATAACCATTCCATAGCAGGTGATGCCCCAAAAAAACACATGCTAGATCATGAGCATGAAGAAACAGTGCAAGTGGCTGAAGTCAGCAGAGTAAAGTTGATTCCCACCAGCTGAGAGTCTTGACCTGGCTCAGGTCTGAACTAGAAACAGGTCATGTCATTTGATGTGTTAAATGGTGGGCCGTAGATATAGAGGTGTGAACCATCTGAAAGTCTGGTTTGGTTTGTTCCCACCTTCTCTTACAAAAACGTGCTCAACCTCAGACTGCTGAGGATACTGATAGGAATCTGTGGCCGCATCTACTCAAGACGCTGACTGCGCAGTCATTACTGCGCAGTCATTTAGTACTTGTTTATACAGTACTAACAAGTAGGAGTAGCATTGCCAGATGGCTTTTAGGTCATGGTGACTGCGCAGAAGCTCATTACTACTATGCAGTAGTGTCGCATCGTGCCTCCTGCCACACAATGCTACTGTGCAGTACTATTAAGCTACTGTGCAGTCAGTGTCTTGTGTAGACATGGCCTGTGGGTACTATTATGAGACTGATAGCTAAGTATACACTTCCTCTTATCTTACTAACCTCATCTGCTTTTACGATCAGGTAACTCGCCACCTGGATAAGAGAGAGGAGGTTGACATTGTATACCTTGACTTCCAAAAAGCTTTTGATCTGGTATCCCGTGTTGTTCTCATGACAAAATTGGAAGACTGTAGGCTTAACTGCAAGACAGTTAGGTGGGTATGAAGCTGGCTGTAGGGTAGGACTGAGAAAGTCCTAATGAACGGATCTGTAACGTCTTGGTGAGAAGTGGCCAGTGGTGTCCCTCAGGGGTTGGTGCTTGGTCCACTGCTATTCAACATCTTCATCAATGATTTGGATGGGGGGGTAAAGAACCCACTGATCAAGTTCACGGACAACATCAAAGTATGGGGAAGCATGGTCTTGCCTGAAGATAGGCTGCAGATATGGGTGGACGTAGACAGGCTGGCAAGTTGGGTGGATCAGAACCAGACGAAGTTCAACATCGAGACATGAGAAGTGCTCCACCTGGGGATGAAAAATCCCCTACACACCTACAGGCTTGGCAACGCCAATCAGACCAGCACTACAAATGAAAGAGATGCGGTGGCTCCTGAGACTGGGAGGGCACTATTTGTAGGTGGCAACAGGGACCTCCCCAAGGCACTGACAGCAGTGTTGGCAGTGCACGGGGGGGAGGGGGGACACGGATGTGTGGCAAGCAGCGAGCAGCAAGCGGAGACCGCCCACATACACCAACAGCTTCACTGACAGTGAAGGAGGGGCAGGTGGCAAGCGTCAGCCAATCTCAGGGGGGGCATGTGTCCTCTCATACCACCCCATGCATTGCTTACAAACCATAGTATGACCATGAGCCAGCAATGTGATGCTATAGCCAACAGGGCAAATAATACTCTGGCATGCATCAATCAATACATCTCCAGCAAAACCAGGGAGGTGATTCTTCTACTGTACTCAGCATCGGTGAAACTGCAGCTGGAGTATTGTGTCCAATTCTGGGTGCCGCACTTTAACAAGGATGTGGTAAAGCCTGCAAGAGTCCAGAGAAGGGCCAGCCATATGATCAGAGACTTCCACGGGAAGTGATACGAGGAAAGGATGAGGGACTTGGGACTCTTTGGACTGAAAAGGAGAAAGCTGAGAGGGGACTTGGTAGCAGCTTACCGCTACATTACATGCGTATATCAAGGGCTCGGTGAACAACTGTTCACCAGGGCACCCTTGGGGAAAACCAGGAGTAATGGTCACAAACTTTTGTTGAGCCTGAAATAGTCTTCTATTAGGAAAAAACTTCTTCATAGCTAGAGTGTCTGGACTGTGGAATGAGCTCCCTCCAGAGGCGGTGCAGTCGCCTACCCTGGAAATCTTCAAAAGGAGACTGGATGGTCACCTTGCTGGGGTCACCTGACCCCAACTGTCTTTCCTGCTTGGTGCAGGGGGGCTGGACTCAATGATTTTCTGAGGTCCCTTCCAGCCTCACAATCTATGAATCAAGCTTATGAAAAATGGCTTTCTTTGTTAAGTAAAACACAGATTTGGATCCCACTTGTAACACAGTAGAACTAAATAGTTAAGCAGAGCTGATACTAGAAGAAAAATAATGGTTCATCTCAAAATGACAACTTTTACTGCTGACTGCATGATAAAGGTGCTCTGTTACATGTCTGGTGCCTCAAATCTCCTAATTACAAAATCAGGTGTCTGGGATTATACAGAGAAGCCAGGGGTGCACATCCAGTACAGACAGTTGCTAGATGGAATCCTGTGCTCTTTTCTCACTACATAATTACACTACTACATTTCAGTTGAAAAGCATATATTTTTCTATTTTACTTTTCATTTTGCATCTTGAGCCTAACACACTCTCTCTTCTTGTAGCACAACGCCCCTTCCATCACATGCTGCTGATCTCCATCATTTTCATAATTTGCTTCCAGCTGTGATCCTAGACGAAAAACTCCTTCTGCTTTTGGCACCAATACTGCTGTGTATTACCCAACATCAGAGGTGTGTTGTGAGTTGTAAAGATGTCAACCCAGACTCCAAAGGTCAATTGAGCAACTTTCTCAGCACCTCAGCTTGAAAGTCTGAGCTCACTGCAGAACCCAGATATACTAGGGCATGCATACTAAAGAGAAAGGGTATTTCCAGTGCATATGTGGATAGAGCTGGAAGGGCTCCATACAAGGTGATACAGAATACCACAAGAGTGCTACACAGTGGAATATGGCAGAATGCACGACTGAATGTCTTTTGGACATGGTCAGCATGCAGATACTTAAGGCTAAATACCTACAAAGGGAGCAGAGGGTCCGCTATGTATCTATCTTATCTTCCATGCAACAATGATTATGGCTCCGCTATAAACCTGCAATAGAGAAGAGCAGGATTCTATCCTTGCTCCAGTCCAGTCCACGAAGGGTGTATTTAGCAGGGGAGAAGGATGGACTGGAGTACATGTAGGCATAACTGCAGTAGCTTTAATTCAGCTACCTCTGATCATGGTAGTGGCATGAACTTCAGCAAGGGATATACAAGTTCACACAAGAACTGATCACTTGGATGGCTGGGTAGCTTGGGTAAAAGCCATGCTGCTGAGTCTTCACTACAACTGTTATCTAAACCCAAGAGATTAGAGCACACTTTGGTATGCCTACTTGTGCTCCAGCCATATCTCCCTACTGTAGCATAGACAAACCCTTAGGCTAAGTACAGACAGTCAAAAAGCCCAAGGCTGAATCAATTCATTCTTTGCAGGTTACTCTAAGCTGCAGAGGTTAAATTGAAGCAGAAGTGAAGAGACATTTACCTTTGATTCAGGAAAGGCAAGGCAACTACATGCCTCCAGTGGCTCAGGCCAGAAGCTGGGGGGTGCAAGAGCTCTCTGTCTGTGTGTTCACTTCTTCTTCCTGCTGATCCTGAGGTCTCTGGGATTTGCAGTCCAGAATTATAGCAGCAGGACTCTTCAGGGTTGCTCATCACTGCCTCTTCCTGCTTCCAGGTGCCTCTGGGACTTGTCCACAGTTGCAGCTAGCAGTAAATTTGAATGGGGGAAAGGGTGTAAACCCCTCGGCCCCAGCCCCTAACTGGGGTTTTCCTGGGGAGGGGCAGTCCCCACCCTGCAGACTCAGCTTCATCTCCAACTCGGCTTGGCCCCCACCTTCCCTGTCAGCCAGCCTTCACTGCTCCAGCTAGGGAGCAGAGGGGTGGGGCCAGTCCAAGGCTGGGATGCTGGGGGACTGTGATTTAACTTGAACCAGGAAGGGGTCTGGGACAGAAGATTCATAAACTTGTTTGACCCAAGTCAGTTAAGTCTAATACTACATTCAACCAGGTTTATTTTAAACCGCTTTCAGCCATTTTGAAACTGGTTTATGTGCACTGAGCTTCTCTTCTGTTACAGGTGTAAACCAGTTTCTGATCACTTAAACCAGTTTATGTGTAACTTCTGTCCCTAGCCTTAGAAAACAACCCTTCTACCCAGCCTTCATGGTACGATCCAGGATTTTGCCCTTGGTTAACAGATATGGTTAAATGATGTAGGTCATCAATGGGACTATAGGCCCAAATGGGAGTTAAGCCGCTTTATACCTTTGAGGATCAGGCTGTTAAGCATTTTAAAAAAAATTAAAATAAAGAACAAATCTAGGAAACCCATTTGCACTGCCCTTTCTATCTAAAGGAAGAATGCATTAACCTCATTTTGACTTGACTTATACAGCAGTACCATAAAGAATCAGGATTACATTGTTGGTTTTACTTAATCAGTGGAGCAATATACATTTTTGCAGATAAGGGTCTAGATTCTTAAAGGTGTCTCATTGCCTAATGATGCAGATGTGCACTTAATAGGATTTTCTGAAGTGCATCTAGCTCCCATCCAAGAGGTGCCTAATGGGATTTTCCTAAGTACCAAAGCACCTAACTTCCCATTTCTGGTGCTTTTGATAATCCCTCTAGGCACCTACATCTACAGACATCTTTAGGCACTCAAGTACCTTTAAAAATCTGTCCCAAAGTCCTTGCTGCTCCTGCACTAATTATTACAGTGAGAAAGATCTTTCAGCCTAACATTTTCCAAAGTGCTCATCACCACAGTGTATCTGCACTTGCTACTCACGAGTCTGGAAAACAAATGACATCACAAATCTTGTCATAGTAAATGTTCAAATTAAACGTTATGGGAAGTATTTCTACTCAATCCTTTTACTCCATTTCTGTAGCACATTACATCATTTTTCCTAGTTACGAAAATAACTTTCCAACCACAACATTAGAATGCTTGTATTGTTGCAAGAATCATAAAAGTACCCTCTCAGAAGTTTCCTCTTAAACGTATGGTCTGTTGAAAGAATCTCATATTTTATTTGTATAGCTCTATTGGAGACTATAAGAATTGTAACAACGTTGCATAAAGAACCACACCACAGTTTGCTCAGCTTTGAAAATGAGAAACGGGAAGAGAAGTACACATGTCCAAATCAAGATAATAGCTGACTATCAAACCAATCCCACAAATTAGTTGTGAAATGAAGGAAATGAAGTGGAATATGTGAATAGATATGAAAATCAGCTCAATTAATTTACATGGATACAATAATAGCATACGCAAGAGTACTGCCCCAACAAACAGTTATTCGCCTCATTGAAATAAATGTAGTGTGCATGTGCATGTGTGTGAGAGAGAGAGACTGAAAGGTAGGGGGGGAGAGGCTTGCAGAAATGTTCAATTGTGCCCGTATATTTGCATTAAGTTTCATATATTGAGTTTACAGGCCCCATCCCACTCTTGTGGAAATGAACAGAAGCAAGAACAATTAACTAATTATCACTCCAGCGGCATTCCAGTTCATCCATCTTGAATTCCAACAAACAATTGAAACCGCAGGGAAAGAAACTTTGGCTAATTAAGATGAACTTTAAGGTGTAGCATCTCATGAATATGATCTTTACGTGAAACTCTTTCTAAATGAACTAACTTTAAAAGTTATACGGATCAATGCCTCGGGCTACATGGGAATAAACAAACAAACACCATATTCCTTTAAAACCTGCAGGGCTGCAAATTAAGATATTAGCATGCAGGCTACAATTATGCAAGCTTTTGGTTTGCTGTCACCAAACACAAAAGAACTAGTCAAAGGACAAATTCCAGGGCCTGAATTCGCCCCCTTATCACACAGATGTTTCGAGGAAAGCAAATCTCTGGCATGGAGGCAGAAGTGACTGAGTTTTATAATATTCTACTTGTTTGGGAAAAAATATTGATTTTCTATTTTTATTTCAAGACCTTGTCAAAATGATGTGTCAGTCTACTAAAATTAAAACAACATTCTTCAGGTAATTTATCATAAAAACTTGCTCCCTTGTGTTGGCCCAAGCCAGCTGTAGCCAAGTGATACAATGGTAAATGTTTAAGGGAACCACATTACAAAGTAGAAAAAAAACCACCCCTCCTGTATAGAGGTGCTCCAATAAGGTTATAAGATACTATAAATTTCCATCAGCATTTCAAAGCTTTCAACTGGCTAGTTGGAGGGTGGGAAGGTGTGGTTGCATATGTATTTGTACGTGCAAATAAGGGACAGGTTTTACTGCGATACAGAGAGAGGTTCATAGGAGTATTCTAGCAACTGTGAATGGGAAAAGAAAGGAAACCCTGGTCTCTCTTCTTCTTACCCACCAAACAGTCTACTTTCCTTTTACACAACCCTTTGCATTTGGCTGTATACATGGCACATGCTGGTGTGAGGGCACAGACAAAGGAGCAACCTCCAGCAGGCCTTTGAAGGGTAAAATGGACAGCCTGTTGAAGAAGGTAACTCTAGTCGTACACATGCACGAGCGTGTTATCAATACACTGGTTCATATGTGGCAGCTCCAGGGCTTACAAATAAAGGCGTGACACTTGTGAAACCAACACTCCCAGCGACTTTCCCATTTTCCAGGGGCACGCAGCCACTTTGCAAATATTGCTCAATTTAATTTGAGTGCTTTTTTTCTTTTTTTTGGGGGGTGGAGGGGGAGGCGGTCTCCATGGGGTAATCCTGATTCCCTGTGAGCGCCGGTGCGTTCTCAGTGCTAAAAGGCAGCTTAAATCTGTTGGTGGCCCCCAGAGCAGCTTTCTGGCAGATGGACCTTATCCTCTGGACGGAGTCCAGGATGACGGGGTTATCCTGTCCCCACCAAAGTCAATGACAAGACTATCACTGATTTTAACAGAGCCAGGAGTCACCCACTGCACCCTGCTCCAGCCCAGCTTTCGGGAGTGACACCAGAAAGGTGCTTACACTGTGACACCCCCACAGCATGCTCAGAATAACTTGGTTTAGTAATGACTGTGCCTTACTAGTGTTTACAAGCCAGGCTTTTTCCTTTTTTTAAAGACCAGCCTAAGCGGGGAAAAGTAGGAAATAAGGAGGATTGCTTTACATCTAACCTGAAACAACAGGAAAATCACAGGCAATATCAAAAAAGTCCATCATGTACAGAGCTTACCTGATACCCCTTAATGTCTGGGATTTGCCAATAACCTAGAATGCCTCGTGTAGTGGCCCCTTCACCTCCCCCACTCCCAATTTCTTCTCTCACCACTCCATGGGAAATAAAAAGGGGAAAGTAAGCAAGAAAGAGAGAAAAAAAGAAATCAATGCTCTGCCAGCCCTTTTTTTTAGGGCCTGTGAAAGTTATGGGGCCCTGCATGGAGAAGGCATTACATTTTTTGATTGCCAGCCAGATTCTTAATGAAATAGGAGGGCAGGAGGAAGGCTAATGTGATTCAGCGTCTAAAAGCAAGCAGTTGCATCAATAATCTTTAGCACTGGCACTTGTGCTAAGACAAAACATAACAGAGTTTAGAAGACAAGTTGTCAGTGTGATTTGGGGGCCTTTCATTTATTCAATATAACTCCATTAGGGTTTGGAAGCATGAACAGGTAGCAGGGTTTTGTGAAAGTAATACTCTTAAACCAGTATATAATTAAAATTGAGCTCTTTGGAGAATAATTCTACTATATATTACTAGAGGTGACCTCTATCTTATCAATCTCTAGTGAATACCGCTATTTGTTTTAGCTTTGCCCCATCTCAGTGTAACAAACACAACTATGAAGCAACAGATTGAACAACTAAGCAGTGCACACTGTGGCTCATGCTACCCTTAATTGTTCTTTGTGTTAACCTCTTGCTGTTCACTTCCAGGTTTGTGTCCACGGTGAGGTTAACTTCTGTTTCACGTCTCTAGGGAAGTGTATTTAAATGCACAAAACATCAGGGTACATTAGGTTAAGGGAAACCTTCTATTTTTCTTTTCTCCTCTGGAATGGCCCATAAAAACTCAAGGTGACTGACCTCAGAAGCTAAACTTTGCAGCAAATCTGCCTAATTTGCTCCGGGTGGAATTCACCCTAATAAACAGGTCTCATATAAGCCCCCATGCAAAATGTAATTCCCACTGAAACTCCTAGCATGCCAAGTGATATGTTGGGCCTGGGCTGGCTTTTTCGCACAGGGGAGAGTTTCTCCATGAAGGCTCAGTTGGATGGAGCGTGGCATGCCCTGAGTTTCCACTGATGTGTTGTGCAGCCAGCACCTTGAAGAAGATGATTTTCACCTTGCAGCCTTGGGATTTTAAATATGAAATACCACAGGAACTAAACATGACGTCCCATACATCAAAGATGTTCAGGCACGTAATACCAACATCTTGCTTTCCATGTATCATGTGAGACTATATTATATCCAAGGTTATATCTGATTTTCAGTCACCTGGGTAAAATGAGCAGCGTGTACCCAGAAACACCCCAACCCCCCACCTATCTGACATGGTATCATTTCCATTTGAGAAATGGCAGGAGTTGTGATAAAGGGGCTGTGCTATGAAATCCAGGATGGGAAACTGAGAACGAACTAAGAAATACAAAGTTTCACAAATGGGACGGGGGAAAGGGAGCGGAGAGAGCTCGTTCTGAGGTTTCCCCAGCCAAGGTGTGGCGGGGCAGGGGCTCCAATTCACCTGTCCCCGCGCTCCAGCACCGGCTGAATAAACCCCAAACTCCCTGTGCTCCCTTTGTCCCCTCCCATTCTGGGGCTGGGAAGCAGTGCAGACACAAGTTCCTGAAAGCTCTCTGTTTTGGAGCAGCTTCATCTGAACCGTGGTGCAATGAGGGTTCAGTTTTTTGTGGGACTGGGTCTTTTTAAAGTGCTCTGCAGCCACGCATTTCTGTTTGGTCATGGCTGTAAAACGCTTTCAGGGGCCAGATCAGGCAAAAAATCAGTCACTTCTGGCTGCACCTTTAATAACAAGCTTTAACAAGTGAAGCCCTAAGGCATGTCCTTCTCATGGGTTGGTTGTTGAAAGTGTGAACAAATCCAACAGCCACATTCTGCTTTTATATATTTTTCTATGTCCAGACAACATCAGGTTTTCATTCTGGTATTGCAAAGCTTCATCACCAAACAATAATCCCATTATTTATTATTAAGACAGTGATTCATTTGGCTGAAATGCTCATCAAAGACACTTCTTCCCTCTGCTGGGCCAACAAGTGGGGAGTGTCCCCAGTCAAAGCTGGTTTTGCAGCATTGTTATTTTCTCCTTTAATGTAGCTTCTGCATAAACACTGTGTCTTCTGTACTCATCAGAGACCCATTTATTAATATGCCCATTAAAATAAACATGCATTTATCTGTTCTGCATTTAAAGTATGAAAATTCAGCTTGTGAAGTGGACTAAGTAAACACAAATTGCTTTACAAGCAGTGTACTCACTTCTATCCCCCACTTGTCAGGGACTCCATTTTTTATGACTTTCTGCATTTGCTGCCACTAATGTGGTTTGAATTGTCCCCTGTCCTGCTAGCATAGAGCTGTTCTCCTGCTACTTGTCTGTCTCCTGCATTAATCTTCATCAGCCTGTAGCAATAAAAAGGCCTTGCCTCCTTTAATTAGTAAGCAGTGCTAATTTGTGAAGGCAAAGTTTTGGGGGAAATCCTTTTGAATTCTTTCATATTTGGCTTTTGTAAAATTGCCCGTATTTGTTTCAAGGGCTTTTAGATTTTCCAAGGGCATCTAGATCACTCTGAGAGTATAAGGTAAAGCCTAGGATGGGAAAGACTAGGTCGTGATTTCTTTAAGACAATGTAGAGCTCGTGAAAAATGCTTACTAGCATGTTGAAATCATTTATGGGACTTCAGAACAGGATCCAGATGGGAAGTGTCTGGGCAAGGCTCCCCGTACCCCTGCTGGTATGCTGCAGACTTCGCGGCGAGTGTCCAGAACAGCTCCCGCAGCAAAGGGAATTGAGTTCACTACATGCTCACTAATTCTCAGTCAATCTGTTCACTGTGTCAACAGTGATTCCGATTAGGATGTAGGGCCAGGCTCTGCTCTGGAAAAACTCAGGGATGTCAGCAGTGGAAAGTCAGTCCAAAAGCAAGGTAAAAAAGATACAAATTGCTTTGTAGCCCTGGGAGGCCCCAACCTTTCTGGAAATCCTTCTAGAGAAGAAAAAGGGCTTGGTTAGAATGGGTGGGAGTTGCACTGATTTACTGTCAGACCACAAAATGATCCGGCTACAGGCATTCAGGTACAGTGATGAAGAGTGCGCTTTAAACGGCTAGCTGGTGAGCTAGATTAAATAGACAGCAATCTTGTCCATTTGCATAAAAAGAGCTGAATTTGGTTTGAGCTACTTGTGTTTGGCTCTAAGTTGAACTGACAGCTTTAAAATAATTCTTCATATGCAATCTCATCGTATGCTTATAGACCGCTTTTCAAGCGGAGGGATCCCAAACTGATTGATGGATTAGATGTAGAGGGACAGTTCCTCCACTTGTGCCTGAAATGAAGCTACCTGATATAGGGAAGGGCCATTCTGTGCCAGAAATGCATGCGAGACATTTGAAACAACCCGAGGCTTTGTCTTTGAAGAGGCCCAGGTGAACTTTGACTTCTGTAAGTGGATGGCAGCAAAACCTAGTTAACGAGGACCAAAGTAGGCATGATGTGGGAATGCTAGTTTTATCACTCCTCTTCTTACCTGGCACCTGACCCTCAGAGGTAGTATCCCTCTTAATTTCTCAGCAGCTTTCCAAGGTGAGCGTTGGGGGGATTGTTACTTGACCTTGTGAATTTGTTCCTCACTTTTTCCTGTGTTGTCACAAAAAGTGACTATTTCCTCTTCCAAGTTGGGTGCTGGGGTTTGGGGACAACTGAAGGCAGGGGAACAGGTAACAGGCTACTATGTACCAGCTAGGGTGCAACTCTCTACACAGATCACTTATATTTCCTGCGCTTTAAAAGAGATCCTCAGGTTTAAGAGCTGTCATTTGAGCACGGAGATGACTGGAAACAAACCCTGTATCTTTCCGTAAAGAACAGTTCAGCAGGACACAGCTATAGACGAGTCTGAGAGGAGCATGCCCCACCTACTTAAACTCGGATTGCATTGGGCCTGGGTGCTAAGGGAATTGCTTTTGAACCGTGTGTCCTGGAGGCAGCAGCTCAGTTCTGACGTAGAAATGATTAGCCGCGACATCAGACCTTTGGTCACTGACTGCCCGAGTTTCCTTTCCGCTGATGAGAAGTGGTCTAGCTAATATCTACTAGAGAATTTCATTACCAGAAGGGAACTCCCTGTAGGTGCATCTCCACGCTCTGAACTTTGGATCTTCCTGAACTCCTGGCCTCAGTAAGGGTGGGAAGGGATTGCGGGGCAGCTCCTGTCCAAGGCAACAGCAGTTAGTACCTACCGAGATAACACCACTTCCCGCAAGCGCCAGGGGGTTCAGAGCTGACTGCTTAGCAGAATTCAGCTTCACAAGCTCACGGCCTGGCTGCACTGCAGAAATTTATATAGCACTTAACAGCTTATGAGGCAGTATAGCAAGTGCTAATGTGTATGGAAACTAGTGTGTAACTTTTATGGAAAAGCATCACACCTTGTACCGAAATAGCCACAGTGTAATGCACAGCATCCCCAAACAAATGGTTTTCCTCCTAAAGAACTCATTAAAACAAGCAAGCAAATTGCTTCCAAAATGGTTTTTTTTTAAATCTATTAATGTAATGTGGCTTTATTTGCACAGTTCCCAACACTAGTGGCTTTATTTGCACAGTTCCCAACACTAGTTGGACCACAGGTTAAAGGTCTTTCTCTATTAGTTACATTAATTCCTATTTGACCTATATTATGCCATCTAGACTACGGGCTACAATCTACACAAAACAAACGGGGAATGAAGTTTAAACTCAATGGAAAGCTAAATCTCTTTAGAAAAGGCAAAGGCTGCAGTAAAACTGTTCTAATGATTTGAACAGCAAAACAAACTAAAGGCAAAGTTTCTAGTTAATGAGATCTCTAGATCAAAAATGTGAATGATTTTCCTCTCATTAGGGGTTTTTATCATCAGATGTTAGCATTGTTTGAATGAAATTCATTCAAAGACCCCAAATAAAAGCAGTATTTTTGTAAAAGCAGCCATGATTTGGGTCTATTAACAAACAGAACATCTTGCTAAATAATTCCTTTATGCACCATTCAATAATGATGTAAAGCTGGTGTCTTTCTGCTGAAACAGCCTTCAGAAAGATCATTAAACTGGCTTTTTGTAAGACAAGTTCAACAGAACGACTGAAACGTCTGTTATAAGTTTATATTTTGTATTCAACTCAATTAGGCCGTAGGATACAGATGAAAGGCCTCTTAAGTACAGCCCAGGCTCCTTCAAGACCATTTCAAAGCGTTCACTTTATAAAGAAGCGCCCGTGAGGACGACTCTGGCTTCTCACTGCACCTTTCCGCCGGGCGTTACATCCCGGAGTCGGGCGTCCGGCACGGAGCGAGTGAACTCTCGTAAAAATATTGCACAGCTGATCGCCGTGGAAGCGCGCCAGGGCTGCTGCAAGAGGCATGTCGCTCATTGTGCAAGGAATTTCACTACAAATGCACACACCACAAATAATAGCAAGCCCTCCTCATCTCCCCTTTCTCGTCTTCCAGCTCTCTGGAATTCGCCCTGTTATCCCCCCCGCCCCCCACTCCTCTTTCCAGAGGGGCCCTGTGTCAAAAGCCTTGCCAGCTGGCTGCAACAAAACAAAGCACCTCTTCAGAAACAGCATCGCCGCTGCGTTGAATGAGTCGCATGAGCACTCGGTGACAGATGCCTCGCAGACGCACCACGCAGCGCAAAAGCGCGCTGTCTCATTTCAGCCCCACTTGGTGCCCTAAGGAGGACTGGTGGGCAAGAGTGCCATTCTCCGGTCATTTTTCAGATAGAGGGAGACACAGCCCTGGCAGCAGGTCTCCGGGCTTTTCACCTGCAGTTATTGCGACGTGGCGGCCTTCGAGCCTGGTTAGAAGCTGGAAGCGATGCAGAAGACAGCCGCCTGCTTTCCTACGGGGGCAGGTGTTAGGGACATTTTATACTGGTTCTCTGTGGACTGCACTGGCTTACTGTTTACTACTGGGGGCCCCTAAGTGCGTGTGTGGATACTTATCGTTACAGAAAGCCCTCTGTAGCTGCCTCAGGTGCTGCCTCTCACTCTTTAGCCATCTGGGAGGTTTTTTGTGTTTTAAACATCTGGGAAGAAGAAGCAGGATGGTTTTAGTGACTCTGGAACTTACTGCCTTAATTGACCCAATAGAGCCAGAGATCCTGCACCTCCCGAAGTGTCCATACACCCCAGAGGTAGGCTGTGTATAATAAACAGGACACAGGCTCCTGCAGCTTGCAGAAAAAGACACTTGTTTTTACCATTTCTTAGTTGGTCTAATAAAAGGTACCATCTCTGAACCAGGAGTTCTAGTTTTGCATTTCTTTTGGTCTCAGACCAGCCGGGCTGCCAAATACATCCCTGTAGCTTGCAGGCATTTGATTGCAGGCCCTCAGGCCCACGCTGTTCAACATCTTCATCAGTGAGTTGGACGAGGGGGTAAAAAGCACCCTGTTCAAATTTGCTGATGACACTAAGATGTGGGGCGATGTGGGCACGCTAGAAGAGAGGAATAGGCTCCAACTGGACCTAGACAGGTTACAGGGGTGGGTGGATGAGAACAGGATGGGATTTAACACTCACAAGTGCAGGGTGCTGCACCTGGGAAGGGAGAACCAGCACCATACCTACAGGCTGGGGAACTCAGTGCAGAGGCAGAAAAGGATCTTGGAGTCATCACTGATGCCAAGATGACCATGGGCTGGCAGTGTGGGGACGCAGTCAGGAAGGCCAACCATACCTTGTCATGCATCCACAGATGCATCTCGAGCAGGTCCAAGGAGGTGATCCTCCCCCTCTATGCGGCACTGGTCAGGCCGCAGCTGGAGTACTGCGTCCAGTTCTGGGCGCCCCATTTCAGAAAGGATGTGGACAACATGGAGAAGGTCCAGAGGAGGCCACTCGCATGATCAGGGGGCCCTACGAGGACAGGCTACGGGACCTGAACCTGTTCAGCCTCCACAAGAGAGGGCTGAGGGGGATCTGGTGGCCTGTTACAAAGTAGTCGGCGGGGACCAGCAGGCATTGGGGGAGTCCCTGTTGCCCCGAGCACTGCCAGGAGTGACCAGGAATAACGGTCACAAGCTGGCAGAGGGCAGGTTTAGGCTAGACATCAGGAGCCGCGACTTCACTGTCAGGGCGGCTAGGGTCTGGAACCAACTTCCAAGCGAAGTGGTGCTGGCTCCTGCCCTGGGGGTCTTTAAGACAAGGCTAGACAATCACCTTGCTGGGGTCGTTTGACCCCAGTACTCTTTCCTGCCTTGGCAGGGGGTCGGACTAGATGGTCTGCTCCGGTCCTTTCCGACCCTACTAACTATGAAACTATGAAACGATGACAAAATCCTCTGGTGCCGTGTGTTCTGCGCTTTACTCTGAGTTAAAGGATTGTCATATATACAGTTTCTGCACTCCGGCTTGCAGCCCTAGAGACGAAGGGACGTCTCAACCATTTCCGTTCTTTAAACGGCACACAAAGATGCATTCTGTTCAGTGTCGGGACATTGGCTGCTTAACTTTTACTTCGACTGTAAGGTCTTTGGGGCTTCAGAGAGGTGTACGTTTGTGCTTCTGCGCATACCCAGAATCAAACCAGCTTTATCAACTAAGCCTAATATAAACTGTTGAGATTCAGGTTGGCCCTGGGGTTGTGCTTGAATCCCCATGGGAATATAATCCATTTGGAAGATGAAGTTAGGAGGCACCTAATGTGCAGCCCTGACTCACTGGCTTGGTTTCCTGAAAAAGGCAGAGCTCAGGCACACCCCTGTGCTCAGTGTTTCCACTTGGCTACTTTCAGAATCAGCCCTGGGCTTTCCATATCGCTTACTGGGGGCATCAGTCTCCTGTTCTCGGTACGGAGCGCTGAAATCCAGTCCCGTGGTCCGCACTCAGAAGGTGTCTCATTCTCCCTGACTGCGTAGGTGGATAAACCCGGTTAAAAGGAATCACTTCCCACATCACCCACATTTTAAAGATGTTGGAATAAGCCCACACTGGCCTGGCCCCTAGGCTACTACAGTGGGACTTCGGCAGAATGCAAGTACCTAATCCTGGAGGAGAAGAAACTCCATAATGGCTCTGCTTTCTGACCTTGAAGCTCCTCAGCCACCTAACTGCTCATGTGCATGCAAGTCTGCCTTGTCAAGCCTTAGCGGCCTGACATCTAACTTGTGCCCAAGCCAATCAGGAAAGTAGGCAGGTATTCATTCTCCCCTGAAGTCCCCTGAGCCTGGGTCTGATAGGCATTTGGCAGTGCCAAGCTGTCCCATGTGCCTCGCTCCCGGTTCAAAATTTCATTCCAGGACCTAGGCTTGTCAAAGCTTGGCACTGTAGTGCTAGTTGTGGTGACACCTAAATCATTTTTCAGATCCATCCCTATGGCATATTTGACAACCTTGTTCTCTGTCTTTAAAGGCGCTGACTACACCTACATCCAGACAGCAAGAAACACTGGGACGTTTCCAAACAGGGTCTGAATTGTACAGCATGTGACTCTTCCCAATTACTCAAATACAACAGGAAAACAAAGGCTGGATGACAATACAGCACACATTTTGCTAGGATTGTCAGCACGGTATTGGGATAAAGCACCATTTCAACACGTTTCTCTGGAGAAGAGCCTTTAAATCAGACACTTTTGAGCAGTCACTGTAATGCTGGTTCTTCATACGAAAAGGTAATCTATTTTTTTTTTCCTTTGAGGCTCTTGCCAAGTTTCAACTGCCATTATTTAGCAAGTTCTTCAATTTAAAAAGTTACCATCTACTAACCTTCCTCGTGAAGCTGTCAGTTGTTGAGAAATGGAAAAGAGCCAACTGATTAGTTTTGATGGACTGCTGCATGGAGATCTAGTCTGTGTCACTAAAATGCCTGTTCATCCAATTAACCAAATTACTAAGGGGAACTCCAGCCAAGTGCAACACTTAGTGGGTTGCAGTTACTAGGAGGTCAGTGCATTGGGGATGTGGTGTGTTTTTGTAAGGCAGAGATTTCTTTTGGAGTCTTTTCGAGGTACAGGGGATTACTTTGCAAAACAAGGTATCATCATGTCTGTATCTGTCATATCTGCAACAGTGGTTCACGTGGAATTTCCTATTAGAAATGAGGAAAACTACTAGCTCCTTATTTAAACCATGATTCAGCAAAACACTTCAGTACATGCTGAAGTCCATCCTTATTCAGCAAAGTACTTAAGCATAGTCTTAAGCTTTAAGCATAATTCAAGTATAGGTTTAGTATTTTGCGTATAGCTAAGGGTGGGCTAAGACGCTTTAAATGCTCATTAAGGACCACATACTTCCTACCACTGGCAGCTGAAGAGCTCAGCATAAATACGTTTGGTGAGCCAAACTCAGCTATTACCGCCCATGGTAAATTCTAACATTCAAGAGGAAGCCAGCGGCGTGATCCAAGTGTCACAATAAAATGTTTTTGTATTAAACTCACTTCCTGGGAATTCTGCTGAGCATGCCCCGGTAGTCTACGCCATGGAGAAAAAGTCCTCCTAATTGATTGTAATTTCATAGATTTCATAGACATCAGGGCTGGAAGGGACCTCGGGAGATCATCGAGTCCAGCCCCCTGCCCAAAGGGCAGGAAGTCAGCTGGGGTCATAGGATCCCAGCAAGATAAGCATCCAATTTACTCTTGAAGGTGTTCAATGTAGGTGCTTGAACCACCTCCGCTGGCAGACTGTTCCAGACCTCGGGGGCTCGGACAGTAAAGAAATTCTTCCTTATGTCCAGCCTGAAACGGTCTTGCAGGAGTTTATGACCGTTCTAATGCTAGTACAAATGCTCTCAGGTGATACCTTAGCAATCAGAGAGGTATAAAGTCAGGCAAATGGGGGTGCTGGCAACATGGCTAAGAATTATGAAACTCTCAATATTGGCTTGATTTAGTGATGGTTTTGCTATTGCTTTCAAACAGCTCTGAATCAACCCTACATGCCAAGTCCCTAAGCCCTTATGAAGACAAAACCCACTGATTACACCCGTTGTGCTAGAGGGATTGCTGAGTAAAAGCTGCAGAATTAAACCAAGTTTAACTCATCGGGAGCCAGGCTGAGCGAAAATTCCAGGCACCTGACCTGAAAAACTGTCTGTTTTGTCCAATTTCAAGTTGCTACGGCTTGTTTGGTTCTATGCATTTTTAGAAAAAATGTTGTGATTTGAAGCAGATCATTTGCGCTGAGTGCCAGCCTTGGCAGGCTTAGCAAAACTGATGCCAACTCAAAGCAAATCTCTCTATGACTGTTTGCATGCATCATAAAAGAAAACAAATATGTTTTGTTGGTGCAATAATGAACATATCTTAAAGATCCCCATCATTTTCTATATGTGGAAGGTAGAATCGGATGGGGTTGGGTTTTTTTGACCTATTAAAATCAATGGATTATGACAAGTGTGTCCATTTTACGGATGCGTACCTCAGACTATGGCACATAGGAAACCTGCCATCAAGTACATGAGGATTAGCAGCCTCGCTCTGATCTCTGATGTTTAAAATGTCCCTCTTCAGTGCATAGGCACGAATATTTTGTACGTTTTCCCTTTTACGTAAATGTTCAAATCAGCTCGGATTTGCGCTTGCTGTGTAAAAACCAAAAGCTATTTTGTTTTACGTTTCTTTCCTGAATGGCTTCAGGTGATGATGAAGGTGCATTAACCCACAGCAAATGGGGAAAGAGCTGGTCTCTTAATGGAAGGATTCTCACACTCGGAGTGAGCAACTCATGAATCTTTGACAGTAAATTTTCTCTAATCAGACTCGATGACTGGTCTATACTCCTTTTTATAAACCACATGTTCTCCACGAAGTAAGAATGTCCCTTTAAGTCTTCACCCAGCTTCTCTTTCCATTAGGTGATACTGCAGTATTTTACTAGGGAACTAGGCTGTGGTTAATGAAGGAGTCCATTGTCTGTCAATAACTGACATGTTACAAAGGGCAGCCACGTCCTCGGACACTAAATTCCCCGCTCCTGCTTGCCATTTCCTAGCATTTCCAGATGAATGTGACTCTACATCTTAAAGACACAGAGCCCCTTTTGGGGGACTGTTCGCTTTAAACAGACCTAACTATGTGCAAATCGTCTGTCCCCAAACTACTAACAGCAGATTCGGTTTTAGGAATAATTGTACTCTTTGGGAGTATAAAAGCATTTGATGTGAAGCCTCATCTCTTTTAATATTCAATTCAAGAGAGGAGCCTACATCAAAACAATGTCGCCGATGGTCTGACAATCCCTGGGTAGAGGAATAGCAGGCCACACCAGCCCTGTTTCAAGAAGGGGCCAAACCCCAGAGCCAGATACCGTCAAACTCAAGGATGTCACGGCTTCAGCTCACTCTTAATACACAGGGCAGCTGTGCCTGGAATCGAGTATGTGGAAGTTTTAGGTTTTATATGGTGAGAGATGAAAATCCGACTGCATACCCTTGACCACCTTGTTTAACTACCATCTCTGCGGATAACAGCAGTCCCTGACCTGGGGTTTAGGATCACATTTTCTTGCTTATGAGATTATCTTGTTAAATGCTGTATATATCAGGGGATGCACCAATGACTTATTTTTGCATCTAACAAGTGCTTTTATTAAATGTACTGACCTCCAGCGTTTTGCTACATCTAATTCACCAAAATCATGCAACCAATCCCAACCAATCGCCTAACAAAATGTGGCTGACTCGAACATTACTGTGCAAACGCCATTTACATGTACTTGTGAAGGCGGTGGAATACAAATGTGACTTCTAACTTGCCTAAAACCCTTGCAGATTTTTTTTCTGCGCTCTGCCAATTTCTAAATGCATTCCTTTACAAAGCATCACATTTCAGTGAGAGGTTTCTGCATTTTTTAATGTTTCTGATTCATTTAATCAAAGAATTAATGTCAATGTAAACAGCCTGTAAAGGACATTTTCATATCAGAATACTGCTACCTTTGTTCCTTTATCACTACCCTTCGGACGAATGCCAGGAATTAAACAGATTCCTTAAAATCAAAGATGTGAAGTTAAACTCGTACTGTCTCCTCCTGATACTCCTGCATAACGCCTAGTAAAGCTGGGGGAGTTACTGATATACATCAAAGGAAAAACCAACCTAAAGAGCACTCTGGTGATTATGGGAGCCAAAGTTCTTAGGAGCCCTAATTTCTATTTTTGCCTTTGCTAAGGTGACTTCTTGTGTATCGTTTAATTTCTCCGCGCCTCAGTTTCCCCATCTGTAAAACTGGGAAAATACATACGTAGCTCCTTTGCAGTATTTTGCAAATCAATTAATATTCATGAAATGCAAATGAAAATAAATGTATTTTAATGCTGCTTAAGGACACTACACTCTTTAACTCTTTAACACAGGGTTCTAGTGGTTTTTAACCAGGGATATTATTTTCTTTCCTTCAGAGCTGTACAAAACTCGAGGGATACTGTGACTTGATTTAAAAAAAAAAAAAAAAAAAAAAAGCCTGGCTATCTTGTGACCTGAGGAATTCAAGAACTAAACTTTTGGCCTGATTCTGTTCCCACTCAGGTCAATGGGAGTGAGGCCATTGATTTCAACAAGGGCATGAGATCATCTTAGATTTCCGTGGCAAATCTGGAGGAGGGCTGAACTCGTTAAAGCACAAAGGAAAACACGAACACTTTAGAAATCAGCATGGAAAATGAGCATTTCACCGTTAACAGTTCACAAGCACCGTGCCTATTAACAACACGTTTCCTATTAGTTGGGGACTCACGTGCCTTTAAGAATCTAGAAGGCGACACAAGGAAAAACACTTGATTACTCTTCTGGTTACTTTTCTGTATTCAGCATGTGCTCCCAGCACAGTGGGAACTACAAATGCTGAAATACTGTGGGAGGCTCCCTCTGTGGCAAGAGTCCCATGCTGACATTGCATGTGCTTAAACCAAGGTAGAAAAGCCCTGCGCTCTTGCTTTCCCCTCAAGTTTGCCACTTCCGAGAAGGCTACTGGTACCAGAAAACGAGTGATATTAATGAAAAGACAGCGTTCTTATAATAGCATGTATTGCAAAATGACAGTGAACGGGTGCCCACAAAGCTGCAAGAGAAATACTTTGGATTCATGGAGAAAGAAAGTGAATGATCATTCCGGGGTAAAATTCTGAAATTTTACCCTGCGTGATATGGGGAAAAGTCATGCAAAATGCAGCAGTATTTTTTAGGATGACAGTGGAGAGAGATTTCAGTGACAAAGTGTGAGGCTTTCTGATTAATGCAGCACAAATAAAAGTACAATTCTGATCAACACCACAGTGTAGACAGGAAGAGGTTAGCTTTTTGTTATGCAGACCAGTATATAGAGCTCTGCTTGTAACAGAGGTAGTAATGCTATGCCACTGAATGTACCGGGGTAATCATGTCTTTGAGCTAGCTGATCTGAACCATTGCGACTCCGCTGAACTCAACAGCATGCTGCCACGTCACACTAGTTGAGGATATGGTGCATCAGGTCTCTGAGTGTATGAACGTCTGGGCACGACAGGCCCCTTCCGGGCTTCCTGGGGGGATTGGTGATCTGAAAACAGGGTGCTGAGAACTGGCAAGATCTGAAAAGTTAAGGGAGAGGTGCGAGTATTTAATTTCTTGGGAAGTAATTCTCTACTGGCCACAAGTTATAATCTAAAATGAGAGGATTTCCTATTTTCAGTGAAGCATTCACAGCAACAATTGTCTGCCCAGGAGTGTCAGCAGGCAGCTGAGCAGAGCTCCATTTTCCCTAATAGGGTCCCTTCGATGCCAAATTGAAGTGACCTCAGAAAATCTCTCCTACTCCCTGGCTGTAAAACCAGTTAAAGAAATGCATGGGTTCAAGGAAGACATGCTAGGAGGGATTTTAATTAATCTAATGCCTGTAAACAGACTCCAAACCTCTCTAACGGCCTCTCTGCCCCAGCCAATGTCTGTATGCAAAGGTTACATCCCCTCCTGGTACAATGGACACCAGCAGGGACCATAGTGGTTTATGCATGGGCTTGTGTGCCTTTGAAAGACAGAAGCATGCACTTGGCTGAAAAAATGGAAAAAAAACTTGGGTTTTATGCAGTCAGAGAGCAGCCAGCCCTGACATGCTTCTTAATACTTCATATGACTAAGAAAAGCTCTTGCACTCTCCCCCCCCCCGGCAAACACAACAAAAGCTGTGGGTAAAGCTTCAGAGACACCGTTCTAGCAGGGGCTCGAAGAGCAAAGCAAAATGCTCAGAGTCAGCTCTGCCCGCTTTCCAATAGATTTGATTAATTTTTGCTTAAGGAAAAATAGCCTGCTGACCTAATTGGGAGCAAAAAGGAAACCAGTCATACCCCCACTTTCTCCCCAGTCCTCCCCCCAGCCACACAGTTGCACACAGCCCTGGCAGAACGGGAATCTGTCGTCCTGTCTGTTTTCCACCCAGCTGGACAAACATATAGATGGGAAAGCAGATGCAATTTGCTGTTTCAGAGAAAAGCAAAGGCTGCAAATGAAGTGAAATTGCTGATCTCACACAAGAGGGAGCCCGCCCCTGCCCCCACCTCATCCGACACAAACACGAACACACCCCTCCTGCCCCGGTTTTAATTAAGAAATAACGGAAAATACAATATTTGGTAGATTGTCCTTTCAAGGAGATCTCTATTTGCATAGTTGGATCCCTGCTCCTTTGCACAGCACTAACATTAGTGTGACCTTTTCCTGCTAATTGGAAAATCTTACGGAAATAAAGCCTGTCAGAAAATGAGAAGTGTCTCCCCTTTAGGCTGGCCAAACGACCTCAGAGGGGGAAAAGAAGTTCTGAATTTCTGCTCCTTCTGCACACACTGCAAAATCTTTATTACTTCGGAGAGCCTTGAAACCCAGTAATGCCCCTCCAGTGCAAAGAGAAGTAAATAAATTTCTTCTTATGACCACTTTGGAGAAACACACAACCAGATTTACTCAGCAGGGATAGATACTGGACAAGATAATGAAGAGAGAATAAGAATATGATAGGGGTTTACAGCCTCTTCTGTCTCTTTAAAGTGTTTTAATCCTTCAGAAACAGGATATCGGGTCCATTTCCTTAAAGATACAGTATCCCTTCTGGGACAAGTAATGTTATAAAAAGCTAAGATGTAACATCTATCTCACAATATTGATTGGCACTTTAGTGTGATAAAAGGGGTTGAACCTGAAGGGGGGGGAAAAAAAAAAAAAGGAAAAAGCTAAACTGGGATTACTCTTTGAAGAATTGAGAAAGTCTCTATTACTTCAGGTCAAACTTTCAAAATATAATTTTACACTGTAGTGAACTCAAAGACCATTTGAACGACTGTCTGGGTGGTTTCCTTGACGTCTAAAGGTGACATGCCCACATTCATGGCTTTATCATCATTAGCAAGTGGAAATGATTACAGGTGCATGCTGCAGTCCGGCCAAGGAAAAGGTAGAAGCTGTGATTTAAACAAGACAGTTCCCGTCATGAACGGTAAATAAAGGCAAATGAAATTTCACATGACTGTCTGTCTACCGTGCTTCTTATAATATGCCTTTTCTAAACAGTGTCACCTTTTGTGTGTGTGTGGAAGTTTTGTTAATGAAAATATTGAAACAACTGTCATCATTTGGATCTATGTACAGTCATTCCTGAATTACTTAATGTTGAAGTGAGATGGGACTTAATCCTGAAAGCACCTACTCATTTAACCAGCTCTTACTCATATAAATAGTCTCATTTGCACCCACAGGACTGGTTCCATGAGTTTGCGGGACTGAGTCTGTATTTACTGTGAAATTAATTTTACGCTGGCGGCTGAGCAAACATGTAGTTAGTATAGTAAAAATGCTAGTTAAGTTCAACATAGGGAAACAGAGCTAGTCACTAGCTCTATGGGATGAAGAAAGAAATAAGATTCCTGAGATGTGTATTGAACTAATACGTTTTATCTTTGTGTCTAATGGCGTGTAAAAGCGAACAGAGCAAAACCATATTCATATTAGGTTTAGGACAGTGCTCTAGATACAGGCCTGGTTCAACCAGCAGGGAAACTACGTTTTCCCCAACTAGTGTGGATAGCATTTTTCTTCTTATGTAATATCTGTCATACTATGATGTACATTATATGCCTGTTGGCAACACCATGGCTTTTTAACGATATTTGCTTGAAATTAATCACCGTCCTCTTACAATGAGATGGGTTTGTTCCAAAGTTGGTCCCACTGATTTCAGTGAGCTCTGGCCTGTCATCTCCAGGCTCCAGGCAGAGACATTTCATTTAAAAGTAGCAAGTCGTTTAGTTCTGCATACTTAAACCATCAAGTATAGGCACATATTTCACTGTAGGCCTATGTCTACAGAGATAATTACAGGTGACATCCAGTTCAAGAGGCTTACAGTACAGGTGGCCCGTGTGTATGGGCTTGAGAACTAGCCTTAGGTCAAGCAGTGGTCCAGGATGGCCTTCAAAACTCTGGCGAACCGTGGGTAAGTGGTTGACTACTTTCTGCTGGCCAAGCTTTCCCCTTTCTCCAAAGTTTGAAGCTGACCCACACACTGCTGGGCCTTGAACACAGGAAGTCCCTTGGCAGCAATCCCTCAACTCCCCGTTTCTGACTCCTTGCCCTGCTCCACTGCATTTCCTTTCTCTATTGCTAAAAAAACCCAGACAAACTTAGGACAAGCAGAAGTAGCCTGCTGACCGATTCCTAAATGAGCTCCAGGAGGGAACCCGGGACAAATTTAAGTGCGGGGCTCAAAAAGTAAGCAGGAAATGTGAATGGCTTTGGAGTTAGGTGGCTCAAGCCGAGTTAAGGGCAACTCAAGGCGAATTGTTGTCAACTGAAAGTTGAGCAGGGGGTCACCACTCAGGTGCCAAAACCCCGAACCAAGTAATGTGTATCAGAGCAACACAAAGTTTCATTCTACAAGGAACTTCAGTTTTTAAAGGGGAAATTGTTCGTTATCTTCATTGCTTACAATTCGCCCTAGGAATTAAAAACTATTGCCCCATTAATTCATTCCTGCCCTATGTTCCCAGGGCTGCAAGACCTAATCTGACATCTCTTTGTGTTTATTTCTCTCTCTGCACACCAGAGACTTGCACTTTCAGCAGAAATGCACTCTGTCCTGGGAGCACTGACTATTAGTTAAATAAGGAAGCAGGGCAGGCGCCCATGTAATTTGTTCCTGACCTGCCCCACCAAAATATTTGCTATTGCTAATGCGTGGCCCAAAGCCCACTGAAGTCAGTGACTTTTTTTTTCCCCTTTGAATCAAGCCCTCGGCAGGGAGCGAAATGACAGGCTTTGCATGTTGAAGCTCAACACCGTTTCCAACTTGAGTTGGTGAATTTTAGCATAGCTCAAAATATGGCCTCAAATTGCCACAGAGCTCTTCTAAAATTGAGTAAGTGCCACAAAACGCTCTTCAGTTCCTGATGGGAACATGCATTAAACATAAGGGAAGACTGAAAATAGAATCACCCTGTTTGCATTTTGGGGGCAAATTGCCACGGGGGCCTGAAATAACGACAGCAGTCTACATGCTCATATTAATTAGTAACCACACGGCAGAACGACAAGGTTTGGAAGGAGTGCTGCTGACTACTGGCAGAGAGGGGTATGCATGGCAAGCAACGGTTGGCTGGGGATCAGGGAGGTTTGCTCAGGAAGGTTTTGACAGCTGGGGGACTGGAGTGGAGAAAGGATGCCTAGTCCTCTGCCAAGTAACCAACACGCCTCTTCCTTTCCCACCAGGCTGGTTTTGACTCTGTGGCTGGACGACCCAGGGAGTTGCTCACTTGGAAGTCTGCTGAGGCATGCAGCATGCTAAATAAGTTGTTATAAACCTCTGATATAAACCTACTTGGACAGGCTGTGGAAGCAGCGGCATTCCCATTTATCAGGCACATGTGGTCACCCTATCCATGCAAACTATGTACTTGCCCAGAGGGCCTTAACTTTAGTGAAATCTTTTATGGTCCTTGAATTATTCAAGCCCTGACCTTTAACGAATCTCTCAGTCAATGCTTGTTAATGTCCTTTAAAGTCATTGACCTTAGGTCGAGGACCAAGGGGGCACTTCATCAATGAAGGCTCGGAGGTTCAAAAATGAGCTAGGTTTTGTGGTGCGTCTGAATCGCCCCATGGAAGAGAATTGTCTTACCAATGCACAGGTAAAGACGGGGCCAGAGAATTTAACAGCACATAGATGAAACCCCTCGCTGGAAACCTGCACCAGGCCCCAGCAGTTCGCTGTGGGTTTAACCTTGCAGGGTACTGAACAATATGTTGGATGCTCACCTCTCCACACGCCAATGGGAACAGAGGGGGCTGAGCTCCTGCACCAGGCAGCACTGGCGTCTATACACTACCAGCACTATAAATAGGTGAAGAAGGATTAGAAAGGGGCCAAGAGACACAGCTGGACCTCAGACTTAGGATGTATCTCGATGAAGCCCGTGCTGCTGACAGATCAGCTACAAAATGTAAATCAAAGTCTCAGTTACCTCTGTACAGGGAGAATTTCACAGCTAGGATGTTTGCCCATACTTAGGGATGACTAAGGGGCCTAATAGTTGCTGCACAGTAACTAGCTTATACAGCACATGTTCAAAACGAGTTCTGTAGATGCGTGGAGACTTCTCTAGGCCAAAATTCAGCTCAGGGAAAGCGGCTTTGATACGTTCCTCTTAAAAGCTGAAGTTGGCTTACTAAAATAAAAGATTGCTGCTCCCTTTTTCCTTTCCTCCTGATAAGATTAATTCCCACAAAATGATTTCAACACTGTTTGGGGAAAAAAAAAACCCATTTGCCGCAAGTTTAATACAAAGCCTATCTTTCTCGAAGGATATTTATTCAGATGTGTGCCCTGATGGAATATTTCACAATGTCCACCCACGGCAAGGGTAAAGAGCATAAATGCTCCCATTTACCTCCTGGCACAAGCTCAGCACGCTCTTCTTGAGCTCGGTTTTAGGAACAGGTTTGAGGAACGCAGGAGGCGAAAAACTAATTGGGGGAAAAATCTGTTGCTTTCCAAACCCAACGATGTCAACAGAAGGCATGAATTTAGACTCCCTGACCTGCCCACTGCCCTGGTTGTAACTGGGGGAATGATGATTAATTGGACTTCATTTTCCGTTCTCAAATTATCTGGAATCACATTTGGGGTCTGCGTCATTCTATATTATGCAAAGGCCATTACCATGATTTTGGTGAGCAAATCTTGTCGTGCAGCTTGTTCACAAATTCTGCAGTTTTGGTCATCATGAGCGAGCTGTTTTGAATGTCCACACAGCCCCAGGTTTTGAAAGGCTTTCAGCACCTGACTCCCAATGGAAATTAAGTGGCTAGATACCTGTAAGAATCTGTTTTCCATTCTCAGAGTGGATGGCGGTAACGCAGCGATTCGGGTGTACAGGACAGTCACTTCTGACAAGCACTCGATTGAATTCTCTTAAAATCCACCTAAATGAACATTCTCGCTAATGAAACTGTCAATGAGACTACTTGTGGATAGAAAGTGGGAACGGGGCTTGAGTCCAGCTGAAACTAAACAGGTTTATAAATGGATTTTTTTGAGTGGTGGGAGGAAGGCAGAGTTTACAGCGGCCATACTCTACAAGAGCAAGAACATAAAGGTCGGCTTCCAAGTCCATACTCAGGCTTCTGTCTCTGGCTTGCTTTTAAGAAGTGTATGTTGCCTATAATGTGAGCTGCTGGGGGCTGAGTATTTTTTTTTTACATCAGGTCATCTTTTAGAAGCTACCTGTAGGAGCCAAATGCTGACCAGGGGTAGGCAGGGTGGGGCAGATTTGTTCTGCTTGCAGGTGACATTTATTTAAAGTTTATTATGAACCCCGCTGCCAACTGTATTAGCATCTGAGTCTCGCCTTTATGAATGAGAGTTTGCAGCCAAATCATTGTCATCCTGCTTCAAAAATGTGTGGAGTCTTGTGATTGGTGACAGAGGGATCACTAATAAACCCTGAAGAGTGCAACCACTGTTTAGAAAGGTGGGGAAGGGTGCTGCTGATGATAATCTCTGCACAAAGATAATTACTTCTCAGGCCAGCGCGTCCTTATTGGATTACCCTAATGCCACCAAGGACAAACCTGTTCCTCTCCTCTTTATGACTCTGTCAGCCCCAAACCTTTTTGAGACATTTGCAAAGCTGTAGATATTATAATTAGTAAATGAGTGAATAAAAAAAGATCACCTTTGTTTCTGAAGCCAGGTCCTCTCAGGAGGAGCAAAGGACAAATCTACTCCTCTGAATACATTCTCTGTTTTCTTCTTTAAATACATAGATTTTCTTCTTTAAATGCATGGGGCATATTGCATTTTCAAGGGATAGTGGATAATTGGAGAAGCCTGCAGTTTTATAGGGACTGATTAATATTTTGCTCAGACGTTGGTTTATGAGCTGAACAAACTGAAATACTCTCCTCTGTTCACGCTCTTAGCTGAGACTGACAGCTGCATCACAACTGCCTGCTTTTTCAATGGTTAAACTCCTCTTTGCAGTTCCAGCCTAGCGGGACCCTTTTGGACCGAGTACAAAAAAGTGCAGCAGTGTCTGCTTGACACCGCATGAGGGAATGTGAATTGTCAATTTGTTGACAGTGTCATGTTGCCACTACCAGCTTTCGCTTGGTTATTTGGAAGGAACTCAAGTCAGTCTATTTCTCCGGCTAAGCTTCCTCACGTTACAGCTCCCGCACCCAGAAAAGTCAGACACAATCAGAGCTGACTTGGCTTTTTAACAGATATCGAAGCTGTTTGTTTTAAAAATACTAGAGCTGTCATTAGAGCTGGAAACACTGGGGAAAAAAACTACCATATGAGCAAGCTCCCTCTCTACATTTGAATCCTCTTCCCCCGCCCCCCACTAGGTTAAATAAGCTCATGAGAAGTCTAGGAGAGGTTAATGTTTTGATAAAGTTATGCTTGCTCTCCCTACGAAATAACGGCAAAGCAGGATGAGGCACATTTTCAACTGACAAGGCTGGAAAAATATACTACATTTCCCCCCCGGCAGCTGAAGTCCATTGCATTTGCTGAACATCTAGCCAGGATGAATTTGAAAGTGGCCACCCTGCTCCCAGCTGCAGCATCCCACCCAGCCCTCAAGCTGCAATTTAGGAATATGATTTAATAATGCAAACGATTTCTCTCCTTGTAGCTGCCCTCAGTGAAAGGTAGAATTACACCGCTTATTTGACCAAGCTAACAGACCTGGCAAAGCCACCCATCCTCTTCCCTGGATTCCCAAAGCTGACTGCTTCTCTTCTGCTTCAAACTGGCCGTCTACTTCAAGATGACTAGGTTGTGGACGCTGATGACAACAGAAACAATCTTTCTCTTACATAGCCAAGATCCGCTGCTGTATAGCTTTAAACCTGAAATTTACTGCTGCTGTGGGAAAGAGTAGGAGTAAGAAACTTCTCTTGTAACATGTGGAACATACCAAAAAATCACAGGTTCTAGATCAGGGGCGGGCAATTATTTGGGGCTTACTGAGTTTTGGCAAGCCATTGAGGGCCGCATGACAGGCAGCCTAAGGCAGATTAATATTAATTTTTTTTAACATTTTAGGGGCCCCGCAGGCCGGATAAAATGGCCTGGCAGGCCGCATGTGGCCCATGGGCCGCATTTTGCCCACCCCTGTTCTAGATACAGAAGTGAATCTAGGACATGTGCAGCACCAGAGATTTGATATATCTAGAGTCAGTCCAACTGAGAGCTAGCTTGTAATAATGGGTTGTAGATAGAGAATGGACGCCCTCATCTGCTCTGAACCATGGGCTCTAGACATAAAGCATAGACAAGAACCAATTAAAATAACTGACTCTAGACCTGGCCGGTATTGCAGACCCTGCATTAAGACCCAGTGGTTCAAAACACCTAATGCAGTCCAATTTAAAATAGAAGACAAAAATGGACCAGGTCCATTTGGCTTGGAAAAAATATGTTGCTGCATGGTCTAATTTTACTTTCTTCTCTCTGGGTTCACTGCAGTACAGCAAGAATTACTTCCTGAGGAAAGTCTTGTCTGTACATGCAACAGGCTGCCACCCAGGGTCCAGTTACATTAATTTGGCTTAGGCTGATAATTACTAACTCAGGGGGTGTTGTCACTGAGTTCAATGGTACTTCTTGGGTCCTACCCCAGGGGAATGTGGTAGACAGAAGCAGAGCTTTAGTTCGAAATACACAGTGTGTTTAATTAATTAGGTTCGATAAGAAAAAAAAGTAGAATAAGAGGAGAACATTTTAAGCAATTCAGGAGACTCTCGGCTCTCCTGTCTCCTGCACTTGATTCTGATTTAATGCAGAAGAAAAGCCAGGATGACACAAGTGAAAAAAAATCCTATCCTGTCTATTTGTACCTAGGATGACCGTATCTCCGGGTTCGCCGGGATACTCCAGGTCCCAGCTGGTTGGTCTAAAGTCCCGGGCTGGAGTCCGGCGGGGAGGTAGAGCAGTGTGGTGCACCAGGCAGTGGCTGGGCAGGTCCGCTGCCCCTGTGAGGGAGGAAGGACATGCCACGCGTGGGCAGGGTGGTGCCTGCGCCAGTCCACCTGCATTGCTCCTGCACAGCATCAGTGCCTGCCCATCTGCATGCCTGGCATATCATGCTGCTCTGCCATCCTGGGGCTTTTCACCAACCCGCTGCAAAGTCCTGGACTGGTCTGGCCAAACCAGGACGTTGTGGTCACCCTATATATAACCCAAAATAGCATATAAGCACATATCTTTATGTTTCTTCTGAAGTGAGAACTGTTTGAGGCTTCTGGGTATATCTGAAGCATTGTGCATTGCTGATGGTAATAAACTTCATCAGTTCTGCTGAGGGAATTGAACTAGTTGACGCTACTCAGCACCCTGAGAATGTGGTAGATATCGCCTACTTAAAGCCCGTTTTAAACCAGCAGCCCCTTTCCATAATGCAACATGTATCAAGCTGATGCAACCCATTTGTAAGGATCTGCTCTACACCTTGAAGACTGGAAAAATAAATCTCTTTAATAAGCTCGTAGGTTTTCCTGGTGATGCAGATTGAAGCAAGATTATAGAAATGTGTACAGCTGTCAGTAATTTAGTTGGAACGAATAGAAAATGCCAAGAGGACTCATTTGTGCCATGGAAACATTTTTGTGCAATGTTTGGTGTGAAAAGACTCCCGCAAGGACAAACAGCCTGAAATCCTACCACACTGCGTGGTGTTCAGGACTTTCCTGTTTTTATTTTAAAGGAAGGCCTGTTATCTCTTATGCACATGGGCTTTCACAGCAAACTGATTAATGAATATAGCTCTTGTTGAAACCGTCTAGGCCTACAGGGCTGAAGCAGCCCACAGAATGACACCTTAGGGCTTTACAAGCTGAACTCCTGATGACAAAGGACCAACAAGTGACTTAAAATTTGGATAACTTGGGAAACAAAGCATCTGACGGCCCCTGGTGTGAGCATATAGCTTGTCTTCCATGCCCTTTCCCAGCACCAGTCATTTTGCATATCCAACTTACTCCCCTGACTTGATCTCTGACAACCCCACTTGCATATGCAATGGGGACCGAAATGACTGTGCATCGCTTTTGTGGGCACCCTTTCCTGACTAAAAATAACCTGAAAATCCATCTCCAAATGCGCTTGATTTTGATTTTACTTACATTTGTGTAATTCTGGCCTCATTTTGTACTTGCTTTCATGTACCTTTATGTACCTTCGTGTACCTTTATGTACCCGTGTGTACCTTTGAAAATAAAACATAATCAAAGTTTTTTTTTTCTTATTAGGATACAGCAATTTTTAAAAACTGATTTATATTGCAAGGAAGACCTCAAGTTCAGTCATCTGTTTGTCTTTCTCTCGTGCGCGTGGACAATTTGCTGATGGGAGTATTTGTGAGACGTGAGTGGGATTTGGCCTAATGGTCCCTGTCTGTTGTTGTAGAATAATATATGGGAGGGCCTTTCTATAGTAACAAATCAGAAGACTGTGTACCTTAAATCTTATAAAGATTTTTATCTTTCTAACCTGAATCCAGAGCCTGAAGAAAACTTGGACTGTCTTGGCACTTCTGGGTGGAAACGAAAGCAGCTAGCTCAGAATTCAAAGCTCACATGACCCTACATTTAAACCTTTGTCTACAGGAAGGGGGGAAAAAATCTGCTGATGGAAGCTGGGACAAAAGTAACTGCAATGTCACAATCTCCAGCGTCTAGATTTTGATATGCAGTAGGTGCCTGTCCAGTATAGTTTGTACAAACGATCACTGTTCCACTCCATTAACTCCTCATTAGAACAGCATACTGCACCTTAAAAGTAGCTTAACCTTAAATTACCAGTATCCAAGCAAAAGAAATAAAAAATAGCACATCAGGACTTAGTCGGGAAGGATCCAGCACATGTCAATTAAAGAGCTAGCCAGCACACTTTAAAGCCGCAGTTTCTCCAAAGAGCAGCAATGTAAACCAGGATGCCAAAGCTTTAATAATTTACAATTTCCTTATTGAGGTCTGATGATGCTAAAATAAGGTGTTGAAGTTTGATTAGTAATAAGAACATAGCAGCTTAACCTCTAACATTTAGCCCTCTCCTCTGGATCGAATTACTGATCTTTATCTTGTTGAGCTGTGCTAGCAGTTGGCTTGGGAACATTACACCTTTCTAAAAGCTGTCAATCTTTGTCAGTGTCTTTGCACAATGGTTTGGAATAGCTATTTTTAAAGGACTATGTCACCTTTATATAGGGATGGCGTTTTTATAGTATATTGAGCTTTCCTTAATACACATTGGCTTATGTTCGATGCTGCTTATGAATTAAAGGCAAACATTTGACCAAGAGCACCTACCTTTCATTCGTGTTGTTATTTTTGATGAATGGGCTGGGAAAACAACATTTAAAATACCTCATCAATGTGTGAAAGATCAAGGGGGTCGATTAATTTTTCTGCATACAACAGATTTCTTCATGCATGCAACCTATCATTTCTACTGTGACATATTTCCTCAGTATTGCATTATCAATATGAGCTTCCTATATTATTTTACTGAGCCAAACCAATATTAGGCAACCATAGAAGAATGATTTATCCGTACTAACCAGAAAAAAAAAGCAGCTCCTTAAATTCCATACATTTTCCACAGCGTGGCTTTGGAGAGGGTGACGTATTATTAAATTTAGCAATCAAGGGTGGCATTATCATTAAAACGAAAGGCCCTTTTCCCCCCAAAATGGTGGCCTCTCTTTTTTGCACTTGCAAGCGAGCCTGTAAATCTCAGCTCTTGTAAAATCCACTGATTTCCAGCATGCATGAGGTAGCAAGAAAAGGAAGTGCTGTTTTGTCGGTACAACCCACTTTGAGGGTACAAAAAAAAATGTGGGACAAATGTCATCTGCAGAAATGGAGAGGGGACACCAGCCCTCTTGATAATACCTCTCACAAGGAGACATGTAGTTTTACACAACACTTTTTTTAGAGAAGTTTTAACTTTGTAGGTGGCCTACACCTGCCTTGAGTTCAAGGGGAGATTCAGCTGCACAAGGAATAATGGACTGGCTCCAGCAAATCCCGTATGAATTAGAGTTCCCCACTTGCACTCTGTGCAGTGTAGAGTTTAAGTCTGTGCACCCTTCCAGCAGTTGGGGAAAGTCCCTTTGAGCATATTTTTACTGGTGTTTTTTGCCCTACTTTTAGGATAAGATTCCGTTACGTATAGGTAACTCTTTATTGAGTTGTAAAGTCCTTTTTGGCCTTTCATATACTGTAGCAATACAACTAGGAAGAGAGAGAGGAAGAAATACATTGTCAAATGAACGTCAAGGGCCAGATTCTGCTCCTGGGTGCACAATTACATAAATCTGGAAAAACTCCATTCAAATACTGAAGTATAGGTTGTAGCTGTGTTGGTCTAAGGGCATGAGCAGACAAGGTCCTTTGGGTAAATCTGATATCTTTTATTAGACGGATTCAAAAAGCTGGAAAAATTCTTCTTTGCAAGCTTTCGGGTATTAATCAGATATACACCAGCGGAGGACGTGGCTACATTTGTTTCAACAAAGTTGGCCCGGATTTACAACAGTGCATAGCTGGGAGCAGAATTTGGCCCTTAAAATTCACTTGAAAACATTTATTTCTCTCCCTCTCTCTGCTGTTGCTGCTAATGCTTGCTTTGAAAAGTACTTTGCAACTCAATAAGTAGTCATAGAAAAATAGGATAAATATTTTATAGTAACAGTATCTTGCATTACTGCAGTGCCTTTCATCCCCAAGTACCCTAAAGCTCTTTATAAATTTAACAAACTGATATCCACCTATTATACATAAAGATAATTTCACCCACATTGAAACACAGTGATATGCAATAGCTTTTTTCACAGCAGGCAGAGCATTAACATAATTGACAAATACTGCATTACAGGGTATATAGGCACAAGGCAAAAACCTCCTCCCCTCCTCCCCCCACGAACTTTCTGAAACATTTTGCTTTTCAAATGTCTAAAGAGTTTGGGTTTGGTTTTGTTTTTAATTTCAGAGATTTCCAAGCTGAATTACCACAGCTTGCATGGCCCTGCAAAAATTCCTGAAATACTAACAGGCCATCCCACTCAAAAGATACCCAGCCTTAATCTCAGATAACACTGTGCAATGTGGTGCAAAGGGAAAGCTTGGGTGTTAAACGTAGTCTGAGCTTAGAAAGAAACAGGGCCGGCCGTGCGGGCACGGCGGTGTGATCCTGCCCCTCTCTAACATTTGCTGCAACACCGTTTGGGAGGTGATGCTGACCTCTCACCACTGCTGCAGTCAAAATTAGGATTCTCCCTAGCACGTCTCCCAGCCAAGTGAACTACTCCTATAACCCTTGTTTCACTTACTGCATAATGCTGACTGCCTTATGCAGTCTTATTTCCCCTTCAACCTAGTTGTTTCCTCATTCGTGATTTGTCATGTATGTTTCTGGAAAGGGACCTTTGCTTTGCCGACTATCTCAAGAACCAAATTAAAAAATCAAGTCAATCAAAACAAAGCACATAACTCGCTCTCAGTTGCAGAGCGGCACCTCGGGACGCATGCATTATGTACTCAGAAGAACCACTGCACTCCTTACAACTGCATCCCCCACCTGCTCTTGTGCCTTCCTCACTATTCACCTGGGTGCCATGTGGAACAATTCCAGGTACGGCAATTGCTTCATCAAATCTGTTTTGCCCCCTTTTAGCTGTGCTTCATTTCAGCAATTCAGAAACAAAGAAAGGCACCTAGGTACATGGAAGCAGCATGGAGGAAAATACTCCTAAGCAAATCTTCCGCCACCCAGATACAATTGTTTTGTTTTACTGCCCAGTGTACTAACTTTAAACCATCAAAACACACAGCTAGACGGGTAAAGCTGCTAAAGCCCACTGAGCTCTCCTTTATCCCAATGTGTCACAAGTACAGAAGCACCCGTGCTAAATAACTGTGGGGGAGCTCACTGCAAAATTATGGATAAAAAGCCTCAAAATGGCTTCTCCCTTATGTATGGCATCATGATCATGGTTCAAAATCTGACCCCAAACTCTATGGGAATATTATAGCAAAACCTTTGAAAGTGTTTTTCGTTTGCTTGCTGCTTCACAATACCTGTAGGGAAGACTTGCTTTTTAAAACTACAGCTTTCCTTAAAGGTAGGGTAAAGACAGAGACAGAGTTCCAGATCTGGATTTGTTTTTTTCTAGGCCTGGAGGGTTGACTCAGGTTGAATTATGGCTAGAATTTCATTTTTCAACGGTGCCAAAGGCTTGTGATTTTCTACATTTTGAGAAGCTGCATAAGATCAGCTCATCTTTTGGGGTTCCTGCCACCTTGAAGGGCAGAACCATTCTCATGAGATACTGGCTATCTCTAAAGCGGGACAAGAAAATACATTTGCAGAAATCAAAAGCATGTGTAAAAAGCACGTGTAAAATCAAACTCCAGTGGGCAATTAGGCTACTGTGAAGCCAGACTGACCTAGCATTCCAGTGGATCCCGATTCTGACTTTAAGGCAAGGCTAAACTTTGTATTTGTATTTAGAGTGAGAACTATTAGAAATGGCTGGATGGACTAATCTGGAAGCAGCAGAACTCTCTATTTCATACAAAACATTCACCCCGTCTTCTCCGTGTCTTCCAGAGGTAGCAACTGTGACTAAGGCAACCCAACAGGCCTGCTTACAACTTCTCTGAACTGGTTTGGCGCATTTTTTAATTTCCCTTTGAAATCCCCGAGAGCGATGGGATCGCCGACTGGGCACGTCTACACGACATGCTACATCACCGTAGTGACATGCGACGGTGATGTAGCTCATCACTATGGCGAGGTAGTGTCAGCGGGCACTAATCATGACACGGGCACTGCTGGGTAGTAGCAATGAGCTACGGCGCAATAGCTCGTTGCTACGGCGCAGTAGGGTCGGAAACGACCCGTGCGCCGCCAGGACTGCGCAGGACCGGCAGTAACTGCCCAGTCTTTCAGTACTTTAGCAAGTCACAATGGCACGGTCGGGCACACGTGTAGATTTGCCCACTGTGTAGTAAAGGTGGCTCCATTTTTATTTAACGATCCAGCTTAGTTTCAATGTAAGAGTATCAGTGGAGACCAAATTAGGTCCCAGAGAAAGAATTTTGCTTGCTTTGTTGTTCTCCTGAAAGACTAAGCACTGTGATATCATGGCATCGACTGCCAAGAAGACAACTAGATTGACTAGTAAATATGTATTTTAGTGGAGCTCAGCAGAACAGTATACGCTGTAACATAAGTCATTCCATTAGTCAGACAGAGGTACTTGAGAATGTTATATCCTCTTTATTCCTTCTGGAAGGACTTCACTACCATTACTATAAAAAAAAAGCGCTTTGGAGATTGTAAATACATTTAAGTAACTCTGATGAAACAATAGGATCTGACTAAAATGTGGGATGTTTATCTCATCTGTCAGTCTGATATGGGATAAAAGCCACAGCAGCGATGACAAACTCAAAAAATACCTCTCCCTGATATTTTTTCCCCCTTTCCCGGTGATGCAGTTTCTGCTTACAACGCATGCTGGGCTATGCCAGCTTTATTATTTTTTTTTTAATCAAGAAATGTTGATTACAGCAGATGACTCCAACCATCCATCTGGTATTAAGAAACGTTTTTTGTGGGAAGTAAAATTCAGCAGAAGTTAGGAATTTGCAGTATTGCCAAACTCAGATGTTCAAAAATTATGACAAGGTCCCTTAACAATCAAAAATTTGTCTTAAACAGTGTGATTTTCCTTTTAATAATAAGCACTGAGGTCTTTGCATTTGGCTCCTGGTTTCTAAGCTTTCCTTTTGTGTTTTCAGGTATTTCCCCCCAAAGATGAAAGCAACAAACTTTCTTTTTAAGTGAAAACACACATGCTTCACTCCACGAGTTAGTTGATTTTTTTTTTTTGAAGGGGAGTAGGGGAAGCAAGGAAAGTAAAGATCATGAGAGTTCATACCAATGAGTTTGGGTCAAACTTCTTGTAATGACCCTGTCCTTCTGGGCTACTTATTATCAGTTTCATTACTGACACCCACAGGTAAGAGCATAATTGTGACTCAGCTAAGAGCTTGCTGAAAAGTGCTGATAATATTAGCTATTGATTCATCAGCAGACTATGTGCTATCTCAACAGCGTAAGAATGCAAGATTTCTTGTCCTTCTTTCCCTAAGGAGGTAATGTATAACAATGGCTTTATTTAGTAGGTTCCTATCCAGAAGCATGATGCTATTTATTATGGCAGCAACTTTCATCCCAGCTAGCTGCACTAAAAAAGGGAAGATGAAATACTATTTTTTAAAGAATTTATACATACCTGCATGGGTTCCCTATTCTAACCTGAGTTAGAATAATGCAGCATAAACATCATAAAATTCAAACCCGTGATCTACAGCTCCTGTTGTGCCTGCAGAATATGTAAGACTTAATGTCACAAAAACACACATTTCAAATGCTATGACATTAGCGACACAGCGCTGCATGTGTGTTTGTGTGTGTCCATTTAGGTGAACATACATTCCTGTGGCATTTTCACCTGAAATACCTAAGAATATTAAATATTTATACTATAGGATCATCATAGGATGTCAACTGTTTTCTCTTCAATAGTAATTTTATTAAATATCATAGCACCTCCACAAAGACAAGCGATAAGGATCATTTCACCCACCGCTGAATTGCAGTCACCTCTGGAAGAGAACTCAACTTGCAATTTCATACTGCTCAGCAACATTACACACCCATTTAAGGAACTGAAAAAGAATACTGCATCCAACTACGGTAGTTTATGAAAACAGAATATAGTTGCCCAGGCTCCACTTATTCAGACTACTGTGGCCCTGAAACCCATCTTTAAATTATCAGCTCCTGCTTTACTCCACACCTTATACACATTCAGCCAAGGACTTATGCACATACCTAAATCCACTGAATGTGACATGTACATAACTTTAAGAATATGATGTGCTGAATCAGAGCTCATTTATTAATACCCTTGCACTGCCAAAAAGTGCCATGGGATCTTTAATCGCTGCTTGTAGCCAACATGAAAATACCCTTTATCATGCCGGAGGACCGACTCAGTTTAAATCCAGAAAAATGAAACCACTTACCAAATACCTCCTGCAGCCCCCTGTTGCTCTTACAAGACCTTACATCCAAGATCTGAGTCCATCTCACCCTTCTTTACTTGGCAGAGCAAATTCAATGTCTGCACTGGATGTGACAAACACGAGTCCTTTTGTGCATGGACTCATGCCTTTGCTATTGTGAGAAGGGAGACTTGTCAAGTGCAGGATGTGTTTGGCCATATCTCATTACTCACAGCACGTCAGTTTTACTGGGCTACGAAACAAAAAAATCACAACACAACACTACTACGTTATTTTTGTTGGCATCTTGAAGGATGCTTTCAGCTCCCGTTCACCGGTAGTGAGCTTTCTAGAAGAGGTGCCCTCTTGGCAAGAGTTTCCAAGAAGAGAAAGTTTGCACTGGTCCATACCCTTTAACTGGACAATAGCATGCTTGTAATCTATTGGAGAAAGGCTTAACAAGGTCCGGTGACTGGAAGCTGAAGCTAGATAAATTAAGACTAGAGATAAGGTGCAAATTTTCAACTGTGCGGACAGTTAACCATTGGAACAACCCATTGGAACATGTGTGAAATTCTCTACTTCTTTCCATCTCCAAATCAAGCTTAAAATAATTAAAACATTAATAAAATTAATCTCATAAATGGCTAGAAATAGATTGCTCTGAAATCTTTTGATCGTTATTAATAACTGGTTAGTTAATTTATCTGTAGGGGAAAGTGTTAGGATTCATCAAAAGTAAGAACCTGCATTTCTGATTAGTGAAAACAAGCAATACTGTACCATGCTTTCACTTAATTCACTGAAGTGCTTTATTATATATACAGACATTTGGTACCAAGATGTCATATTCCCGTAATGAATGCAATAAATAATGAATAGCCGGTAAAGCTTTTAGCTCACAGTTCTTGCAAAATCTAAGTGTTAGCAAGGTGGTTATATACAGATTAATTTATAGATTCCTATTAACATACTGCACACTGTCTTTTGTACGCTTACAACTTCTCAACTGCATAAGATAACAGTCACTATATAACACCCCAGTTACGACACACATCACTATGCGTTTTTGCGAAACAGATGACTCCGAGGAGGCAACGATATGCCTACAATGTGAATGTGTGTGCATGAGACGGGCCTTTTTGGTAGATGTACGAGATTTTCCATATTAATTAAAAGAGTTAAATAGCTTTCTTGTTAATAGATAACCCCATCACCTTCCAGAGCTGGCATGACCACAGTTACCCCTCAGTGTCTCAGCTAGACAGGCATGCTCTCACTGACTTCTGTGGGAGCTGAAGCTAGGCCTGAAGTCAAAAGGGGAGTCCAGGGTTATAGCCAAATAAGCAATTGCTGGGGTGTTAATTGCAGCCTTTTAGTTGGAGATAAGCAGGGATTTTCTTCTAGTAAATAGACTCATTCATTGCAGGAACTAAGCAAATAACTGACAAGGAAGAATTTTTAATAATAGATGTTAAAAAGTGAATCCAAATAAAAGAATCATACCTCCAGATTAGCTACTCAGAGTGCAATGTGTATCTCTAACCATTATATATGTCTGTTCGGAGACCAGAACTATAAAAGGCCAAATTTTCTTAAAAGCATGTTAAAATATTAATAGATATCTGAAACAGTTTTCTTGCATGGGCTGCCCATCTTATGAAAGATTACATCACACTAGAAGAAGGGTAGCAAAATAAATGCCGACACAGTGGTGACACAAAAGTGATGCAGAGTGGGGCAGCGGAGTATCACGAAAATCTAATGGGAAAAAACAAGATTTAACACTATAGCTGGCAGCAAATCCAATGTGGAAGAGTATTACTGGGAGAGCTGGCAATAAATTTTACAACATCCCACACGTTAATTTTGTAAATATAAGGAAGCATGCTCACAATCAGAGATATTTAAAGACCGAACACAAACATTAGCACAACTACGTTAAGAGTCTCACTCAAGCTCAAAGGAACATTGTCGGGTTTGTTTCCACAATTAAAACAAGCTCTCCTCATGGTTTATAATGAGAACGCTCTTTTTGGAAGCTTTAAAGTGAAGTAAGCCTCCTTATCCAAATTATCTTCCCTTCACTGCACACGTGCACGCTAGTTTGTTTTCGTGTGGTTGCCCATGAGTGCTAGGCTGCTTGTATTAATTTTTTAGTTGGAAGAGCAAAGCACTGAAGTGTTGGTTTGGGAAGAAGAGATGCAAAACAAAGAATTACACGGATTATGATGAAATACATTGTAATTCTGGGTTCAGTTGTACTCTTATTGGCTTTAATAGAGGTTCAGCCACTGACCTCAAGAAGAACAACTGTTGAGTCTCTGACCTCAACAGGAACCTCGTCGAGACCACTGGCAGATTTTGGACAAGGTCAAAGAGAGCCTTTTGCAGAAGCCACCGATGTTAATGGACAGTCTTCCATTGACTTGTAAGCAAACAGACCCAGATTGAGACATTTTTACTTCCATTCGCAACACTAATACTAAGCTTTGATGAAGTAATAATAAAAGTTTTGAGTCTGTTCCTACTGAGGTCACTGGGAAAAGGACTGGTTTCTAAGTTGGGTCTTTACAGGGGGAACGAATCACTGCAGTGTTTTTCATTGTCACTGCCTTTGACTCTATATTTTACCTGTGGTACAGTACAGGGTTCATTCGCTTTTGTTTCATAAAGTGTTTTATGGTTGTGCTGTGTGTAAACGGCTGGAATGGGCAACTTTTGGGATTCCTTGGATATGCCATGCCTGTGAATGCAGTCCGGGAGGCCCCATCCTGTCTTGTGTTCCTAATTTATAATCACTTTTCAAACTGGTTCTGCAAACCCTATCAAAAAGCTGCTAAAGCCATAGTGTAACCCTATTATGAAGAGTTCAGGCCTCAAATACTCAGTGGCTCTCCCTGGCTTTAAAATGGAGGTTGGCTGAAGTGATGTTAAAGCTGGTTGAAACTTCTCCAATATAGAACAAAGTGTCTATCTTGCGCTGAAAAGACATGGCCTCTGGACCTGAACAGCTATCGGGCTGCCTGCTCAACACAGCTGTGCAGCCACCTATTGTCATCTGAACAATTGGCAAAAACTAAAATTCCCTTAAGCCTACTCTTCTGAAGTGAATACTTTCCAATGGCAATCAGGACTCATAGTAGAGATGGTAACTTTTATTAGACCGGGGTGGGCAAAATGCGGCCCGCGGGCCAGATGTGGCCCACCAGGCCATTTTATCCAGCCCATGGGACCCCCTAAAAGATTTAGAAAATTAATACTTATCTGTCCCTGGCTGCCCATCATGTGGCCCTCGATGGCTTGCCAAAACTCAGTTCACAGAGCCCTCTGCCCAATATAATTGCCCACCCATGTAATTAGACCGACAACGTTTTTGCAAAAAAATGTGTTTAATTGCAAGCTTTCGGGCACAAGCACCCTTCATCAGGGACTCGAATGGGAATGTTACGAAGAGGGTAACCTTTCTTTTTTCCTCTTCCCCTCCTCCTCAGCCAAGACATAATTTTCTTTAGTTGTGGCCTAAAGAGTTGAAATGAGACCTATTGTACAGACTGGGGAACTGAGGCAGTTAAGTGATTTACCCAAGAACACAAAGCATGTCTGTGGGCAAAGCCAGGCATTGAATCTAGTGCTCCTGAGTGCAAGAGCTGCATCCTTAACAAAAGGACCACACAGCTTCTTTTTTTTGCCTTTAGGACAAAAAGCTTTGCGTTCTCCTAACTGGAACCGGCTGACATCCTGGTCTGTTTCTTTTTACATGGGCAGAGGGCAGAAGAACTGAAAACACAGCTAAAGATGTCTGTTTTAGGTTTTGCTCTTTATTTATTGGTATTTTCCCTTGTGTTTGTCACCATGGAGTCTGAGTGCCTCTTAATTATTTTCTTCATCTGTGTCAAAATGTTAAGCCCTGGCACTACGTAAGTGTAATTTTATTGTATTCGTAGATTTTGGGAGGGGAAAAACCAGTAAAAGGATTCCCTAGTGACAGCTGAAACAATTCCAGCACCATATGAGCAAAATGGAATCGTCTGCCTTCAATTTTAACTCCACTTCTCGACTTGATAAATGGAGGTTGCCCTATTACTTCATGTTAGATGGTTGGGAACAATAATGTTGCTGGAAGAAAAACCATTGTCTTTTAGGGCATGGGGTACACACTGGAAGATGAGGAGGGTTGCTAAAGGGCAGATGATGTGGCCTTTCTAGCTAGCAGGAACTGCAAGAAGGCTTCTCTTGACGTGATATGGGCTACTGGAGACTGGAGACATAGCCCTGTAGACTTTATGGAGCTACACGCCAGCTGAGGATCTCCCCCAGAACCCTCTCTTGAAAGCTGAGCTTATTGGTGCAAATGTTCACAGATTACTTAGACGCATCTGCTTTTGAAGTCAGGTAGTTGCCAGGCTGTAGCTCTGACAACAGTATTTATGCACTCTGCAAACACGGTACATGGATTTTATTTTTTAAAATGTCTCGAGAAAGTATTTTGAACATGCAAAATCCGGGAGAATGGTATATTACCTCCTCCATTGACTTAACTGCAGTGGGAGACTGGCAAGGGAAAGGATTCAGGTATCTTTGTCCTGTATGTATAGGCTACGAACAAACCATGTGATTTCCTATTGTATCCCTCCTTATAGAGCTCATATTTCCTGTAAAGGGTTTTGATTAATTGTGGTTTTGACAAGAGTCACATCATGTGCTTCTGTGTGAGCGAACAAGCTAAGGTCAGTAAGTCAGACGGTCAGTCTGGAAAACAGATCCATACTCCTAATCTTTAAGGCTGATATAAAGCCGAGATAAGTGCGTTTGTGATTTGGAGGTTACTCTGGGTAAATATAATTTGAGAGAAATGAACTCTTGAGAGAGAAGAACTGGAAACAAAGTAATAAAGATTCCTAAGAGATGGATCATCTGATTTTTTTTTCTGCTGGTATTTCTTTAAGGCTTGAATGGCGCTGTATTTAGTCTCAAATTATACAGGTGTGTGCATGGCATGGAATTGCAAAAGTGCTAGAGTTTGAACTACAAGGTGCATCTCTCTTCCTCCCTCTTTCTTTCCTCATTCCTCCCACCCCTAAATAGAAACAGTGAAGACGAACAGGTTACTAATGTGAACCACTGTATGGAAGATTTGTCCTCTGCTGCTTTTACTTGCCTACCTTGTGAAAAGCCGGCAATCAAAGCATAAGAGTTTAGTGCCTTAGAGGAAATATCTTTCCAGTTCAGCTTGTTATTCAAACACAAAAGTGGATAAGCTGTGTTTGAACTTTGAAACACCTGAACCTGAACTAAGCTTAGAAACTCGCAAAGAGCTTGGAACTTCTTCGTTTAATTCACATTTGGCTCAGCCGTACGCTTTTTCAGTTAAGACGTCAACGGTGTTATGACACCATATAATCTATCATTTAGGCATCTTCGGCGGCATCACTTGCTTGTTCCCCCTGCCTCCTCCACTTCTTTTAGGTTATATTGAAAATTATCTTCCATCAAGTATTTTAACTGCAGTGACATCTTCCAATAATTCTCAAGGTGCAAAACTCTTGAACCCTATTCAACCAATGGGAGGCAGTTCCAATAGCTGTGTAATCATTTTGTAGCCATTAAACTTTATATCTTGTTGTCTGATTAGTAGCAGGGGTTTTTCCTCCTGGATTTTATATATCTCATTTTCCTTCTTATAATAAAACATGAATCCTGTTCACTTTTGTTATTAATATTGATCAGTTGCGAGGAAAGATTGATTTCTTTTAATTTCATTTGTGCTTTTTGTTTCCCGCCCCTTGACACTCCCACCCTACCAGGGCCTAGACAATGTGTCGTTAAGGCCCCCTACAGGAATCAGTATGAACTACAGCGTTACTTGCTGCCAAGTGGAAAGTGGGTTCCTGGAACGGCTGCCTTGTGAGATGGAGGGATATTTATATACTAGTTTCTCAAATGCCTCCTTGTAAATATCAGGACTCGTGGTAGAGATGATATCTTTTATTAGACCAACCAGATTTTTGCAAAACAATTTCTTTAATTGCAAGCCTTCATCGGGCATTGGAGAAAAGAAGATATCATCTCTGCTATGAGTCCTGATTGCCTTTTCCTCTGGACCAATACAGCTACAACCTGGATCCTTGTAAATATGGCATCTAATAATACCAAGAACAAAAATCTGAGTCAAAGATATCAAAATAATGTCAGTCTTCTAAGGCCAGGCTGTCTAAAGAGATGGCTGCAAGCACTGAGCCATTGTGTATGCCAATTTTATAGAGAGGTCACCATTAAAAATCTCACAGTAAACCTCACAGCAAGTTTGTTACCTATGTGGACAGAAAAGATTATTACATTTTTTGCTGGTGGCCACGGTATGCAGAATGCTAATGAATGAATTAAATCTTAAAGGGACACCTTTAAAAAGGGAATTAAGGGACATATTAATGACTGACGTTAATTTTTTTTCCAGCGTAGAAGCATCAGAGAAAAGAATGTGATGAATATAGTGCTCATTTCAGATGCCAGATATTTAAAGTTTGGATCTAACTTCCAAAAGTCTCAATGCTTTTTTTCAGGCTCCACAAGCTGACTTAAATCCATGCAACCAACTTTCCCTTCTCCTCCCATTCACAGGGAAGGGAAAATATCAGCAGCCTTTTAGGCACTGGACTCTACTGGGACTCTGTGGAAAAAACCACCTTACAGACCTGAGATCCCTTCTGGCCATAAGGAGTCAGGATTTTCCCTTTTTACCGGTACAGTTCAGGCAACCCCCGCTTAGCGCTGTTTTGCTTAGCGCTATTTCACGATAATGCTCATTTTAACTTGCTACCTAATTTCCCTTGGTGACTGCGAGTGTTATAAAGAAACTCACTGAGCGCTATCTTGGATCATTAAAAACACTTGTGGAACAAAAAACATCTCGAATCGTCAAATAGTTTCGGTTTCACTTAACGCTCAGGTTTTCAGGAACCAATGAAGAGCGCTAAGTGGGGTTGCCTGTAGTCTCTCAACATAGTCCCTCCTAGTAATGAACTAGAGTAGGGATGGGCAAAGTCCAGCCCACGAGCCAGACTGAGCTGGTGGTGGACACCATTTCCCAGAAGCCCCTGCCCGCCTCGCTGCAGCCAGTTTCCATAGAGACCCCAGCAGTGGCGGGGCTGTGATAGGGCGGGGCCAGGGTTTCCACGGACACCAGCCCGAGTGGCCCTGGTGGGGAGTGTGGCTGGGTAGGGAGCTGCTTCAGGGCTGGGATTTTGCAGTGGTGACAGTGTGGGCCAGAGGCATGGCAGCAGATTGCAGCTCTGGCCCACGCTGCTGCCACCACAAGATCCTGGCCCTGGAGCAGCTCCCTGCCCAGCCACATGCACTGCCAGCATGGCCTGGGCCGGTGTGCATGGAAACCCTGGCCCCACACTCTCATGCCCCTGCCACTTCTGGGATCTCCATGGAAACCGGCTGCAGCAAGGCAGGCAGGGGCTGCTGGGAAAATGGAGTCCGGCAGCCAGCCAGATGTGCCTTTTTGCCCACCCCTGACCCAGAGAGACCTAAAGGGAAGGCCCATAAGTGCCTCCCATGGCATTATGTATCAGTCCCAATTTGGCTTGAAAGATCAGGAAGGTCACACCCCACAAGGTAATAAGGCTCCATACTCAGCCCACTTTTTCCCCCCCAGGAAGTCCCTCTGAGCAGGGCATTAAAAACCTTGATAGGAGTGCTAGCTGAATGCAACAGGGGGAAGAGATGGGTAACAGAGCAAATGATGTTAAGACCTACAGTTGAAATTATGAAAAACTAGAATTTGTTCAATGGACGTTGTCAACAGTATAATGGTCAGGCAGGAATACAGCTGCTGTGCTTAGTGCCTAAGCCATATTTAGGCATCCAAGCAAGAGAAATACATCTGTATTACTAGCGGGTGCTGAATCTACCAGCTGGCTATCTAACCATTCCTGTTCCACGGATGCCTATCAGCACAGTATGCGAACATGTTTACTGCAACACTTTATCATGGAAGTACGTAGCCATTTACTTCATTTATTTTAGGAATTGTACATGCAACAAATGATGTAAGAGCAAAACTTTCCCTTTAGTTGCCCAATTTGAAACCATGCGCAAAAATTGGACAGGGTGGTTTGTGTCCAGTTGCTGAATAATTCTCAAGTCCTGAATTATTCTTTTTCAGGCAACGTTCTGTCGCCTGTTAAGGTTTGACTCTTTTTTTTTCATGACTACAGCTAACTGCAGCTGTATAATGTATTGCTAGAGTGTTCCTCTTACAAGGGAGAGTTAATCCAACCTATTGAGGCTCTCAAAAGGAAGAGCTCACTAAACCAGAAGCACTTCCATGTACAAGCACCACTTGTATAAAGTATCGCACAATATTATTTTATACTTCCAGTTTCAAAAGGCTGTGTACTTTTTCCCATTAGACTAACAAATTACAGCAATTGTGGTCAGTAATGTGGAGGTTTCTCTACAGAGCAATTGCCCCCTGGGAGGAAGGAAATCAGAGGGGTGTTAAAGCAATATTGTGCCTTCTACTTGGTGTGCTGAGTTGCTTGATAATGGTTAGCTAAAAGAAGCCATAAAACTGCCATTACTGCCACCAGTAGGTATTACTGGGAATACTAGTGTGGCAGAACCTTTGCAAAAGGATGGGAAGACCAAGGAAAAGCAGAAAAGAGCAAATGAAAAACAGGTGCTATAAGTGAACCAATAAGGGAAATAAGTGAAAATCAAATGTTCTGCATTGCATGGTACACCTGTTATTATTATGCGCTTTTTTTCCCTTATACATGTTGACTTTAAAATGAGATTAGTGACTGGAGAACCCATTCAGCAGGAAACACCCTTTCACGCTGCTGGATATTTCTTAATTAAGAGCCCAAGCTGACCCTAGGCCATGTTTGGTTAATTTTTTTCTCTGTTGGTTTCCACCTGGAATTAAAATTGTAGTGTTAAACTATAGCAAGATGGCTTTTTATTTTTTTTCACTAGCAATAACAAAACCCAGAACATTCTGGCAAATTCTGGGAGAAAGTCCAACCTCGTGGGATTTCCAATTCAATTTTTTTAGACGCAGGGTATTATCCAAAGAGTTTGGGATTCATTAGGAATAAGCAGGTGCAACATTTGGGTAGTCATCCAACTTGAACTTAACCATCCATCAAACTCTAGGAGTTTTGAATTCATTAACATTATTATATATTATATATTATTCATTTATCACTTCCTTCCTTCCTTTCAAAGCACATGGGTCTATGAGGCTACAATCTCACCCTGGCTTACATGCTTAAACTATTTTAGTTCTTACCTGACATCAGGAAGAGATCTCTTTGCTTCACTTGGGCAGAGGTGAACAACACGAAAAAGTCCATCACTTAGAGAAAGGATATGAAATAAACTATACCCATGTCTCTGCTGGGCTCCTAAATCCCAGCCTCTCCAAGGATTGGAAAGGTGCACTGACTGATTCAATCCTGGGAATTTGATAGTGGCCAGCACTGTTAAGTGCGGAATACAATTCTTTATAGACAACATATTTTATACAACAAATAACAACACACTTTCAATGTGTTGTTTAAATAGAGCATTTGCTGTACGTAGCTGTTTAGGTGAGATTTTGGAAGTTCACTGAAATCATAAATTAGAGATGTATTCAATCCCAGACCACTGCAAAATTCATGTAAATGTAGATCTGGCATTTTGGTTCAATTTCATCTCCTTGCAAACATGATATTAGAAAATGGGAATGAACTGATAATATTACTGAACTGCTTCAAGTAGTTAGACAATCAGAGCATTTGAAATGGTGCAGACAGAAACAAACAAGGTGCCTCCGTTCAGGCCATTTCCTCTGCATGCCTCACTACATGCATCCGCAGTGGGCTATAAACTAAGCTTTGTAAACTTTTTTTTAAAATAAATACAATAAATATGTAAGAAAAACAATGCCTGCTGTGGAACCATTTCACTCTCATATGTAAATGATACACAGTCTGAACACGGAAAATATGCCCTGGTATAATACATATTTATCAGAGCTATTTGGAGCTTTCAGGTAAAGAAAAGTGCATTGCATAGCCATCTAGGAACATTTTCTTACCTTGCTTAGCTATTACGGTATATCAAAGCTACATTTCAACACAGAGGGTTTCTTTTAAACAGCTAAATGTGCTAAAATACATCCCTCCACAGAATATCAGTTTACTAAGTCAGTCCTTTGCACAGCACAATATATTGAACACAGGCAAACATACATATATTTAACTGGATAAGCAAATGCAGAGTTAAAATTGCCTAAATGTATACACAGCGTGCTTAATGTCTATTTATACAAGCTCCAAAGTGTGTTTACCTGATAGTCTCAAGGAATTTCTAATGGCACTGAGTCTAGTCAGGATTGTCTACAATCTGCATTTCAATTACATTTATCATTAAAAAAGGAGAACGCTCTGATCAGCCATTATAGCGAAGTAATATTAGGATTCTGGCATAAACTGAGAAACACCAGGAAACAAAAACCAACCAATGAATGTGATGATTAATCTGACTCAGCCTAAAAGATTTCACAAATTATTACTATTCATTATTTGCATCAGAGCTGAGCTGGTATGGGGTCAGGGTCTCATCGTGTTGGGGGCTGTAAATACATCCAGTAAGAGTCCATTTCCCAAAACAGATGACACTGTAAATAAAGAGGAGAGACAAAAGGGAGGAGGGAAGTGTTATCATTTCCTTTTTCTACAGAGGGAACTGAAGCACAGAGGTTAAGGGACTTGCCCAAGGTCACAAAGAGAGTCTGAGGAGCATGTCCACCTCCAGAGTCCCAGCCGGGTACCCCAGCATCTAGAGAGCTCACTTCTGCTCCCTCTGAATCCTGGGGAAAATCCACCCCCCGCTGCAACAAGAACAAGACTGCATTTTGCACACTATGATAAGGCAGCTATTTTCAGGTGCCTACTAAGCCAGTCCTCACTCCATTGACACGAAAAGGATTTTTGCCATTCATTTCAATGGAAGCAAATTTGGCTTTTTCATTTCAGCGCCTCTATTGTCTCCCCACCATCACCCCTGCTCTGAATAGGAAGAGGAGAAGGTTCATTTAGGTCTTGTTGTCTGGCGCTTACAATCATACTAGCTTTTCTTATTAGGTCTCTGGCATAGCTGTGGTGTCCCTGAACAGCCAGAACTAAAAGCTGCTTTCCAGTACCAGATATCTAAAAGACAGCAAAGTGCTATAGTTTACCTCAGACCCTGTTAAATGCTCTTTCTTTGACATTTTTTTTTTTTAAATAATCTTCAGCATAATGAAAAAGAATTTTTCAAACCATGTGTTCAAAGGCTGTGGTGAAATTCTCAAAGTCAAAGCGTTTTAATGGACTGGGAATTTGAATGCTTGTACTTGAAAGCCTGGTTTATTTTGACAATATTGCTTTTCTCCACCGTTACCCCTGACCTCCTGTATTACTCTCGGTGGATTATTTTTTTCACTGGGGGAGATGCTTAAGCATGGACTAGAGTAGATAAGTGATATGGTCAAATCACTACTGGCAAACCCTGGAATTACTGACCACTTTAATAGCTCCTGCTGACCTCCAAATGAAACTTCACCTTTGGTTATTAACATGTCTCTCTACTTTTATGATTTTTTGGAACATAATTTGTCACAGTTTTTATCTGCACAGAGCAAGCGTTAGGCTTTTAAAAATGTGAGTTATCTTTTTACAACTGCTAACAATTACACATCACAGAACGGACCAGTCTGAAAACCAATTATGAAAAGACCTGCCTGCGAAGTGTATTCAGTGGCGAAGTCTGAATTATAGATTTCTGAACTATAACCGTGTCGCAGTGTGCATGCAGGAACTGGAAATGAGAAACTAAACTTTGAAAGGGCTTGTAAGATCCCCGAGATAAGATAAGGGCATAGAAATTAATTGCCCTTGTTTTGATTAAAATCTGATAAAGAGCCTCACAGCGTTGTTCAAGATCAGAACAAATGGTGGGACTGTATCTTCCATCACAAATTAGTGTTTGTAATCTCACTTCCACCCAGCTTTTCCCCAGTCTACTTGCTTCCCTATGTTAATGCAGCACTGCTTTGAAATATCCGAGGGAGCCATCAAATGGTCTCCCAATCACAGTAGTGACCCAGGGCTTCTTGCTCTGTCTGCCTGTTTTATGGCTATTTATACCTGTACAAAATAGGTGGAAAACAATAAGGGTCTGATCCAAAGCCTGCTGGGAACCTTCCCAGTGACTTGTGGATCAAGCCGAGATGAATCAGAATGGGGCATTTTATGGGTAAAAATGCCCCAACAAGGGCTGCAGGAAAGCCACCAAACTGATATTAAAATGACTGAAGCAATCTGCCAATGCTTTAGAGTCCGACCGATCAATGAACCATTAGATGTGGAACAGAGAGATGTCATTTCTGATCGTTCTTTCCCAAAATAATGGATGGAAGTTTTCAGTTTTGAGTCTTCGTTTTAAAATAAAAACAATAAAAACCCAAGAGCGTTCTTGTAACCTCCATTCCTACAATCCCAGTGTCTGATTGATAGTAGTGTGCACAGACTGAATCGGGACCGGCAGTGGGGGCTGGCAGCATGCCAGTACATCCAGGTGATCACGAGGGCTTCCACTTTCATTTAAGCATTTCCTGGATTAAGTTAAAAGGAAAAGAACTATATACCGTTGAAACGAACCCAAAGCATCTTCAATAGGATTGGGGAGGAATGTTTTAAATCTGAAAACTCATTGGCAATTAGCGACTAGAGTCACCCCAGAGCAGCGTTTCTTTTCCAGCTATCCAAGGTTCAAAGCGGATGGTGGGAATTTCCAATCTGGTACATATCTAATTATAACCAATTAAAAAAGAATAAAGTGCCTCAACTCAGCCTCTGAGGAGCCTGGCATTTGGTAAGTTTTACGTAGCAGTCTCGTTGGCTGAGCCATGCAACGCTGCTTGTATTGGCAGGAAAGATGGCTCACCTGCCCTCCCAGCTGGAAGGAGGACAACGCTACTGGCATCAGCTAACACAGATGGGGAACAAACAGCCTGAGCACTGAATACAGGCTGCTGAAAAGCCTCTGAACCCTCCTGAAAGCAGAGGGGCAGGGGATAGAGAGTGGTAACCGTTCCAGCCCTCCCTCCCTGGCCTTCTTCCAATGTGAGAAACAAGCATGCAGTTCACTGGGAAGGAAATCTCCAGTACATACAGGATATGAGTAAAACTAAAGAGCAAATGCTATCAACCCCACAGCACCATTAAAAAAGCATGATGTACTTCCATTGGAATGATTTAATTTGGGGCTTAAAACCCTGGAGGAAAAAAAATATACTGTAGATCCCAAAAGCATTTTTCACCAGGGAAAGGCTGCGCTGGAGAAGGATTGTATCTAATCTAGAGGATGGAGGACTTAGCTGGCTGCTTAAAGACACTACTCAATGGTGTGTACATCTCACATGAAGCTACGCCCACCGCTGAGCTTGCAGAGAAATTACTAAGGCCTTGTGTGTGCTGCGCCACAGCCCATAACTGTTACAGGCTTAGCAACTTTTCTTTTTATGAAAGCTCGAGAGTGTATTGATCCTGCACGGGCGAGAAGGTGGAAATGGGCGTAATGTGCAAATGAAATGAACTTGTGGGAAAGCAGTACGGGTCTGAAACTGAAATTCGGCAGTGAGTAACGTTCTCTGAAACCCTTTATCCGTGTTATAAGCATGACGTGTCCTTGTGCTGAGTGCAGTGGGAGGAGGACAGGCAACTAACTCATCCCAATCACTGAAATCACTGTTTGGAAGCTCGTTCTTGGGCTACGGGAACTTTGCCAGTAAGGACTTCCGCCCAGATGCTCAAAGGTATTTTGGTGCCTCATTCCCTTTGATATCCATGAGAGATGCGTGCCTAAATACCTTGGAACAGCTGGGCCTCCAAACCCAAAAAGAGTTCTCGACAAAGCCCTTGCACATAATCCAAGCACGCTATACTTCATACCTGCTGGGACAGATCCTGAACAAACTCCGAACTGGTTCAACTGAAATCAGTAACGCTGGGCTGCTTTCCATCATCTCCAAGCATTTTTCTAGCCCAGCACATAAAGTAATCGGCATTGCTGTTAATGGAAAAAAATTATTGAACTTAACAGGAAATTGTGATCTTGCTGTAGGAGCTCTGAACTGCTCAATAAAATAGAGCCAGAAATTATATCCCTACTGTAGAAAGCTACAGGAGGGTTAAAAAATTCTACAGAGAATTTATCATTCTCTAGTAAACCTACGTGTTTTGGAGTCATTTCTATAAAATCATATTAAATCCTATAAAACACAACAGGTTTCATCCCGACAAAGCTCATAAGGCTTAGAGCCTTCTTTGGCTTGTGGATTTATACAACACCTAGCACTAAGCACAAGTGGTGATGCAAGTAACTTCCGTAGGATTTTTCCCATAAGATAAAATGTCAAAGAAGCCCAAGGTTCATACATGGCCTGCAGCTCTGCCAGTCTGAGCTGTGTATTCACAAGTTAGACAGGGCTGAACATGGCAAAGACTTGGACAAGAGCCCTCCAGGAAGCGAAGCCGGTGATTGAGTAGGTGGCACGCTTCCCTCTGACTCAATATGAAAACAGCGTGTCAACACGGAGCTTCTTAAAAGTGTCATCTTGCAGATGCAATATAAACCTGACATCCTCACCACTTGTGGTCTAGAAAGGCCTCTGGACTGTTTTCACAAGATGAAAATTATTTAACACATGTGCTGGCCAAATGCCGATGTGAAGAACTATACTTTGCCGACTCCACCAACCCCTTCCCCTCAGAGCTGCAGATGAAACGAAGTATTCTTCACTCATTGCCCTCCTGTTTTACTTCACCAAACATGACTACATTTCAGCAGTGGGGAAGTAATTTTTAGTGTGTAAAATACTGTGCTCTATACAAGCTATTATTACTTTGGAGACAAATTCTGCCCTGGGCCAAGACCGCATAAAGTGACCTTTGCAGAACAGACCATTCACACGTCCAGTGGTCACCAGTGTAACTTATGGGCCGAAGTGACTTCCACATGCCTTAGAACTTGCTCCACGAGAGGACCGTGGCCAAGTTATCTTTGTAGTTTGCATGCCAACTACCTGTGCCCCCTAAATCCTTCTGTGCGCTGTCAATGGATTTCCTTTGGTGGTCTCCCCATAACTAAGAGTTGCCTCGTTCCACTGACAGTCTTGAGACTCATTGCCAGTTTGGGGTCTGGAGGCAACGATCATTGTTGCTTAGATTTTTTTTTTTAACAAAACTAAATTTAAACAAAGCACACTTACTTTTAAATCGGATTTCTCTTAGCAGGAAAGCCATCTGCTATAAGGAGTTGGATTATCTAATGAATGCCATTCTATCTGGCTGCTGGCTTCCCTCCATCCATCAGAGACCTCTCTGAGAACTGCTATACTATGCTGGCTCACTTTTGGAAAGGGTTGGCGTTTTTCTCCGGCTTCAGCAAAAACCTCAAAGCAAAGAATTAAACTGCGTAGTATTCTAATATGGAGGAGACATGAGAACGGCACGGCTCGCACAACCACAGCACTCTCAGAAACCTCACGCCCCGCGTTCAGCAACAGTGATGCAAGGCTGAACTCAATTTCCTATTTGGCTCGAACGGAGTTAATCTGCTCCTGGGGAACTCTGGGCGATGCGTCTGTCTGTGGTCGGTACTGAACACACAGGGACAGGATCTAATCTCATTTACAACTGTGTAAAGCGACAGGCACTCCATCCCCTTCGATGGGAGCCCGCTGGATTTATGCCAGAGCAACTGAAATCAGACTCTTGCCCACAGTGGGCGTGAGCTCCCTACACGACTAAATACGGGGGTGAGTCATTTCCAGAATTTTAAACCGAAAGAAGCTGCATCTGACTGACCTCCTTTTTGCACACTGACAGCTTATTAGATCACAGAAGATAAGAGCTCGGCTTGCCTATTGGCTTTAAGATTTATGAAACGCAGGGACCTATCTGTGCTGCTGGTGTGGAGACAGAAAAATTGTTTTTCTTCTTAATTTTTTTTTTTTTTTTTGAAACGTGCCACAATGTGGCACATTTTAATGAGCCCTGCAGCTCGATGTAGGCAAGCGTGGCTCAGTTTGATTGTGCGTGTTCTCTTTTAAGCTAGGAAGAGTTAAGCACGCCGGTGCCTTTGAGGGGAAGCTGGGGGAGAAAGCATAGGGAAAGCTTTTCACTGCTTTGTAAGGCATTCAGGGCTGACCTGAGACATTGTTCGCTGTGGATGATGCTATTTAGTTATTAATAAAAATGGTGACTATGGTGATAAAAATCAGCGAGAAGCAATGTGTTTCAGGAGAAGGAACAGCCATTTTCACCCTCTGATCCTACAGAACAGCACTTCTTTCCTACCTTCATCCAAACTCCCACTGCACTGAAGCCATTAACCCTTCCCCCCAACCACAGGGTCTTTCAGCTAGCTTTGGTCTCCTATGTGCCTCCACCACCTTTGAAAATGCGATTTACGCCGAAACCTGTCACTTCTGAAAATGAGATTTCTATGCATAAGTCACAGAGGCCGTGCACCTCTGAGAAGAACAGTGCCTGACTACCTTTGAAAATCTGGGCTCAAGTGCCTAAATCATTAATGGTAGAGGAAATTGCCAGAGATTAAGTGATCTTCATGTGTGGAAATTGGAGATCATCAGGAGGATTAACGTCTTAACTTCCAAGCCCGCTGAGCCTTTCCATGGTTGTCTATCTGCCCAGCCATCTTCAGTAAAATTGTTTTAAAAGGAACGGTAAGTGGGAGAAACAACTGTAGTTGTACCGTAAATGGAAACATTGAAATTGCACGACACAGAAGTGAACATCAGAAAGTGTTTTCACTACATCTGCAACGTCCGGAAGTATGAACAAGTCAAGCGAGCTTTGGGTGAGTGAGCTGCTGCGTATCTATGCCAAGCCTCTGAATCTGCTGTTTGCCATTCACGAATACGCTAATGAGTAAAATCCCTGTGTCAGGGGCCCAAAACAATTTGGAGTAGTAACAAGGGGACCCAGCGGTTTGCGTTCTTTCTTGTAGCCACTACCCAGAACACAAACGAGAACGGGCACAAGATGGCCCTTGTCTTGGTGTCTAGACCAGCGGAGGCCAATCCCGTTGGCAGGCATGTCACAAATTACCCCCGCGCCTTTCTTGAATGCCGTCCCAGTCTCTTTTCTTTGACCAGTCTGCGGCTCTGCTCGCTGCTTCCTGCTCTGTGCACACTGCCTGATCTGCTGCTCTGTTATCCTCCTCCCTGCCCTCTCTGCTGCCCTGCTGCTCCTCCTCTCCCTGAATTGCTACGTGCCACACGCAGAGGCTTCCTGGGCCGCCCCTGGTTTAGACCAATATAGACCAAAATTGATACGAGGCCAGGAGAGCTCATCCAGCAATGAATGCCTGACATTCAATCTCTTGACTTTACCAAAGAGAAGCCTGAGAGGTGACCTCATTACGGTGCTACAGGGAAGGGGCGATGATTTCTAATTCCTGTAATCTATCAGACAAAAACATACAAAGGTCTGATGAAGGTAGACAAATTCAGGCCAGACATACCATTTTTAATGGCAGGGATGTTTTTACATCAAGACTGGAAGTCTACCTAAAATTTAATCTCTAACTCAACCAGAAATGATGGACTTCACTGAATTACTAGGAGAGTTTCTATGGCCTGTTTTTGGGAAGGTCAGACCACATGATCATAATCATCTCCTAAAACCAGCATCTGGATTTGGGAACTGAAATGCTCTGTTATCCCTCCTAGCCCTCTACCAGGCCAGAGTTTTGGCATGTTGACAAGGTGCAGGAGCTGTTTATTTTCAAGTCATTTCAGCACTCGGTATAAGGACATGAGACTGGAAGGGATCTTCTGAGCCATCACGTTCAGGTCATTGCACTTGTAGGCAAACATATCATATAAATATAGGAATCCCTCTTTGGAGGACACTTCAACAGCTTCCTCTACTGTTTCCTACTCCGAATGCAGCTCTGCAGGGAAATATAGTCTAGTAAACGCAGCTGGGGACATGGAGATGTATACGGCAAACTGACTTCTTCCGAATTGTGATTTCTGTCACAAGGACTTCTCCTAAATTCCCGATCCAACTTGAGGATGGGCCTGCTCCAGGTTCTGGTTCATCCCATAAATGTCATCCTAGCTCCAACAATATTCACAGGCTGGAGCTCAGGCTGCTTACAGCCCCACACACTCTTAACCCAAGTCTGCCGGACAGCCAGCTGACATGATAACCTGAGGGCGAGGGGCTCCTTCTTGCTGAGAAACTCTTCCACGATAGCTCAAAACACTTCTACCCCCTCCTCCCCTAGGAACGGCATGGGAAGGGTTATGAATGGGATTCTGCAAAGGACTGTGGGACATCTGTACACCAATGTAGTCTTCCTTGCTAGGAAGAGCCAGGGTATTTCTACTGCTGTTCAGTGAAGTCAGGGCTGTGCCATGAAGTTTCTTGTGATTTCTTATGGATTTCTTGTGATTTCTTATGAATCACAGGGATGGAAAAGACCTAGAACAGTGATGCTTAACCAGGGTGCCAGGCACCCGGAGGTGCCATGAGATCTTTTGAAGGGTGCCATGAGATATGTGGAGGTAAGCAGGTGGGACGAGATAAATACAGACTCGGGCTTGTCCCTGCCTGGCCGCTGCCCCACCTCCACTGCCCAGATCCGTTGCAAGGAGGTATGCCCTGTCATTAAAAAATTAGTTTTCGAAATGAAGTGCCGCTCGATTCACAAAAATTATGCAAGGGTGCCTGGAATCTAAAAAGGTCGAAAACCACTGACCTAGGAGGGCAGCTAGTTCAGCCCCAAGAGGTGGTCCTATACTTGGCATCTCCCTTAAAGACTTTGATGTGAGGAGTGATCACACCGAGGGCTGACCCAGCAGGGAGTCAGGGCAAGTGGATCAGCGTAGGAGCACAACCAGCTGACATTTAAAGGAAGGCTGGTGGTGTCCCTTTGGCCCGTGGCAGATAGGTGAGGCAGGGCACCCCCCAGAGGAGGCTGTGGTGTTGGGAGGGCAGTGGTGAAACTGTTTCTTGGCCGGCTGAGTTCTTTACTACTATATCTTCCCAGTTGAACCCACCTGTAGTGTCCAAATCCTGCAGGTCTGCCTGCATCAGCCTACTACTCCACATGCTTTAGCTAGTGAGCAAGAATGGAAATGCCTGCAGTTGAGCACTGGAACTCTTTAAGTTTTCAAATGACTTTCCAGAGTGGCCTCATCCCCACACAACTCCTGATCTTCATTTATGTTAATTATTCCAGGCTGAGATGCCTTCTCGGAGGAGACTGATTCAATCCCCGGTCTCCCAGCAGTCGTTTCCTCCTCCTCCTTCATGTTCTGCAAAGGGTGGCACTGGGACTTGCCTTTTCAGCAGCTCATAATTGCACTCAGATTTTTTCTCTTTCTCTTTAAATGGGAAATTGCTTTTGATTGGGAATTAGGCAGCCCAGAAACTCAAACGTTTCATGCCTCTGCATGATATCTGAACAGCTTTCCTCCTTTTGATCTTGACAAAGGGAAAAATCCTCCTTCCTTAACTCTGCATTGCAGATCCCTTATCCACAGCGTAGCTTTACTATATGTTCTGCGTTTGTTTTCCATGTAGATCTCCCTCTTATACGGGCGGACACATGAAAAAAGGTAAAACCTACCCTAGGTAACTGTACCTTGTATGGGAGAAGAAAATTTGAGTCTTGGTCCTTCTCTAGCATGCTTAGTAAGTCTGAAGATGGTCTCTCACTCGATGGCTCCCTACTGTTAACAGGCAATGGAGGCAGTAGCAACATGCCTTACTAGCTCATATCCAAGTGAAGAATGAGAAGAGCTTGCACAGCTCATGCATGTAGGAGTAACAGGAGTGGCACTAAACAAACTTTCACCTGATGGTATTATGACTTTTGATGGAGCCTGATTTCAAGACTGAGCTCTGTTGCAGAGAGATGCCTTTGGCTGTTGGCTGGGGAATTGAGACTTTACTGAATAAGTAAGGTATAGAAAACTGAAATGACAAGATTATACTGGTAGTTCATTAAAGCAGATGAGAGCAATTAGGCAACTTGTAACAGCGGTAAAGCAAAAAAGTATGTTGCGTGAAACATGTCCAGACAGAATTTGAGCTCAAAAAAGAATTACAACCCCAAATGCTATATATTATTAAAAAAAAAAAACACCCCAGTGTCGGCTGATACACAACTTCACCGAAAGAGCAGTTTTTGGTACCAGAGTGACACAGAAATAAATAACATACATCCCAGGATTTCTTCTCCTCTTTGAGCTTGTAGTCTGTGGTTCATCTCCTATGAAAATATAACTAGATCAATTGGGAAGTGCAAGCAGATACGTTTGGGAGGAAGGTTTGGGGCGAGGGGGAGAAGGATTTTGTCTTCTCCTGCAAGTGATCCTTAGTGAAAAGAAATTCTCCTTACAGAGATTTCCCATTTACGAAACACGGACTCGATGAACTGCAGTGCCTCCTCCTCTGTTGTTCAAGAGACACTTTTCTCCCATTATTGGCCCCAGCTGGCCAGTAGGCCAGCAGATGCCTCCACTGAGGACCCATCTGCATGCAGCACTCCTTGGGGGTATGGAGGCAGCATAGCTGCCTTCTCTGTCAATCCCCCTTGCAACCATGGTGCACCAAGCATCCTGGGATGGGACCTCAGAAAAGAAGGCGGTAAGGACCTAGTGTAGAAATTGTAGAGGCTACAACCAGCTGGCACTGTTAAGTTTTAAACAGCCTTGGTGAGCAAAGTGGGCAGCCCTAGAATATATAAGAATGCAACAAGCTCCCATGTTTCCATGTGGCCTCCCCTTAACTGACAGCTGCACCCGGGAGTTACTGGTTGCAGTTGCAAATCTTGGCCCATGTCTCTGGCCTGCCCCATAATGATCTGGCTGACTTCAGACTACCTTTTCTCTACCCCTTAGTAACCCAGCTCAGGATTTCCCTGCAGTTTAGGGAAGCTGAGAACTGGGATTTGGTCCATATCACATCTTTGCTGCTTGATTCTCTCTCGACCCAAAGTCAAACAGGAATCCGCCCCGCCATTTTGGAGAAGTTCAAATCCAGACCTGATTTCAGGTCAAAAGGATGAGATTCAGGCCTGTCTCTTCCCCTTTTTCCCCCCTTTCCTTTTTGTGTTAGTAATACGTTCTGACTTTGTAGATCAGTGCAGAAGGCTGTAAATGATGCATGAAATGAAAAATCCCTGTCCAGCCAGTGCACAGAGAGAATACACAGTGCTATACTGTCATTGCTGTGGTATTTGCCATAATATTCACTGCTAGAAAAGCTCAGTAAGTCCCTGAACAAAGCTGAACTATTTTAAAATCTCAAGCTTTTTTTTTTTTTTTTTGCAGCGGCAGGGGGAAGAAGGAAGGGGGAAGGGACTTCCTCCCTTCCTCCACCCAACTCTTTCTCAAAGACAGCTGCCCAAGGAGAGACCACTTCCTCGCACTCTTTCCTTCCCCGAGTCACAAAAAAAGTTGCCAAATTCTCTCTCTCAAAAAAAAAAAATTAAATAAACCACATTTTAAAAATCAGACTGATTCTTAATGAAGCGTTTAGTTTTAGCGCAGACATAGAAGGCAACGTCCCTTTCCTCCCAAAAGATGTTGCACAATCAGAAACAGCTGGCTGCTAGCTCTGGTAAACCCTGAAGGACGTGCTTTGACAGCTAGTCTAAGCTAACCAACCCACTGGCAGCCATTTGCAGAGTAAGTACTTGCACATCCCGCACAAAGGTAAGTACTCTTATATTCAGAGGTACTTGAACTCCTCCTGAATGCATTTGGCCCATTACTAGCATCCACTAATGTCCTGCACTGGCACTAGGGATGATGTGCTCCTGGCAGCGCTATTCTTCATATGGAACATTAAGCCGAGGTCTTGCACACTCCTGAACATTAAACATCCCATGATAGTCATGAAGAAGAGCTACGGGTTTTATTAACCTCAGTGTCCTGGACCCATTGCAGCAGGAAAGTCATCATTAACCTACCTCAAGAATACAGGCAGGGGCCTCTTTGCAAACTCTGCTCAAAGAGCTACAGCCCTATGAAATGCCTTTAATAATTTAAGGCAACTACCAAAATGTGACTATAAAAGACATAACCTCACCTAGAGGAAGAAGATCTGTAAAGATTTTGTGATAGTAAAATGCGCACAATGCTCTGCTACACGGCTTGCTATTTTTTTTTTCCTTTGCTATTTGGTACTTTAAATTGTTTCTCTCTATTGTTTCATTTGGGATTTAGCCTAACATGGTGTTTTAATTATTCCTTACATCACAACTGTGGTACAACCCGTTAACAACAGTTCAGCTTGTGTTAAGAACTCCCTCGAGAAATCTTAAGAACAAATCAGACCACTTTTTTTCTTCTCCGTCTCTCTGTCAAACATTTTTTTTTTTAAATCAGACATACAACTTCATTATAAACACAGAGCAAGGAGAAATTAAGCTTATTTGCCTGCACTTGGTCGCACCACATTCATGTGAACGCAAATTTGGTTTAGCCAGCAGCAAACCATCCTGGAGTGATCACGGGTTTCGGGTTTTTTGAGCGCCTCGGTGTCATTCTCAGGTTGGTTGATGTATTTTTAATTTGTGCCTTTAACACCAATCTCTGATTTGCTGTGGAGGCACATGGGAAATAAAATTATGGGAGGGGGGAGGGAGGAAAAGGGAGACAGATGAGTGGCTCATTTGCTACCAGAGCTGTGGCACAGCTGTGCAGACCTTTGTGTTTGTTTGTAAACCAGGGGTCTACTGCAAAAAATGAGCAATTAATAAGATGAATGCCCCCTGATTCCTTTTGGCAAAAGGTTTGGCTGGGTTCGATTCCCTAAGCCAGAAGGCAGAACAAAATAACTTCAAAAGGTCCAGATCTTGTGCCAGTCAACTCAGTAGGGACTTTGCCAGCCGCTTCCCTGAGGACAGGTTCGGGCCCCAAGTGAAGAGCCAAGTTTCGGGGGGAGATACGCAAGAGAAGGAAGCATGGGGAAGAGGGAATGAAAAAGCAAAGCAGAGAGTACAAGGGAGAAAAAAAACTCAACAACACGTAGGTATTACGAACTATGCAGCAGGGAACGGCCACAATTTACTGAGGAAATCAAAGGCACATGTACTCACAGAGGCACGAATTTTCAGAAGCGTACACAAGTTGGGGGCCCCAAATCATTTGGCGCTGGGTGCTTCTTTACACTGATCTCCATGGGCTTTAGATCAAGCCCTGGCAAGTGTGGTTCAGCTGGCAGACACGGAAAAGTGACTCTACTGAGAGCATCGCGCAATTCCAGATCTACCGACTCTCATATCTAGTGGGCTCAGTCTGCCAATAAAAAGATGCCCACCCCCTTCAACAAACGCAAGCCCTAAAAACGCCACGTGGGCTCTACCAGTCAAGCAGAAGGTGTTCTTCATTGTGCATCGCCACCACCAATAAACGCTCTGTCGGCCAAATTTTGCCCTCGGTGACCTCTATCCAGCCGCACGGCTTTCAGGCAGGTGCCAGAAGTGTGCGTGGTGGAATTTTCCGCTGCATCCGTCCTTCTTTGCACAAACAAAGAGTAAAAACTTATTTTTATCACCAAAGGCAGGGATCGTGACCAACAAGATACAGAGAGCAGAAATGAGTAAGAATGTGCCACTTTCATATTGTCATTTTTCAGAGTAAAACCACACTTTCAAGGCTTCTATTATTATTTACTTCTGTGAAGTCTCCCAGTCTAGAGACTGGGGCCATTGGCAGCACGGGCAGTGAAAGAGAGCTCCTGCTCTGAAGAGCTTATCAAAATAGGAACGGCAGACAAAGGAAGCAGTATTATCCCCCGACGACGGATAAGAGCCGATGTCCCGATCCACACAGGAGATTCATTCATTGGCTGGGTGAAGCATGTCAGTCCTTCTGTGGCTTTGGTGCTAATTAATTGCCCGAGGGGGCAGGGAAAGTCTGCGGCAACTGCAACCAGAACCGACTTGCAGTCCAGTGCATTAGCCACATGCCCTCCTTCTCGTCGTGTCTGCAAACTCTTATAATGCCCTGGTTTTTTCCCCCTCCTACTTTATGGGCCTCTCCGGGGCATCTGGAGGAGTGAGTAGGAGTCCTACTGGAGCTGTATTTTGCACTGAAAAACTTTGTAAAAGATGGCCCAGATTAGTACCAGGAACCAACTGCAACAGCCCCCAGAGACCTCAGGATACCCTTCTCTCTCCAGAAGTGCATGTGCCCTACTAGTTTAATCCACTTCTCTATCAAACCACGTAAGGAGGACACAGAAAGATCGTGCCAAGGCATTCCCCATCTACCACCCTGCCCCACTTTTATTCCTCACAAAGAAACATGTAAAGAATCAATAAAAGACAAGCCCGTTCTTCCCCTCTTTTGACAGGCCGGTTTGGCTGCTTTTGGGGATTAAAGTTAGAAGACAAGTGTATTTCTCAGATAAAAAATAGAAACAAAATACCCGTATTACACATCTGGGCTTTCCATGGCATTAAAAAGGTGCTTTTTTTTGCCTGAATGATAGTGGCTTGAGCCTCCAATGGTAGAGACCCCGGGAATTATTAACTGCTGCTGAATAATGTGGTAAATACAGCTGTAGAGATCTTATATTAATAGCCTGAACATACATTAAGCTCATGCCAAGCATCCTGGTTTCAGAAGCCTTTTCTCTGTCCTTCTCTATTGGAAACGAAGCAGTTTGATCAGGAAAAGACTGCCTTTGCTTTTGACTCTGTTGCCTCTGGAGCAATGTGCTTTTATTAGGTCAAATCTGCACAGCAGGGCCCATGTTATTCTGTTCACCCTACTGTGCAAGGAGAGCAGGGAGAGCGCAATATTGGCGGCAAGCTCTGCCAGGAAGAGGCAAAGGCAGCATTTTGCCTCTCCTCTTTTGCAATAGGTAATTTTTGCGATTTACTATTAGGATTACCTTCTGCCCGCCTTTTTAATTTGTTGCCGCTTTGGGACCACAAAAAACCCAACACCCCTCCTCCCCCCATCTATGTTTTCTATAGCAGTAAAACTCCCACAATAAATCCAGGAAGGCAGAGTCAAGCACGATGCTTGCAATCAAACTCTGGCTATTTTGACAGGGTATCTGGTCTTCCATCTTCATGGCCGGACACATCAGTCAGTGACAGAGTTAACAACCCTGCGTCGTGCAAAACTGCCTCTTTGGGGTGGCGGGGAAGGCAAAAACTTCCCCCCAAAGCCTCTTTCTGTAGCTCTCCGGTCAGAGCTCAGTTAGCAGAGCTTTTCACACTGCTCCCTATCAGTCCTGCCTCTTGATACAGGGGGCTGCCTCTCCACCTCCATTGCAATGCTTCCCGCGGTGGATTTTCGGGGACTCTTTCTCTTCCTCCTACTAGTCAAACGCTGCTGGCTGTTACGTTTCTGATGGCTGGCTAACAACAACGCGGGAAAGGAGGGCCCCTTTAAGAACTCCAGATAAAATGTGGTTAAAGTGCTTTGCACAGACGGGGAGAACATTCGTTTCTATGATAAAGAATCAATGTTTCAGGCTGGAAATGTTAACACTTTGAAATGGTAAATCACAGCGCTGCTCCGTTAAAGCGTTAGCCCACAGAGAATTATTTTAAAGCTCTGGCTGGTATTTACATTCGTTCATTCATTTAAAAAATTTTTTTTTTTTTTTAGCGGACAAAGGAAGGAGAATAACAATAAAAGCAGAGGTCCGTTATACGAAGAAAACCCAGACGATTAGAGTACCGCGCAAATAACGGCAAAGCGTGGCCAGCAAGCATGCGTGTCGTTCGCTGTTTCCCAAACACTTTGGAAATATTCATGAGCAGAATAATACGACAGCTTGGCACAATTATAAGCAATAAGACTTCTTCCTGTGTCTCCTTTAATTTCATTTGATAGATATGCAAACCAGGAGAGGGAAGCTGCTCCCACCCACAGCCAGGCCTTGTTGTCAGGAGATGCTGTCCAGACCATAGCCCTTAGTCGCCTATTTTGAAGCAGCCACAGAAAACAACATCGTGGGGGGTGGCAGGAGAGGTAGCAAAATGCAGCTTAGACCTGAAGAGACATTTCTTTTGGGTCTATTATTTAGTCATCTTGTCGTGACTGATGTGCAGGAGAACTTAACAAATGACAGTGTTGTATAATTAGCGTATTGGGAATTCTCGCAATTAAAAAAAAAAAAAGAACTGTCAATGCAACATAAAGGAGATGTTAATAATAATAATAAAAAAAATCACAAGCCATCCTTTCAACTCCAGGCGCTGTAAACAGCACGAGAAGTTTTTCAACTGAAACAATTTTTTTTTTTCCTTCCAGAGGCGGTTGCTCACATATGGTAAAGCTGTCCCTGGGCTACCACCATATGTAAGGACACAAGGTTTTATGACTTATTGTCTGTAAGATTTATGGAGATGATCTATGATCAGCAATTTTTCATATTCTCATATCATGAGCAAACACACAGAGGCCCACTCGCTGCATAATATGGAGGTGCAAGACAACCAGATCCCAACACAGTGAATCTGTCAGAGCAAACACAAACTCTGTCTTTCCTTTGCTGCTGCTGCTGTTTCAAAGGGGATTTTTTTCTTTTTGAGGGAGTTTGATTTTTGATCAGTTCAATGCAGCAATAGAAACAACAAGTGATTGTCTCTGGACAGCTATGTTGCAGTCTGTTAACGAGAACTATCGGATGTGCTTTTATTAAATGCAATTCCACAATGTCAGTTGTACCTCTTTGGGAAATGCATGAGCTCAAATGTGAACCCGAAACCCCAATAAATTGGATTTTCTTTCTCCCTGCTCCACTCTCTGGACAATAAGTTTTGTGCAGGTGCAAAGGTGTGCTGGCAGGGTCCATGTCATAACTCACAAGTCAGCTGTTCCCTGTTAGGACTCTTCAAACTTTCCATAGCCTGGCTCCAGACTGGAAGCAGAGAGACACCCCTGCCACTTGCTTGTAAGCTTTAAAGGAAGGAAACAGCTTAACTCAATGCTTCTTTTGATGCTCCAGCATGCAGTGACACAACCCTTCACCTTTCACTTACATTAAACCCAGCGCCAATAAGGAGATTTAGGGAAAATAATGAACAAGAGAAAGTGAAAAATCTATTGAGACTTCCAATTCAGCTTCAGCACCCGGGGTTTTCTTTAACAGGTAGTCTGGATATTAATGAAGGGCCTGGCCTCATCAACATTAGCAGGGCGTCATGGATAGAAAATAACTGTCTCCATTGATTACCACGTCTCAGATCTAACACACTCAGCACCTCTGCACTCCCCATATCCCTCCTGACTGATATCTTCCTCTTTATAAACATTTCCCTTAGTACCCTGTACATTTGAGGAAGGGGGGGGGGGGCACTTCATTTCTCACCGGAAAACAAATCCCCTTGCCAAATTCCTGGGACAGTGAACTAAATAATGCCCAAATTAGCATTAACAAATAATAATAATCAGACCAACCCAAGGTAAAGGAGAAGCAAAGCTCACCCCCTCCAGAACAAAGCATCACACTGGTAAACTGCTAAAAGCACAGCTATTCCATCCATCATTATTAATGTAACGCTTGCATCAATTGCCCAGCTCAAACTTACTTTCTGTTGCCATTCATAAGCATAAGGGGCCAACTCTTCAGTTGGCGTAAGCGGAAGGCCCACTGAAGTCAATGCTGATTTACACCTGCTGAGGGTCTGCTTTAAGAGGGTTAGACATTTACCCAGTTATTTATTTAAGAGTCCTACTCCAAAGGCATGGCTGCTGTGAGCAAGTAATTCAGCACTTTTGAAGGCTCTGACAGATTCCCTGCTACCCTAATGTGCTTGTATATTTTTTCCTGGGGAAAAAAAAAATTCAGATGACACCATTAAAGAGCGAGAGAGAAAAAAAAAAGAAGAAGAAAAGGCCTGTAGAAATACCAAAAGGATGTTATTAGTCCAATAATGTACCTGCAGGTTTGGAAAACAGTCTGGCACTTTGTGATCATTTTGACAGAAGGCACTCGAAAAAAATCAATAAGATTGATCATTCAGATGCACAGTATATAGATGGGGATCTGAGTTCTTGGAGGGCTAACAAAGGCAAGTGCTATTTTACATACAACTCTGTGGGTTTTTAAAGGAAGGTGGCGCAAAGCCGCAGAGGAATGTAGAGCTCATTTTGCATATATGGGAAGAGAAACTTCAGTAAAAGTGACTCTCTCTCAGTGCCAACCTGCCACCAAAGAAAGCTTCCCCACTGGAAGAAATTTGCAGTAAAATTAAGATTTCTCCTGCCAGCGCGGCTCTCAGTGCAAAAGGCTACATCAAACCTTGACAGTAAAAAAACCCACAGAAGTGTGTGCTAACTTTGCCAGCTGTAAGGCAAAAAGAAAATCAACCACTCTGGGGGAACTGAACCCTTTAATGAATGCATGGAGGAAGGAGGATAAGTTGCTCAAAGATACGGTGAGTCACGTCTCATTCTTTCACCAAAAAAGGTTGCCCAGGACTAATCTCAGTAGAAGCAAAGGGTCAGATCCATGGGAGGTATAATTTGATGCCCTGGCTTCAATGCAGTGGTGCCTATTTGCTCCTGCTGAGGCTCTAGTCTGTTCAAAGTTAAATGTGTACAACATGGTACCTCTGTTCAGAGCCAGGTGGACACTTCCACCACTCAGCCCCTTTCTGATACTTGTATAGGAATGGGGTTTATGAGGATGAACACAGCTAGGAGTCAGATCAAGACAGGTATTTAGATCTCCTGAAATCAGTGGGAGTTTTAAGTGCTTAAAGAGCTAAATACTTTTTTGGACCCGGCTCTAGACGTTTATCCAAATAACATTCAGACTTTGTGGGTCTGAAAGTGGGGTGGAACATCTAGTGTTTTCCTATCAGACCTGAACACAAAAATGTCATTTCTGTCTGGGCCTAGGGAATGTGGAGATATGTGAAGGAAAAGCTGTCAGAGCTGGTGGAGGAAGAGAAAACCACCAAAGGAAGCAGCGACTTCCAGGCACAGCATTATGTTCTATTTACACACTCAGGAACAATGTAATGAAATATTACCACCCTTCAGTTACCATTTTAAATATTCACTACCCACAGCATACATTACCTTCTGCATTGCCAATCACTGCCTTGTGCGATACGAGAACTCCCCGCTCTTTGTCAAATGATATATACAGGCAGTGCAATTACAGCCTGGTTATATACCATCTCCACCAAATCATTTTAGCACATTAATATCCTATTTTAAAGACTGCTACAAACACCACAGAAAAGGCAGAAGCATCTCAACAGAAAAGGCGCGCTTTAAATATTGCCACTTCATACGCTCCGGGTAATTATATCAGACAACAACTCTCGCGCTTTTTTGAATTCTACAAATTACCTACAAATGGTTGGTATCATGCAACAGAGGCACTTCAGCTCCTTAGCCTTAGCCTTAGCCTTGCTTTGGTAAGAAAACTCCTGCCTTGATTGCTGAAAACACTGGGGCATCACTCATGTCAAACTGTGGTGCTTTGTACCAGTTCTGCAGCATATTATGACCTGGATGACAAATTAATTATCCCCATTAAATGAGAGATTTTTTTTTTGTCCTATCAACCCATCTATACATACATTTCCCTTTTGGAATGAGACAGAGGGGATGGACAACTTAGCTGTTTTCTACGAAGTTCAGGACAGTCTGAAGACCCTCTGAGTTGCTGTCCTAAAGATGCAGTTTAAAATGTAGTTAGTGGAGAAATAAAGCAGCAAATTCATTGTGCCTGCTGAAATTCTTTTGGGATGAGAAAAAAATAAAACCGTAGGAGTCGGTGCCCTAGCGTTAAAGATGTGTATGCTGTGTATGAATAATCCTCCAGAGTGGGAGTTCAGATATAAAAAAGGGAGGGTACTATGGAATTATAATGGGGGAGCGTAAATAACATACAATGTAATAACCAGGGAGTCGTTATTTTGAGGAGTTTCTATATAATACAATCTCAGTTCTCTCGCATCACTTTGCCAAATGTTGATAACATTACATAGACATCAGCCTTCCTGGACAGACATTTTAAAACAGGAAAGCCTTCAGGTTTATTAAGTAGAAGTACTGAAATTGGGAAAATACCTAATTTGGTTCACATTATGTGGCTTATAACATTGTTAAGCTTCATTAGGATGCTGCAGCACTCTGACAAATGAAGACTTATTTATTATTTCATAGGCTTGTGCCCATTAAAGCTAATACTTCCTCTGCTAAGAGGCGCGGACAACAGAACACATGGTTTTACACATCTGTATTGTGGATACCGTGCAAAGCAGCCTGACTCCAGGCTCGGATAGTTTGGTTTAGCATCCAGAGATCCTGGCCAAAGCTTGGATTCTGTAATGAGAATGAGAAAAAAGGGCCAGGCTGTGAGGCCTGATTGTGCTTGAATTTTCTACAGTGTAAATTTTGAATTGCGTGTCAGAGCACAGTGCTACCGAAAGCATCTAACACCTAACTGTGAGTCAGAGCCCCACTTAGCAGATACGCTGACATAATTTACGATGCCCCTCCTTATCTGAGATGAATCTGATGGCCTCAGCCCTTTTTCAGGAAAGCATCTGATCCAAATACACCCCCACACCAGGCATGAGTTGGCAGTCATTGTATTCTCAACAGAGTGATCATGGAGACCAAACTCCCCGCTCCCTCTTGACGTGGCTCTTTCAGGCTCAGTGTAGGATGCTGGCTTTGCATATCTGTTCCAGTGTAGGATGCTGGCTTTGCATATCTGTCTCCATGGGCACTTGTCCATGTTACACCTCTCCTGTTACCACGTTACACTTTCCCTGTGGCCACGTGACAAAAATTGCCATCGAGCCAGCTAAATAGCGTCTGTGCATCCATGATGTCAGCTGATGTTCTCGTTTTAGATTTTTATTTATCACGGTCATTTAAAACACCTCCGACCTGTTTTATTTTTAGCTCCTGAATTTCTTCCATGAGGGGTTTTTTTTATCGTTTGAAATTTTCAGCGTGAATCTGACTTGCGCCCAGAAACGTGATTTCCCTGCTTTGCAGCTATTACGCCACTAGGTGCCGCTTGGGTTCACCCGGTAATCCATGGAAATCTACCAAATCTCTATTGTAATACTTCAGTGAGACTCCAGGGGCTAAGCGTGCAAATTTTTTACTAGTGATTTAGCTCAAGGTTCAGATGAATGAAAAATACAACTTTTTTGGATTCCAAAAGAAAAAAAATCGTTCTCTGTGTTTGCATGTACTTTGTGGCAAAGATCAAATTGTTATGAGTCAGGCAGCTCAAGACCCAAGCTAATTAAAATTACTTTTTGTTGGACTGGGTTTTGAGTTTTTAGTTTGGCAGTGCTGGCTGGGCAGGTCAGGAGTAAGACCGGCAGGGCTGGGAGGGTAGGGGTAACCCGCGTGGTAAATTTAACCTAGGTGGTACTCAGATGAGGTACCCCCTCTCAAATTGAAGGGATTTAGCAGGTGTTAGTGCACTATGGGAGGGGTAGCCACTAAGGGGGGAGCAGCTCTCCTATCCCCTATAGAGTAGAGCCGAGACCAATGAAACTTAACCATATACAGGTTTAATAGGGAAAGAACTGGGTGCAATATAACACATATGCGGGGGACAAGGGGATATCTGCACACTGAGCTGCCCAGCTTCATGCCAGATGGGGCTCGGAAAAAACCCAAGGTGCCACCTGCAGCTCAGGGCTTTGATCCGTCTGGAAGTCACTGCACGCTGCTCCTGGGAGGGTAGGGGGCTGCGGATCAGGAGTGAAGGGCACTGGCAGTGTACGGTGTGGGCTGTGCTAAACTGTTATATGTGGCCATTGCACGCAGCTCTGGGGTATATCTCAGCCCTCCCCATACGCTGTTACACCCAGAGCTGGGCGCATATCTGCCATTCCCATGCACTGTTATATGTGGCTATTACACCGCAGAGCTACCCGCCACACCATGCCGCACTGGGGGACTCTCCTGGACACCCCTGACCATATGGGCTGGACCAAGGAAAATGTCCAGCTGTAATCCCAGCCCAAAAAACAGCCCAGTTCCAGGAAAACCAGAAAACTAGAAAAACCACCGAGGAATGGCATGGGGCAGCCCAAGAAAGATTTCCACTTCTAATCTCAGCCCAAAAGTAATTCCTTCTTCGAGCCCATATACTTAGTACAGTGGGCATGGCAGGGCTGGCATGCACAAACCGTGCTTTGGGCCAGGCAGGACTGTGGTCAGGGTTTTTGGGACAGTCCTGCAGTGGCATGGACAGGAAGTTGGGGGTGCACCCTGTCCTGGCCACCAAAACCATTGCCGAGCCTGGTCTTTCTTGCCTCCCCCCACAACCCTCCTTTTTGACAACACCTATTTTAAAGCCCCAAAATGGGGTTTTGTCTGAGCTACAGGCACTCTTGCTCCCTCACAGACTTTGTGGATTAATGAAGTCACCAACATTGCTGGGTGACAGGGAAGCTGCCATTGCCAGCGCTGCCCTTGCACCCTTTGCCACCCTTTGGCATCACACAGCCCACTGGGCTTTCCAACAGGGGTGCGCACCAGAAGCTTCCTGCTTCATCTGCCAGCTTTGCAGAGGTGTTGATTTTAGGGTGACCGCACTGGTCATCCAGGCAGTTCTCTCATTGCCAGGACAGCTCCCCCTGACACCGACCACAGTAGCAGACCACGGTACTGTCTCCTCATCTCTCCAGAGAAAACTGTGTCAACCCAGGACTGACCCAGGTGTGCCCAGCTCTGGATTATGACAGCCAGGTATAACAGTGTATGGTGAAGGATGTGATGAAATGTTATATGTGGCTGTTGCACCCAGCTCTGGGGTGTCTATCAGCCCTCCCCATGCACTGTTATATGTGGCCATTACCCCCCAGAGCTAGGGCCACCCTACACCATGCCTCTGGCACTGGGGACTCTCCTGGACACCCCTGACCATGTGGGCTTGCCCAGGCAGGATTTCCACCTGTCATCCCTGCCCAAAAAACAGTTCCTTATTCAAGCCCATACACATAGTATAGTGCGCATGGGGGCTGTGAGTTGGCAGCCTGGCATGAATAAACAGCTCTTTGGGTCGGGCAAGACTCTAGTCAGAGCTGTCTGAGACAATCCCCCAGGGCCACAGAGTCATGGTATTGGGGGGGGGGGCTAAGAAGGATTTTCATTTCTAATCCCAGTCCAAAAGAAATTCCTTATTTGAGCCCATATACTTATTACAGTGTGAATGGGAGCTGTCAATCAGGCCATGCTTTGGGCCATGTAAGGCTCTGGTCAGAGGTATCCAGGAGAGTCACTTGGTGGTACACAGGCATGGTGGATACAGGATATTAATTTACATATCATTTGGCAAATATGCATCGCTAATGAAATTCTCTCTCTTTAGAATATGTAATGCATTAATCAGAAGCTTTGATTGGGTCTAGATTAGCTTTGAAAAAGGAACCGGGAACCAGGAACAAAGGACTTAAAGGAACAAACTGCAGTCTCATGAACCATAGCATGTAGCCTTGGTGTTGGCCGCCCCAAAGCAGTGGATGGTGAGAGCAGGCCACTCACTCACTGTGAGCAGGGGGTCCCGCACAGCCCCAGGCACGAGCAGAAGCGGGACTGGCAGGGAATTTTGCAAGTGAAATGTTCCTGGGACCTCAAAAATTGGGGGGAGGGGGTGACTGATGAACAGAGCAAATAAAGTGCATGGCTTGCCAAGTGCAAGTCACAGCTAAGCAGGCTTTTGCCAGTTGTGGAAGAGAACCCAAACATGTGAAATTGGGTACATGTGCTACGGGTCGCGTAGCTCTGAGTAATGAATCATGGAATAGGCCTTTGGCATACCGGAAGGTAATGCAGGAATAGGGATTTATGTCTGTGAACTGCTTGCTAGGGCATGCAATTCCGATTGCATGCCCTAGCAAGCAGTTCACAGAGATAAATCCTAATGGGGCAAGCAACAAGAAAATAATAATATTGCTGGCCCTAGAACAGTCACATCTATAGGAAACTATATGGTTTACTGAACTGGGCTGGTGTCTACTCAAACTGCTGGAAAGCCAAGTTTGGAGGTCTGCCTCAAGGCACAGACTGATGAGAGCTGTAACCTGAGCTACAGGGGAACCAGAACTGAGATGAAAATAGGGTTACTGTGAAATGCTGATAGGACAACGCACTGTCAGATTTGAAGTCTCCCCCAAAAAGCAGACCTGGGGTCCTTGGACTCTGCAGCATAACATGATGTAACCAAGTCTGACTCGGTATGAAAATAAAAAAAAATAAAATAAAATTGCTCAATCAAAAAAGATCGTAGTCACTGATTTCTCACACTCTGGGGTGTCTCTCACTTCCAACCTGCAGCCCCAACCCTGCTGGCACTGCCACTGCCCTTCACTCCCAACCCGCAGCCTCTACCCCACCGCTCTGCCAGTGCGCTCATCCAGGGCCTGAGGGCCCCAGCCAAAAAGCAGCTTCACTGGAGACAAAGCAATTCAAAGGGGGTCTGGGTTTTTGGTTGTAGCCACGCTGATCTAAGGATATAGGCAGGCAAGGTTCTTTGGGTAGATGCGATATCTTTTATTAGACCAACTGAGTAGTCGGAAAAAAGTTCTTGTGCAGTCACCCTTCTTCTGGCATGGGGAGTCTCTGCTGTCCTGACAGTCCAAGAAATGAAAGAAGCTAAAAGTGTGACAGGATGTCAGTGAAAATGTCAATAGGGATGGCACTCCAGGATTTGGCCAGAGTCACTCAACTGGTTTTACAGGTTCTGCTGAGGAATCTAAAGGTAATGGTCTGCGTGGGGATGGAAACGGTCCTCTCCAGTCCTACAGGAGGCACAATATGCAGCAATCACACAGAAAGCATGATCATGCTTTACAGCCAAGCCACTGTCCCCCAGCTCTGCTGGTGCCCCCCACTGCCCTCACACCCTAGCTCTGGGGTGTAACGGCCACATATAAAAGTGCATGGGGAGGGCAGAAATGTGCCCAGCTCTGGGGTGTAACAGCTCCTTATAACTGTGATGGGGGGAGGGGTTGAGATACACCCCCAGGCTGGGTGCAACAGCCACATACAACAGTTTAGCACAGCCCGCACCATATACTGTTATACATGGCCATTACAACCCAGAGCTGGGTGCATCGCAGGACCCAAGCTTCTCCAAGAGTGCATGACTCTCCTCTCTCTGCGGTGGCTGGGGGTGGTGGCACGAGTGCGTGCGGTGCTGGTGGATGGCGTGGGTGTCACTTCCTGCCCCCCCAGCCCTGCCTGTGTCCCTCACTTGGAACGTGAAGCCCCCGCCCCACCAGCGCCTCTCGCCCCTAGCTAATCTGCAGTCCTCCAGCCCAGCTGGTGCCCCTCGCTCCTGACCTGCAGCACCCTGCACTCCCAGAAAGAGGCAGCAGTATGACTATCAGGTAGAGCAATGGGAAGCAGAGGGAGGTCAAAGGAGGACAGGGACATGCTGCTGGGAACAAAAATAGGCTTAGAAGGAAGAGGAATACCAGAGAAGCTGGGGGTGTTATGCTCGTGCTGGCCACTGTCATGAGTTGGGGTGGAAGGGGGAGTTGGAGTCAGCTGATCACGGCCCCCCTACCCCACTTTGGCACGGGGATCCCTGGCACCCAAGGAATCCTAATTAACACCCCCATGCTGATTCTCAGTTTTGGAAAAAATCCTGCTTTTTGACTTGAGGATACAAATGACAAACAAGAGACACAGGATTCTTTCTGTTTTACATAAAAATTCCCTTGGTAATGCTTCTATTCAGGCTTTAACCTGGGTAGCCTGGGTACATGATACCCAGATGCCAACACACAGGGAGGCGGCGGGGAGGCAGCCAGACCCTTTGGGTACCGTTGTGTAGCCCTAAGTGTACCCCACACCCAGTGCCCGGTACAACAAGCGTGCCGAAAAAGCAGGGGCCAGAACAGCTTGAGTAGGGGGGCAGCTCCTTCGGTAGGCCTGTGGTACAGACCCCTGATGCCAATCCAGATTTGCGAGGGGGAGGCAGGCAGGCTCACTCTTGCAGACCTTTGCATGAAAAGATTTTCCTCCCCACCCAGCAGCACCCCGTGCAACAAGCAACAAGTGCCCAGAAAAAAGCAGGATGCTTTGCTGGGGAGGCAGGCAGCACTGCCTAATGAACTCAACACCCCCCCCCACACCCCACCAAAAAAAAAATGCATGCCTCTCAAGCAAAACCACCAACAATTCCCAAGCAACCCAGCACGACCCATGAAAATAAACCAACCAAAATATCAAATCTTGTCCTAAAACACCACCTGGCAGTAAAGTAGTATTGAAGGGAGGGAGGATAACATTGTTCTGATGTGCCCCTTAGTGCATTTTACTAGTTATAGCATAATAAGCCATTGCACGATAAATCATGTCCACGTTACTTATTGAGCCATCTTAAACTAAGAAAGAAAAATGAAACCAGGAATATTTTTACCGACTAAATGCCGAGTATGCGTACAAGGGCCCTACCAGTGTATCACGCGGGACTAGAGTTTAGCCAAACAAGACGCAGGCTTTGTTCAGAGTTTGGCTTGGACCTTTTCTCCCAGCAGGCTGGGAAGCAGAGCTAAGCTTCAGATGCTTCAACACTACTTATGCAACCGCCCTTGGGAAGCTCTCACTCATGCAACATCTTCTGGCATGGTGCTAGAACTGCAATTCCCACCCGGTCCTACCTGATGGGGCTGGGGCATCTGCAGTGAAGCTGAGGGGCATTCTCCCCTGTCCTGAATTCCCTTTTTTCGGCTGCTGGCAATGGGGTTAAATGTCCTCCGTAAATCATCACATTGTCTCTATGACAGCTGTTCTCAACTTCTGTAGAGTGGAGACCCCCCTCAGAAAATGCCAGCTCGGAGTTTCCTGTTGTTTGGTTGCTGCAGGTAAATAATAGAGCGATTCTTCTATTGCAAAGAACTCAGACACATCACAAGTCTGAATGCTTTTACCTCTGTGGATTCCTGCTTGAAGTTTCTGGGTTTATGACATGAATTATGTTTGCACAAGTAATGGTGCTAATACAGCCTGCCACCCCATGGTACCATTTAAAGGATTTCAAGGCACCCCAGAGTGCTGTGGCACCCTGGTGGACAATCACTGCTTTATAGGAGCCCCAAGGTTTTCCGGACTACAACACTGAGGGCCCTATGGGTCCCATCATATCACACAACGCTCATGGGATGCCTACCTCAGAGGTGAGTCTTGCTCTCCTGGAGCTATGTTGAGATTGGGTTGGGTGACCATGCATCCCAGTTTGGCCCAGTCCTGGATTTCAGAGGCTGGTCCTGACTGGTTGGTCAAAATTGAAACAGAAGTCCCAGCATTGCAGGGGCATGGGATGCAGTTCAGCAGGGAGGCAAAGCAGCATGCTACACCAGCCAGAGCTGCCTCCCCAGGGGCCTCTGCCCATCAGCCTCTGCCACTGCCTGCAGCAGCGGCGGGGGCAGTGTCCCAGATATCCCCGATTTCCTGGTGCTCACCCTAAGACTGGGGAAGGAAAATGTAGTACCAGCCAAATTTTCTATGTAGATAAATCATATGCATGTGCACAACCACACACACGCTTCACCTTGGGGGCCTATGACAAGAAAGACTCTTTCTCTGCATACTCTGGAAACACAAGGCCCATCACTAGAAGACCACCAACGTGCACCAGCTTGAAGTTCCCTTTTGCAGATGAGCAGCAAGGAAGGAAAAATCAAACACACACAGGGGGAAGGGTACCATGCACCCATTCTCCAGCCCCCAGCCAATAAGACATATGAGCGCCTATCTGATGGTAGAATTTGGACTGAAGCACTAGATCATGTCATCATTTATGTGTCTCTCTTGTTGCAGCTTTCCTGATATTTTGGTAACGCCTGCTTAATTGCTGTTAAATAGCATCATTTATGCTGGCCTGTTTTTAGATACGAACTCCTCTCAAACTGCAGGAAGGTCACACCCTACTCACCCAATCAGTTCTGTTGTAATTTGAATTTTCTTGATTTGCCATTGTTTTCCAACCAGCCATCGGAAGAACATCTTGCACTTATTATATACAATTGTCTTGATTGGCTAAACGCTAAAGAAATGAACATCTTATAACCTAATAAAAAGTCTTGAGAGGAAGAATAGACTATATACACCCACCCGTCTTGCACTTTCGAAGGAGAAAAAAAGCACCAATGCTCTTCCATAGCTTGCTGCTAATTTGCTATCAATGCCCAGCTGCTTTAGAGTAAATACAGGAACAGGGTGTCACATGGTTATCCTGAAGTGAAAAAGCAAGAGGTTTCCTATTTCTTTGTTAGCTAGCAAAGATGGCATGTATGCTACGAAAAGATAATACAAGAGGAAGAAATCAATTCTGTGTGTTGTTACACATCCTCGCATGCAAATGTAAACTTCAAAAGAAAAAAAATAAAGACATTTCTATTACACCAAGGTCATTTGAAATCATCGGCGCAGGCTGATACGATCAGAAGAGAAATAAATAAGATCTCCCTAGGCGAGGAGCGCGGCACCTAAGGCGAGCGGTTTGGGGTCTGGGCAGCAGCAGAGAGACTGTGCAGCTTCGAGCTGAAAAGGGACGGCAACTGTCAGGGATGAATCCCAGACTGAATCTCCACATAGATCTGAGCGCAAGAAGCGACCAACTTGCTCGCTGCAACGTTAGCTCTTCCCACCAATCCCAACGGGCTACAGATACACAAGGGCTCTGTCCCTGGGTCACATTAATATACTGGACGCGTCTTAGATGTGGACATAACGTCGGACAGCTGCATCACAAAGGCAATGTGTATTATTATATAATGAGTCAACACAAATATCATGATCGCTGCTCTGATACCTGCTGGCAAAGGCAAGGCTGCGATACAGCCGCTGGCCTGGATACAGCGGAGCTGTGTAGTTGATGGAGCGACAAGCGCTCTCTCAACATAGACTTCTTCCTCCTCTTCGGCTCTCTGCTGCATCCGCAGGGGTTCTGCATTTTCCGTCCTTTCACAGGAGGCATCCTCTCTGAAGAGAGACTCCCTTGCCTGACGCAACAAGATTAAGCAATTTGCTTTTAATTAGTACCGCAGTCATTTCCAAACTAAGCAGTGGAAAGAATAGAAAGCAGACTGTCTCTTTAAAGTTTAAGTGGATTCAGTGCACACAGTGAATTTAGAACCTGCTGTTGGAAAAGTTCAGCTTTCTGTCACCGGGACTGTGTTCTCTGCTAATTTTTACAAGAGTTCATGTTGTATGCACCAGTTAGCAGAGACTTTGCAGGGGGTAAACTCAGAATGGAAAAGCATGACCCCTTGCTGCCTCTGTTTATAGTGCCTAAATTATATCCAGACAATGCTTCAGGTCTTCTCCCAGCCTCTTCTGAGCAGCCCTGTATGCAAAAACAACTGCTTTTTCCTCTCGGTTACAACCCTGGAGAAGGCTGCGCTTGGGCTTTCCAACCAGTGCCCGGCAATCCCAAGTAAGGAAAGGAGACACAAGGGGCGATACCGGTGGGTTTGCACCCGGGTGACTCAAGGGGAGTCTCGCCCCAAGGCTAAAACCTAGAGTAACTGGAAACTACGCAAGCAGGCATCTTCCACTGCTATGTGTATTAGCGAGTACTAGTATGCAATGCGGGCAGACTGACGCTCTCCTCTCCTTGTGAGCCCATGTGAATATGCTGACAACAGTTGTCCAAAGGGAGAAATCTGCAGCTTTGCTTCCAATATATTCTCATATGCGAAGAACTAACCTGCTTGGTGCAGGGGGCTGGACCTGATGACCTTCCCAGGTCCCTTCTGGCCTTACAGTCTATGAAACCACAAAATAAAGACCCACCACACCAGGGGCGCACAATCTCTGGGCACATTTTAAACCCTAATGTAATCTTTCCCCGGTAAACAGCTGAACTTCAGCTTCTGAGGAGACAGGATCCCATCCCATCAGTGACTTCCATTCTAATAAAATATTAACACTTATAATAAGCTATCCTCCCATGACATTAGCATTGTCCCTCCCCATGGCAGGCACCTTTAGCCCTAACATTTTTAGTCTCACCTTAGTCCTTAGTGAGCTGGGGCTTGGCATACACAAGAAGGCATTTCCCAGAAGGAAACCCCTCAGCAGATAACCATCCACTGAACCCCCTGCCGCTACACCCCACAGCCACACGCCACTCCTAAGTAGTGTGCACTCGGAAAACATGAACCTCTCGTTATATTGACCGTGCTGGGATTAGTTTGCTGCACCCATTGTTCAGTTAGCCCCCATAGGCACGCCGAGAAAATAGGATTTTCCTGCATTGGACTAAAGCCACTCCAGGAAAAAAACAATCGCCACAACTACAGCGGGTGCTGCCTAGATGATTAGTGTCTAGCATCCCCGTCCACCTTCAGCTCCACAGCTGGTTTAGATTTGAGCTACTGACTCATTTAGATTTATGCCGCTGGTTCAGCAAACAAACACAGTCCATAGTCCATCATACTAAGTGCGTAATAAAGCTGCTTACCGACTCCAAAACAAGTAGCTTTTATTTGCCCACTCCCCTCCGATACCACTTCTCTCTCCCCTCCATCAAACCGAAGGATATTGTGCAATTTCTTTCCAGACCTGCACCACATGAGCACATCAAATGCTGGCTGAAGCCTCTCCTCAGCCTCTCACGCTGCATTTTGCTACAGAATTTTTTTTTTTTTTTGTAAAACGTTATCTAGCGAGTGAAGGGAACCATTTTTCTACACTGAATCTAGGTTATAAGTTTACCCGTTTTCTGATCCTCTCCAGAGCCCACACAGCTGCAGTTAAAAACACAGTTTTTCTTGCTCGATGCTAAGGCCGTTGCAAACGTAAAACGGAGTTGGGGGGGGAGTGGTATATAAATGTGTATGTGTGCATGTGCGTGCATGGGTGTTTGAGTACCACTGGGCCTGCCAGCTTCTTACACTTGTTGGAATGAATTAGCATGAAGATAGTAAGCAGTGAACTAGCTCAGGAGACCCAATTGCAAGAGACCCCTGTTTTTCGCACTGATCCAGCCAGCAGGTTGCGCTTGATTAATTAAAAAAATGAAGTCCTGGAATTTGTGTAGGATCATTTTGGCTTGTTTTAAAAGCTGCAGCTAGGACTTATTTTCTGATCAATGCCAGGTGTGGGGTTCATGTGTTCCTCTGCTATGCTGTTTGCCTCAATTCTGTTTCGCTTGCCGCCCTAATAAATTTGCTTGACTGCAAAGGGTGCTTTATGAGTCTTGTTTAAAAAGGGCTTCCTAATGATGCTTGACAACATCTCTTGCCTTTGAAAGAGCCTTGCGATGCTAGACTCTAATCCCACAAAAGGAGGGATTCTTGTTAACCTGTGTCTCCATCCTTTCTGTCGAGTCACCACCTTTAATGAAGCACTGAAGGGGAACCGGTACGCAGCCGGGAAATGATGGCTTTACATGATCGCCTCTTGCTACACGAGAGATATTGCACAAACCTTAATCCCGTGACTCGGGCCTCTCCTTCTACCCCCTTTAATTGTCGGAACCCGAGGAAATCCGGACCGAGGTAAATAACACTTCAGCAGTAACAGAATAGATTCACTTTAGGCAATGAATTTTTAATGGGCTGAGACTGCAGAGGGAACGCAGGGCCGAGATCTGTGCTGCTTATCTGATGGGGAAGGTCAGTGTTTGAACGGAGGGAGGGCACGGATGAGAGAACAGATCTGACAGGGCTCTTCAGCTGAGATTTCAGCTTGTCACAGCCTCGCATACCTTAACATATTAGGTCCTTATTTTCAAAGGAGGAACTTGCACATGCACACGCTAACCAAAACTGCACGGTATTCTCCTTTGGCCAAGGCAAACGAGGGCTTGCAGCCTCACCAAAACAGCAGAAATATCAGGCCGCGCTCTTCGTGGCAAATTGGTTTGCAGGTGGGAAAAACACCAAGCATCCCTTCGTCGTAATGCTACCCCCTAACTTAACGTCTGCACACCCATCCGAAATCCCGCACAGCAAACTGTGCTCAGCACGCCAGCAGATCCACCAGGAGCCTCCCACTGATGCTGCTGGAGTGGCATTTGTTGACCAAGGGCAAGATCTGACTCTGAAACTAGGATTTATTTAGTTCGGATGTTTTTATGTCACAAGAAACACCACAAAAAGCGAAGACGTGTTGGGTTCCAGACACTGCTTTATAGCACTCTAATTCAAAGCACGCCCATGCATGCCACTCTTCCCGTTATTATTCTTGCATTATGTCTGTCCACGGGGTGGGGGCTCGGGGGGCAGGAGCGTTCTTTGCTGCTGGACTCGCTGCAACTTATTGTCTCGTTCGTGCCCACGCTTCCCTGCTCCATTCACGTGAGCTGGCAGGGATTGGTGCTGAAGCAGTCGAGAAGTCCACGGTGGGAACAGATCGGAGAACAACGTTCCTGCCTCAGTCAGCACCTTGCCAGCCAGTGAGGATACACCGTGGGCACTGTTCGTGGTACTCCAGTAACCATTGGAAGAAGTGGATACTAACACCTGGCAGCTGATGACTATTTCTCTTTGGCAGCAGTAACCCATGTCAGGTGCCTCAAGGTAAAACTACCAGTCTCTTAGGAGCAGAAACCCTGTATTTCAGACGCAGGGTCTACAAAAGAAGCCGTGTGAATCCCATCCCGCCTTTGACCGAGAACTGGAGCAGAAGGTGGAAGCACTTCCAAATGTTCCTGGACGCAATTAACACTGGCAAGAGCCAGAGAGAAAACGGTTTTCTCCCCCACCGTCATGGAAAATTCATACGTTTTGTCCAACCCCTCCCCCTCAAACCCCACAATTTTTCATTCAAAAGCTTTTTGGATGTTAGGTTTTGATCTTTTATTTAAAAAAAAAAAAGAAAAGGTCCTATTTTCTATGGAAAACAGACACCTTTGGGGGGAAAATGTAGTTTAGCTAAAACTCAAAATTCAAATAAGAATTTCTGACCCGCCATAGAATCGATGAGAAGTCTGGCAAATGAAATGCCCCGTACTGCTGCCTATGGCAAGGCTGGAAACACAATATGCCCTTTTACAATCATGGGGGCAACTGCAAATTCCTGGCCAAAGTGATCAATAAACACCACTGATATTGTGCCACCCATGCCAGACTGTCGGTTGGGCTTCCTTTGCAAGCTGTCAGGTGAGCGCTGACCAACCTGCACTGACCACCATTGTCACCCCCCCAAATAAAGGTAAGTTAATGTGATTTGAACAGTTAACAGATCTCCTATCCAGAGCCAGAATTCTACATGGCATAGACAGATTCAAGAGAAATATGGTGAGAAATAGTCTTTGAATGGCAAAGGAGCCGGGTCCTGGCTGCCTGTTTCCAAAGGGACTTTTAGGATGCTTCTGCAAACACAGTCACGGACAAAGAAAAGTCAGGAGCCACAAGCCCATGTTCTAGCTTCACCACGCTGGCTGACCAGATTAGTTTAGGAGGAAGTGACTTGAGAAGAAGTGGGTATGTGGGCAAAAGGTCCCAAAATTTCAGAGATACTGACAATCAGGACTCGTAGTAGACATGATATCTTTTATTAGACCAACAAGATTTGTGCAAAAAAAGGTCTTTAATTGCCAACTTTCGAGCACAAACACCCTTCATTGGACATTGGAGAAAAGATTGTACAAGTTCTCCTGGGTCGAAATGAAAGTTCGTATTTCATAGGATTTCACAGAGTCAATAGACACTGACACACATTCAGTAAGGGATAAAACAATAAACCTCTTGTTTTTGGTTACTTACTGTGATTTCCAGCCTGGCTGTCTCCCATTACTGCATTTTGTTAATAGTACATACCATATTTTCTTAATACAACATGAACCTTTTCCCCCAAAATCAGCGTACCATATTGTGAGAAATCTGGTAAAAGCAAGTTCTCCCACTTGTGAGATGAAACTGGAAGTAAAATCTGCAGCCGAGCCACGTGGAGCAGGACAGCCAGCAGGCTCCCTAGCTGCTGCTGCTTCCTACAAGGAACAATCTTTTTTTCTTCATTCTGCCTTTCAAAAACAAGGTGCATATTATATTGCAGAACATGTTGTATGTGACAACATATGGTAGCAAGGCTTGTTTGCTTGTATCGGCGCTTGCTTTTACTGGCATTACACTTATTTTGAAAGGAAAGACGTAACAATATGTACTGATGTCAAAGTCATCATCCCCCTGTTATGTGACAGGGCTATTCACCTTTGATAACCCTGACCTATGTCAGATGACCGAGGTCAGGACAAACACTCACACAGTTATTAGATTTGGCAGGTCGCCCCACAGAGTAGCTGGATGATGCCATAGCCTTCACTACGGGGAACAGATAGGTCTTTTCACAACCAAAAAACAAACTGATTGAGATATCAAGATTGTAAAGCTGTATTACTACTTGGATTCCCTATATACACATACATAAACATATTTATGTAAGTCCATATACCTTATCATCTGTATCTATAGACTTATGGATACCTGTATCTATAGAAAAGTATCAGTATCTATTTAGGACGTATAAAAACCTATAGATATATTCAGATATATACTCTTTCTACTGATACACAGAGAGTTTATATATAGAGATAGAGGTAGCAATTATACAGTGCTCTTATTTAAATCTTTCTAGTGTTTCAACTCTGTTAAGTCATTTCGAAATAAGTGTCTGAACACTTCAAAAGCACAAAAGCAGGGGATTCATAGGGAAAAGCCTGACTTCACTGAAGTCACTGGGAGTTTTCCATTACTCTTAATGAAAGCAAGATTCCCCACAGATTGTGTGTGGTATGGGTAATGCCTATGTGTGGTAGCAGTACAAAGAGTCTGCCATATTACAAGTCTCCTAGCAAAGGTGTGGACCCTCAAACATAGTATGCCAGCTTCTAGGATGTGTAGCCATAAAGAAAGGAAAGGCCCCTCCCAAAACCTGCCTGTCCCTTCTTCTTGAGTTCCTGTCCTGTCCCCCTCCCTGCCCCATTTATTATTAACTTCTCTTCTCCTACCAGCATAAATTGGGAAATCAGTGGGATCACATTAGTTATAAACATGACTTGACAGCAAACAAACTCATAATAGGTTTTGTAAACCCACCAAATTGTTTGCAGAAACAACACTGGTTGTTTAATAAAATGAGTGAAGAAATATGAATTTTGAAAAGCAAGCAGAGAGCTCCTTAAGTAGACTTTAATGCACTTAATAAGACCACTTGGTTATATTATTATTCCTGATGTTTTCAATAGGAATGGCAGTCTTCAGTAATGTGTTGAAGCAAAGTTTACAGAGATGTACTATATATCTGCTCCTATTTAAGGGAGAAACTAAGTATTTAGACTTTGTAGTTGTTCAGCTGCAAGGAAATAGGTGTTCAACTCCCCGGAGCGGTCCCCTGCAGATAGCTCAATTAAGGTACTAATTGAAGTGCGGTGATATCCCCCACACGGTTGAGAAATGTCTAGCTGGCACAGCAGTGGTATTCTTTCAAGGACCTTCTTTTAGCCATGTGATTTTGGGAGAAGGATTAGGACCAAATCACCCAGGGCTCCTGTGAATTGGCAATGGACACCTACATGTTCAGAGGCAGGAAGAACTTCACACAGGGGTTTCTGAGGGATTTCTAACTGCACGGGTTATTTATGCCCAGAGGTTTCCACAGTACTTATCGCAGGTGATGCAGAGAGGTAATTTTTACAGAATACCGATGAACCGCGTCGTCTGCCACTGACAGGCTTGGTACCAAAAGAACACATCATAAGAAGGGCAGAGCTATTCAAGAGTATGCTGCAAGTGAACTCCGCAGCTTTCAAATGCTTGACTAAATCGTGGTATAAGAAGACAGAGATGCCACTGGAGTAAAAAAGAGTATTTTTACTGACTTCCTCAGGGGTTAGATTAGACTCTCAGCCAGTGATTTGCAACAAGTGTAACACAGCACCCTGGGGTGCCTTGAGATCCTTTATGGGGTGCTGCAGAGCGCTGCACAATGTCAGCACCGGTATGTGCATGCACATGATTCACAAGATAAACGCAGAGATTTCCAATAGGAATACACTGTGTTGAAAATGCTCTAATCCATTGTGGTGTTTCTGAGTTCTCTGCAACAGAAGATTGGCTCTACTGTTTTTCTGCAGTCCAAAAAGCAAGCGAAAACTAAAAGCTGACATTTTCCAAGAGGTGCCTGAAGTCAAAGAAGCTGAGAACCACTGCTCTAAGCCCTTGATCCTACTTACCCTTAAGCACATGCAAAAACTTCTGCTGCAACAAAAAGTTGTATCCAGCCTAATTGGGAATAAGAGCCGGTTTACTAGAAAGAAAGGGGGGGGTGAAATTTGACTTTCATTCTCCCATTTTCAGTTTGTTTCCCCCTTCTCTTCATGCCTGTTTTCACCCTACATGTGAAGGTGCTCCAACTTAGCCCCAATTATTGATTACCCACAGCCACCATGGAGAGCCACAGCAGCAGTGTTCGCGTGCTGAACGAAAGGAAGTGCAGTGAAGGAATCCACTGCAGGTTTTTTTAAGTTCCAATATTTTTTTCCTTTTGTCTTTAACTAGGCCACTTTCCCCAACCTGCATCCAGTGCCTTGTTGTTCAGACAACTGCTGTCAAAGCACGCGTGGTTAGGTCAGTTGAGACTTCAGCAGAACAGCATGGACAAGGGTTTCAGAGAGAAGTCACAGACCTTCCTGCTTGCTTCCTCCCTCTCAAGAACTGGAGCTCAGTATAGCTCATTTGGGGAACTAAATGCAAAGAACAAGAGACAGGGCAAATTCTAAGGAAAATGGGCAGGAAGGTGAATGGACGCTCAAAGGAATCCCTCGCTGTCCTGTTTTCTGGACTTCTCTGCTGGACTAACAACAGCAGCATTGAGCAACCAGCTGTCTCGAGAGCTGCTTGGGATCTCAGGGCTTCCTTAAGGATGAATTGCAGAGATCATTAATGAAGATGTGCGGAGCTGAAAAATGAGCACAGCTCAAGGAGGAAGTTTTGCTCCCTCTTTACCAAAGGCTTAAGGGTCTGAAACAGAGACTGGAAACTGTACCTGGCTTTTCAGAAAATAAAAATGCTCAAGCTGCCACTGAGAACATGAGGAACACCTCTGGTGATACTCCTAGTTTTCATCTGATCAAGGAGATAACCCTTTTACATATATTTTCTAGGAAAATTGGTGCATTGGAGCCTTAGGAATGCTACCGTGTAAAAAAAGAGAGCATCATACCCACCTATTTGAATGGTCATCTAATAAGGACATCACAATTCGTATCTGACTCATAGCCCAATCAGAGAACAGGAATAATACCAGGGAAGGGAGTTTGGCTTGGTAACAGATAGAGCAGTTGGCTGAAACTCAAAAGATCTTGGTTCTGTTCACTGCTCTGCCACTGGCCTCATGGATCCCCTTGGTCTGGTCATCTCATTTGCATCATAGTTTCATCCAGTGAGGGCCAACCTTTTTGGCAGGCGTGCCACGAATAAGCCCCACGTTCTTCTCAAGTGTCACTCTGATTCCCACCCCCTGCCTAATCTGTTGTTATGCTTCCTGCTCCAAGCCCTGCGCTCCTTGTCGGATCTGATGATCTGCCTCCTGCTTCCTTCCTTGTACCACCCTGGCCCTATCTGCCACTGTACTCCCTGCTCCCTCCACAGGCTTCCACTGCCGCACGCACAGGCTGCCCGTACCACTCGTGGCACCCGTGCTACAGGTTGGCAACTCCTGGGTTAGCCATCTAAAGCGGGGCTAAGACCCCCACCTGCCTTTGAGATCTACTGAGGAAAGGAGCTTTATGGGCGCAATTATTTCTAGAGGGGAAATTTACTCTTGTGGAGTAGGTCATCCCAAAAGTTCATAGACTATGTAGTCTTATTTAACCCTATCGTCAGGCTTTCAAGAAGGCTTAACTGGCCCCCTTACATGGTACTAGACCCATATACAGGGGTGGATTTCACCTGCAGTGGAAGACACATCACACATGTATTGCCAAATAATATGCAGGGTAACAAATTAATTGTACAGTGTTTTTACAAAGAGGCAAAAATCATAGAAGGCATTTGTGCCTAATTTTTCATTGGATTCTTGCTTACATACGGTGTTTTCAGACTGAGGAAATGAGCACAGCACTTGGAAACAATGATCTCTTTTGAGCTGGGATGGGTAAATTCTGTTTCCGATTCAGGGTGATGACTAAGGAAGTCATAAAAGCTATCGGAGAAAGGAAAAAGGCAGGTGACATGTGTAAGAAGGCAAATATTAAGGGGATGAAAGGGATTATAAAGCAAGGCTGAAAAAGATGTAAAACGCTGATTAGGAAGCCAAATATGTCAGAGAGAGAAAAACTACCCATGGAGGGAATAAAAACAGGAAAAGGTTTCTTTTAAGTAGGTAAGGACAATGAGATTAACCAGAGAGACCACTAAGGACTAGCACAGGGGAAAGAGGATCCAGCTGAAAAAAGAAACGGTATCTTTTTGTAGGTGTCCAGGAGGAAAGGTGGAGGCAAGATGAGACCTGCGAGCAAAGCAGTGAAGCACTGAAATCATTAGCAGTCACCAAGGCCACGGGGTTAAGTTAATAGAGCTAAAAAGAGACAAAGATTTTGGACTCAGTAGTCTTAAATGGGAGGTTCTGAATAACCAGAGATGAGATTAGCTATCTACTAACAGCAATCTGAGTTGCTTGGAGAGTAAAAGAAGTACACAGGAACTGAAATAAGGAAGGCAACGCCCAGATCTCAAAGCGAAGAGACAGGTGAAAGAAAAGGCATTTTATTTTGAGCAAGTCATCAGCTGCTGCAAAACACTGTTGCTATCTTCAGGTCAATGGAACTTCCTCTAATTTACTCCAGCTCAGACCTGGTCCATACACTGGTAAACCAGTGAGAGAGGCAAGACTCAAGAAGCATTTACAGGGATGAGATCATTCACCATCTGGAGAAATATGAACTGATATAAATGAGGCTCCCTGGCTTCGCAAAGGGTAAATCTTGTCTGACAAACCTGGTGGAATTTGTTTCAGGAGATAACATTAAAAACAGACAAGGGTGAAGCAGTGGACCTAATCCACATAGATTTCAAGAAGTCATTTAAACGCAGCCCAGGACAGTAGACTAATACATGAGGTTAGCAAGTATGGCATAAAAACCATTGTCCTTGAAAGACTAAGGAAATGGTTAGGTGATTAAGGGCAGTTGTAATGGTAAAACTTTATGGGTCAGGGAGGAGAAAGGTGATATGGTGAAGACAGTTATATTTGAGGTTATTATCCAGATGCTTCCAAGGCATTAGTTTGGAGGCTTGCATGTTTTATCCTATGAGAAAGAGGCCGCTGAGGGTGTCCTAATGCAAAGCTCACATGAGTTTGCCATTTTACCGTCATGGAATACAAAACCTAAGTGCATCAGCAAGTTGCACAGTGAGCAAGAGCAAACTCAGGGGTTGCTAAATAAGTGAAGCACAGAATGACATGAGAACTCCTCCATAAGCAAGCACAAGGTCATGGAGACGAACCCCCAAATTGGTCAGAGTGCATCCTACAGCCCAGAGAGCATGAAAACGACCTAAATCCAGAGCCATGGCACCAACCCCCCGATGTGGTGCAATCTGGGCATTATTTATAAATGATGCCAGAAACCCATGCACTGGCCATTTAAGTAAGAAATATAAAGAACAAAAGGCATGAATAGCAAAAATCCAAGAGCTGTCCCAGCCTATGTTGCCCAGGTACAGAAATCATGACACAGAAAAGAGAAAAGGGTCAGGGTTAGGGTTAAGGTTAAGGTTAGGAACAGGAGGGGCAAGCTCAAGGCCAAATTCCTAATGACTTCAGTGGGACAATGCTAAGCCTCTGTCCGTTCACTTCAGAGCAGATGATGCCACGGAGCTGCATGAAACAAAGCAGGAACACAGAAATCAGTGCCCTGCAATCCCTCCTCTCACCCACAATATATACGGGAATAAAAAGAGACTCCAGGGAACTGAGACTATTCAGTTTGGCCCTCAGAAGCTGTACTGCCTAATGGTGGATCTCCAAATTAGATGAAGGGTTCAGACATTTAGCACTGCTATGTCCTGAGCCCCATGGGCCTTCCTGCCATGGAGAACTCTGAACACTGTCTCACGGCTGTTTACTGCAGGGCTGCAGACAGGCTGCTGCCTTTAAAAGGCATTTTACCCATACGTCAAAATGGTGTAAAATAACTATAAAGAATGAGGACCGACTGTAGGTTGTGCCCTGCATGGTACAAACCCCCCAGTTAACCCTGTCCAGTCACTGGAAAAATCTAATACCGCAAGCGCTGCTGGACTCAAGGTATCCTTGGGCTCCTGAACACAAGAGTCAGCACCTGTGAACAGAGGTCGGGGCAGAAAGCTTGGATGCATTGTTCATACAAATGTCTTCAGGCTTAGTCTAACCTTGTATGCATTATATGTGTCTTTTGCACCTGCAATATTAGGCTGGAACTATCACAAACAGCATCTGCAATAAAAGAGGACAGACTCCCAGTATTCCCCGTATGGTCAGACGCACAGGTGGCTTATGCAACGTGAGGAACTGGACAGAACATTTGCAACGCTGCAATGCCAGCATGTATCCCTGCCTGTCAGAGCAAAACCAAGGGCAGCTCTGCATGTGGGTACGAAGGCCCCTTTGCCATGGGTCAATAAAGACACAGGCAATGCGGATATGAAAGCTGTTCATGAGATTAGTGCTTGTGTTATCCCAGCTTATCACAACAAGCTGTTTAAGGCACAGATAGTAATCACAGATTGATTAATTGATTAATCACACCTGCTAATTACATCGCACAAATAGACAAAATTAATATTTGATGTAGGTCTCTAAAGAGATGGCATGGATTAATTTTCCGCGGATAAGATAGAAAAGTTCCTGCAGATAATGTAGAGAAACTCAGCAGCGGCTTCTCAGTCACAGAAGATTTTATCGCATAAAAACGGAGCAAATGACAACGCCTCAAAGAAACATCGCTTACTATTTACTCATGATTATTGATAACAGTGATGGAAAAGTCTTAGCAAGGTGTTTTCCCTAAGCACACAGAGTCATTCTGAACAGTTATCAATGCAGAACATGTCAATCTGATCCCACTGCTCTGCTTTATCACACCGCAGTCAAGTCCTTTAAGAAACCAGAACACCCTCAGCACACAATGGCAATACAACTAACAGCTTGTCTTTTTCTTCAGTTCATTATAGACACTATTGAGAAGAGGAATAGAAACAAATTTCCAATTTTAGAGTCAACTACTCTTAGGGGTGGGGCAAAATACAGCCTGCAGGCTGGGTCCTGCCTGCCAATTGACTGTATTAGGCCTGCAGCTGCCCCTGTGGTGCTCCACATGGGGCCAACCCCCCGCTGCTCCCACCTGGGGCAATGCACGCCATGCTCACCCACCCTATGCCCACCATGGGCACTGCCCCAACCCCAGTCCTGGCCCAAGCCAGCATGCACAGCTTCCCGTTAGAGCTGTCTTCTCCCCACTCAGCTGCCTGCAGGGGGCTGCTCATTGTGCCAGGCAGGCGGAGTGGGTAGAAGGCAGCCAGGAGCTGGGGTTGGAGCCCCATGTGCTGAAACAGCTGCAGCTTCCCCGCACCCGCTGGGCATGTGGTGCCCAGCACACACCTGCATGGGTGCCAGTGGTTTCCCACGCAACCTGCTGCAGGGCAGAAGGGGCAGGAGAAGGAGGAGCCCCTGGAGGTGAGGGGAGCTGAGCAGTGCCCAGGTGGCTGCAGCAGCCCCACCAGGAAGCTGTGTGCACTGGCCAGGGTTGTCAGTGGGTGCAGGGTGGGTGCAGATGAGAGCACAATGAAGGATGCCTTGGGTGGTGCTGTGGGGCAACCACAGGCTGGATTGGGGGACACACCTGCACCTCCTGTGTGCCCCCAGCCACCCCCCCAGCTGGCTCCTGAGACTTAGTGCCCATGCAGCCCCCCCACACACATGCGCACCCCCCTAAACCCCACCATACACACCCCACCTGCCCTACACACACACCACCCCACACCCAATATATAAAAGTAGGGCTTTATTTTGAGCTATTATGCAATTGCCTCTACTGGGGGGGTGGGGGGTGGCAGAGGGACTGATCGGTGCCAGCGAGGGGCAGGGGTAAGGGGCTGGTTACACTAAAGTGTAGCCTAGAGTAGTAGGTCACAAGCTAGGTAACATGGGTCAGAGAGAATCCTGCCCTGGAGTGCCGCAACTTTGAGCAGCATAATGAGTGCTTAAAATCACTTCAAGGTGTTCATGTGCGCACAATCCAGGGGTTAAGAGCTCCAGGAGCTGCCCTAAATTACCATGTAACAGGGCCCTAGCAGGTGTCTGGTTATTACACAGAGTCCCTATGTTCCTAAGGTCCCTATGTTCATGCACTTAACTGACATGCATACAACCAGAATTTTTTTCACAAGACAAGCAACTTGCAATAACTTGGGACTGGCATATGCAATTATGTACCAATCTGATATGCATATAAGTGGATGGATCTGCTTTCTGAAACACTGTGAACCTTTGGGATGAAGTTACAATATACATGGAAATTAATCTTATGTAGTTTTGATTTAGTTTCCTCATCGATTTCATCACTTTGGACAAAACAGATTTAAAACAGACTTATTATGGGGATGGCAAGTTCCTTTTCCTTGGTTCATTCCCAACTATTGTATAATAAAACAGACTTTCTTCAAACCTAATGCCGGGCTTTTGTTTTTTATACCAACACTAATCTAGAAAATCTGGATGTATTAAGAAACATCATCAGAAGGGTGTTAAACAGCATATCCTCATGAAGCTGAGCTAGGCATAATGACAAATCCTACCACAAACAGACTTTATTTTTAGTCTTGAGTCTATTTCTTAAACCTACTTTAAGGAAATTCAAACAACCTACAAAACATTTTTTGGATGTAGGTGTTTCAGGCTTAAGAACTAATCCTTGGAGAGCCAAGAGCACCTTGCATGCTCACAGCAAATATTTCCTTGTGCTTAGGAGAGATTTTTTTCGATGCATGAACAATGCTGCGCTTATTTTTATGAAAGCATCAGTACTATAAAACTCGGTGTATGGGTGGACAGAACCACAATAAAATCCTACTGCTGGAAAGCTATCTTGGCTTAGGAGTAAGGTTTTCAAAAACTTTTCACATCTGAGCCCTGCCTTTTAGAAAATGAAACCACTTTCTCTCTAACACCTATATGGCTCCCATTATCAATGCTTCAGAGTGCCTTAACATCCTCAATACATTTCTACCTGCAGACAGTAACACTGACTCCAGATCTAAATATATGGACATGTGGCCTGAGTTTCAGATGTGATGAGTACTCCTGACTCCTGCCACAGTCAATGGGATCCGTGAATGTGGAGGACATTTGATTAAAAGCAAACACAGCCAAACCAGTTCTCTTTATTTCCCTTTAGCCGGCATGCAATCAACCAGCCAGGCAGAATAGGAAAGAACTGTACGGGCTTCAGCGGCAGAGCTTGTGTTCAAGTGTATGAGAATTGCATCCGAGGAATGCAAACTCCTTATGAATAGGAAATTCCTAGAATTCATGTTCTTATGATGTGAATAGGAATGTGCCTTTTATTTTCATCCAGTTTATAAGGGGGGTCTTATGCTAGTAGCAAAGAAAAACCCACAAGTGAATGAATGATTATCACACCAATTACCCTGGAAAGACTGATTAATCTGACAGTGTTTGGCTGCTACGCGGCCTTTTCAATCTTACCTCGGGGGGTGGGGGGTGTGAAAGATGAGACCACAGTGAACTGTTGGGTCCCAAATCTGGCTGGGTAGTTTCTTTAAAACTCTGGGGCTGCTATTAGTGCTGAGCCAGTGGGTGGGTGACTCTGTAGACAGTCAGTGCCATTTGCTGGTGCTTATATAGAAGCTGAATACTTCTGCCAGGGGAAGCAAGTGGGCAGCAGCCCCTGTGCAGTTATTAAATGCTTGATCAAGGCTCGTACTTACACACCACACAGGGCCTCTTCCCTCTCACAGACCCATTTATACCAGTGTAAGCACCACCGCCTAGTCTGAAACAAGGGTCTGAGCCAAAGCCAATTGGCGCTGATGGGAGTTAGGTACCTACCGTCTTTGGAAATTCATTCCTTTGGAGGAAAGGTTTTCTATGCAGCTAGGGCCAGATTCGTTGTTTGGTTTTCCACTACTTAGAAAACCCTTTTCTCCTCCCATTACCTCTTCCTCTCCTTGGGCTGAAGCAGTACTTACATGAGCCATCCCATGAGACTGCTGCATCACCAGCTCCTCAATTTCTGGCCTAGCCAATACAACCATCATCTCTAGGGCCAGAAAAAACCAGAAAAGTCTCCTCTTAGAGGCTTTCCATGCTGTTGCTTACTCAACTGGAGGCGCTAGTCTTGCCGAGCTGCTCAAGGCCTGAGCATACTTCCTGCACGTGCTTCCCGTCCTTGCTGGCCCAGAAAGCGGCAGGCCCAACTGGAAATTTATCTCAAGTTTCCTGCATGGCGGCATGGAGTATTAACATTAGGCTAGTGTGCCAGCTTATCTCATCTGCCTCCCGACATCAGATTTTAGCTCTCATTGATAAGAGCTCTTTATAATCAGAATTTATAACGAAATCACTTTCTAACCGTAAACCCTAGTGAAACAAGGTTGTTCTCGCATCCGTGGGTACAAGGTTAGACATGTACTTCGGTCGCAGGCCAGGGAGCGATCTGTAGTCGTTTTCAGTCACACTGTGTAGAGGAGAGTTGTGCATGTGTTTTCATTTGAATCAAACTGTGGATTTGGTCTGCTCCAAAGTGCGTCCTTGACTGTGCATGTGCATCTGCCAGTAAGTTTCCTGTGCATTAGGGCTGTGCAAAGCTGCAGGTGGTGATTTGATTCGGAGGAGATTTGGCCCGATTCCGTGGTCAAATCTCCGAATCTGAATGGAATCAGGGGACCAATTTAAAGGTCTAAATTGATTCAAAGCTCTCCAAATCTTTGGAAAAGATTCAGAAAGCTTTGATGATTTGGGCAGTCCCTGGTGGCTGCAGCATGGAACTGCAGCTGGCTCCCACTTGGTAAGTACTGGGGGGTGGGGCTGGAGGAGGGGGGAGGGACCATGGGGGGACCCCTGCCAGCCCCCCCAACCTCTGCCCACTCCCCTAGCCCCCCCATGGGTGCCCTGCCGGGGCTAGCTCCGGCCCCTTAAGAAAAAAAACCCGAGAGAAGCTCCGGGACTCATCGCTCCTTCGGTAGCCTCAGGGATTCGGGGGCTTGTGCAGAGCCCCCCACATGGTGCGGGGCAGCGAGGGGCAGCAGGGATCGAACCCCACTGGTAGGAGTGGTGAGTCCAGGGGTTTTCTTGGTCTTTTTTTTCTTAAAGGGCCAGAGCTGGCCTGGCCGGGGCACCCATGGGGGGGCTGGGGGAGCGAGGGGGAGCAGGGGATTTGTGGCAAAGCCACCCACCTAGTGTGGGGCAGTGGGGGGCAGCGTGGATCATCCCCCCCACCCCACAGCACCCAGTGAGCTGGGGCTTTTTTTAACAAGTGCCGGGAACTGGGGCAGGTGGGGGAGCCATTGCCAGGCTGGGAGAGCGGGCAAGGGGTGGGCCTGGCCTGGCTGATTCAGAGATTTGGAGGTTTGGCAGCAGCCGAATCTCCCAATCAGATTCACCCGAATCGAATCGGGACAGTGATTCGACTCACCGAATCAACTTGCTGTCCCCCGAATCAGCCGAATCGGAATCCGAAGCAAATACTAGCCGCTTCGCACAGGCCTAGCGTGCGTGTGGATGTATGTGTTTTTCCCATTACTTCTCAGGAACTGTGAAGGCTTACTTCAGATTTTCACTCCCGTTAAACAAAATCACCTGCTGGAATTAGTATGGAATGATATTTGATCTCCAGCTCATCAGAGAAATCTCCTTTGCAACAGACACAGCAGAAAGAAAGCAAGCAAGGTCTGAATAATCGACAGGGAAGAAAAATGGGGAGGAAAAAAAGAGTATCAGTTTTAAATGGGCCAGAGGAAATTCCACCAAGGATACGTGAAGATAATACTGAGCTATTGTGCCGCTGCATTCCTTCGAAGAAAAACGTCTCTCTCAATGGATCTGAAAGGATGTTTTAAGCAAGTCAGTAAAGGAACTAGGCTGGGGACATGAACAAAATGTGTGTTTTCCAGTCTCTACAGACAAACAAAACATCAATATTCACTGATCATCCTGGTCCGCCCTCACAAAAATGATTTTTGCAATAAAATAAATAATCTGGGTGTTTGTATTTCAGAGCCAGGGAGCTCCATGGGAGGACGAAGGGAGCTGTATTCTCCAAGGCTTCTTCCGTGATTTACTCACCCATCACTGCAGCATAGCACAGAGCTGTGTCCACACCACATAAAGCTTAGTGCTAACATACGACACACATAATGGACCTGCTTGGAAGTCTTCACTCCAGGATTTATGAAGAACAATCTAATTATTCAACTCAGTGCCGCTCACTACCATTATTGCTCCTATTTAAAGCCTCCATGGAAAAGGCCATTTGTCTCAGGGGACAGACCTTGTCATAGCGGTGTTTCATTGATAGAAATATACTCCTCTGTTTTGATAGCTACCTAGCTAATCCTGGGTGCTTTGTAAATATATCTCATCCTAGATAGGCCTAAGGACTTAGGCCTTGACAGTCCAGGTCCTCCAGAAGCTGAAAAATCTCCCAGGTTTACCAATAAACCCTAATTAAAGAGGAACAAGGACCAATCCCATTTGTGATAAACAAGAAACCGGTCACTGGCTTCCTAGAGCTGGTTATTGTTTGAGCGTTGTGTGGCGGGGAGGGGGCTGCCAGCCTCGAGGACCTGCTCAGACAGAGGTTGCTACGTTATTTATAACCCTATGATATGTAACAGATGAGAGAAGTCACCTTGGCTAAGCAAGTCACTCGTGTAACCTAACCTTGGGCTATCTACCTATTGTGCACAGCAGCAAGGCAAGCACAGACCACTGTGCCAGTGAGGCAGAGCACAGCAGTAGTCAAAGCTGGATTTCTCATTCATATCTAGCCACTTGCCATGCCCTTCACTGGAAAAGAGTTTAAATCGGGCTGCAGACTTATAAAAAATAATACTTTTGATTCCTCTACAAGAGGCATCAGAAGCTTTGCACTGTATCCTGGAAAATGTAGGCTGACCGAAGTGTGTTTGTGGGCATTCACCAAAGCCCAGCTCGTTACTGCCCGGCACTGCTGAAAGGGGAGGCATCGCCAAGACAGGATGAGCAATGAGCACGCACAGCCAGCGACTTCACAGGGCCATCGCTTCAAGATACGGACCTTATAGACCAAGCACTGCTCCAAGCTACAACGCAGTACAGTCCCCGGGACCATTTAGCATATATACATGCAGAAAGATTTGAGGTTGGATTTACCCAAGGGGCCTAATGGAGAGAGGGGCCAGGTTTTTAAAGGTATACAGATAGATCCCCAACTCCCACTGATTTCAAGACTGGCTAGGCACATCTAAACCCTGCTGTTGCTTCCACTGCTTTATCAATTTTTGCTCAAGGCAGCAATAAGAGGTATGTATATTGTGAATTAAAACGTACATAGAAGGAATACCCTCAAAGTCTCCATGTTTTCTTTTGTTTTATTTCCCAGGTAGGGAGTCCAGATCTTTGCGACTGACTGCTCAGAAACTGGGGCACTTATTTCCTTTATACCTAAGAGTATAATTTCCTAGTTCCTACATATTTGCTGTTTAGGCTCCTAATCCAAACCTAAACATCAGTTTCTTTTCTTGCAGTAATGGCACTTTTTCTCTTCTCTTAACGTAAATGGCATAGCCAGACTTGACACCGACTGTGAGTCCATTTGCACTGGAAGTTTCCTCAAAGGTTCACTTCTACTCTGTTTTCCCCCTTCCCCAATTTTTGGATGGTTGGAATAAATAATTGGCACCTGGGGATCAGTGTGGACGCCAAAACTCTGCAGGTCCCAAGTATTGTGACTGTGTTTATGAGACCATCCGAATGCAGAACCGTTTCTTAGACTTCTTCTCAAGTGAATATGGACCGACACCCCTAATGATATGTTGCAAATTGCAAATGCAGAACTCAAAGGTTAAAACCAATACGATTTCCTTGGGATGTTTTAAGATGCTGTGACACAATGTGGCCTATATTACACAACAGGCAAAAAAATGAATAAGTGTTCTGGCTGGTATAAAAAAATGCTGAACCATCCTATATCTCCCACCTACACCGTGGTACTAAACAGTGACAATAAGTCACTGCAAAAGACAAATAGTATGGATTCAGATTTGTCGACTGCAGCATATTTTAAAACTTGTATCATGGTAAAAACCCTTTTCTGGCACTGAATGTAGAACACAGGTGCAAGGCAAAGGATTGTTTCTCTGAGAATTAGACCCTAGTTTATGCAAGCAATCAGAGCTACTTGTTCCAGAGTCCTGGCAGCAGGACAGATGCTCTTTGGGATACGGGAATGTACTGGGTGAGCAAATGTGGGCTCTGAGGTGCCTCAGTGAAAAAAGTTTTCAGTGCTCACTCACGGAGTTATGAAAAGAAATGCCAATGGACCCGATTTTCGTCTTATACTTGACTTTACATCACTGTAACTCTATTGATCTAAACTGTTACTGCTATTTTATGCCTTCCTGCTTCTATTCCTCCTGCATCAGAGCCAAAATCTTCTACTACAAAAACTCTCTCTAGAGGAGGGAACACAGGCTAAAGGAAAAGCTACTTCGTCCACCTCATTTGAAAAACACTAGAAAACTTTTAAAGAAATAAAGTTGTGCGATTATTTCCACCTCCCTGCCATCAAGCTGCAGTTCAAAAAATACTGGGCTCATCAAACGAATACATATTCAACATAAAACCTATTCCAATATGTGGCAAAGGCAGCTGTGTCATTTGCTAAAAGAAATGCACAAAGCACCAAGCTCATTTTTTAATTTTATTTTGAGGAACAGAGACTGGTAGGATACGGGGCCTTATTCTGCTTGGTCAATGGGCTGACTCTTGCCTCAGGTGGACACTAATTTCTACCGGTTATTTAGCAGCTGATGGGAATGAATGGTCTCATTTCATTCTGCAGGGAACAGGCGTGGAAAGGTGCAAGTGTGGCATGGCAGGAAACCTAGAACGTAGTCTGAATGGGGGGAAAGTGCAGAAGTGGGGTTTGAGGCCACAATTTTTTTCTTGTGCCTTTCCTTTGTCTCTTGTGGATCCCATGCAAAAGCCATTGTAATTGTGCTAGAAACGGTCCTGACCATTTCCATCTGTTCATACAACTCAACCCTCATTCAGTTTGGGAGAGGAGTTCTCAACAGTGCTGCTGGCAATAGTGTCATATTATTTCATCACGTTGCGTGTGAACTGGAAGAAGCCAAAGCAATGCACTGAAACGCACTGCTCTGTTACAGCTCAGGCTGCATCGCAAGCAGAAGGGAAAACCTGTTTCTCCCTCTAGCGCGGGTCTCAGCTGCTGAAAAGAGTATAAAACACACGACAGATTTGTTTGCTACCTAGCAAGTACCAGCTTCCCAGATCCTCAACTACTTACATGCACTGACCCCAGGCACAGAACTCCCTGGGGCCTCTCTGCGCAGGGTTTACTGCAAGATCAGGGTGCTTCTTGGATGTACCCTGTGCCTTTGTTCTGCACTTCACAGCTCCAGTGAAGGTTGACCCTCTATACATCTGGGACTGGCAAAAATGTCTAGTCTACATACTTGTGGAAAGGTGATGTATCAGCATGAGCAACAAGGAAGGTTCCACCCCCACGCTCCCCGTGTCGGTGTGGTCCGTCTTTATTCACCCACAATCCCTGTAGCCTCATCTTCAGTCTAACATCATGCTGAGCAGCACGAATTTTCCTTCTGCATCCGAAGACGATTGTGCAACCCAAGTCCCACATTAAAAAAAAAAGAAAAGGGAAGAAAATTTCCCTGGGAAAATGGGGAAAGGCTAACACAAGTGATTTTTCAGCAAATTGGGCCCACAGTGTATAGCAGTCCGGAGGATGAAAAGTGGCTTTGGAGAGCATTATATATGGAGGCTTCAGGGTAATAAGGTGTATTTGCTATAAAATTCATTAGACTTCTTTTTTAAAGACATTCTGAAGAACAAACACCCTTTCCTCCTCCATCCCCACTGAATATATATGCGCACACAAGCATATGGAAACACTCGCTCCATTGTCAATCCCCCCTCTCCCCATCGTTGTGAGAACGCCCCACAGATGCCCACCCCAGCCTGCAATTTTCTCAAGATAAGGCGTAGGCCTGGGACCCAGTTCAGAACACAGGACTCGGTGAAACACAATGCTCATGTGCTCAGTTTCAGCAGAAGAAAACCCCGCAATACCGACAATTCCTGTAATGCCATATATGTGCATGTGTGCGTGTGTATACTTTATTCCCTTGCACAAAAAAGCTCAGAGGATAATGTCTCATGGCAAATAGCTCAGATTTGAAAACGATCTCCAAAGCCTTGGCCAAAGCCTACCTATGTGTTCTGCTCACTGCAGTTTTGATGAACCTAGAAGCTAACAATATTCAAATGCTTTTTAGCAAGAAGTGAAAATCTGAAGATAACTTCCTTTGGTCATGGCTTTCCATCACTTCTTGTCTTAAGGCCCTAGGTTAAACCAATGCTAAGCTCTCTCCCTGAAGTGTCTGTATTTGACGAGAGACTGAAACACTCCTTTTCTTTCTTTGTAGCTCTGAAGCTTTCCAAAATATCTAAGGATGTCCTAGATGAAAGGTGCAATGCAGACACTTGGGACAGATTTATCACAGATGAGGATAGACTACATGCAACTTCCCACTGACATAAAAATGATTATTTGAATCCAGCACTGCAAATTTAGAACCAGCATAATTCTTTTTATTCCTCATTATGTATCATCGTCACATAATTCTTTCACCGTGTTCAATATAAAAATGAATGGAAAGAGTTTGGGATAAAGAGGGCCTTGAGCTGTAGACTCCACACCCAGATCTGGATGGGCCAAATTTCAGTGGTGTTAAGGTCCAGGGAGTTAGTTTAGTCTATAGTAATCCTGGAACTTGAAAGTAAAATTCGGAATAGACCTAGGTTCCCACTTTAAACCTACCCACCTCCAAGTTTTAAGATAGAAATTTATTTTGGGCCATTTCTTATTTGCAGTTTATGTTGTAAAAGAACATGGCAAAAACCCATGCCTTTCTGTCAAGGCTATTACAGAACAACAGCCTTGCACATGTAATAGTGTCCATTGACCTAGCTAGAAAAGCATATACAGTGATCAGGCTCTAAATTAACCAGGACAGTGAGCAAAATTTGTTCTGCCGAGATGAGTCAGCACCTCCTTATCTTTACAACATGGCCTAACCTGAGGAAGGGATGAAATACAATCAGAAGAAACTGAGACGCTTGGACAGACTGAGAATTTGAAGAACCACTAAATTTATAGGTAGGTGGACTGGGTATTTGGGTGTCGGGGTGGAAGAAGATTTTTGCAGGGAGCTGGGTGGGATAAGTATTTCAATATCCGCTCATCCATACTTTAATTTCTAAATTGCAAAAACATTAACATTATTGATTGATCAGACATCAACCCAACAGGAAATTTAATTAAATTAAAATGTGTCACTGAGCAGTCCTCACTGCGTCGTGTATAAATCTCCGGCAATAAGTTGACAAAGACAGCAGCAATTGATATTGTGTTCTCAGTTTAATTTATCCCCCACCATTTTCTTTTCCTGTACTGATCACAATCTTCCTCACAGACCCAGAGGAGGACACACTTGTCGACAGAGCATACAACTGACACATATCAGTCCCAAATGCTCCTAACTCCTTCGGCCACTGACAGTGCTTTAACACATTATTTAGAGGTGATCTGGGATGAACCAGACTGCTTCAAGGGCAACGCCTCCGTTCAGCACATTGTTACAGGGCTGACCTATACTCGGTGATTTCTCAACACAGCGTTCATATTTTAGGCTCTTTCCTAGTAAAAGCATGACAGCAAATTTTGCCCGTGGAGGAAGCAAGGCCCCGAAGAAAGGCCAAGGAAGTCCTTTTCTTAAATCAGCTCCTTCCCAGAGGGTGCATATACTGTACAAACCCTAGTCTGTTTGCACCAAGTGATGCTGCAGAATTAGTGGTAAGGCAGGATACAAATAAAACAGCCCTGGTGTCACAATCCAAGGATACAGCTAGCCAGATCAGAGAGGTGCAAGATGTTAATTAAGGTGGTTAAGGAAAAAACTCTATACGGTACCTTCCTCTCAGCAGTCAAATCCAGGTGCGTGGAGCAAACACCACAACAAGAAATTAAGAGATATTTTCAAGGATTCATTTCTTTACAGCAGCGTGATCATTGCTGTTTATTCTTACGGTGGCCTAACATTATTCAGATGACACCTGGCTCCCTGGGAAAACGCTGGCGAATCCTGATGGGTGTGCGAGTGTAGTATCCTTTGTTACTCTTGCATGCCACATTTCAGTGACACAAAGAGGGGGCAGAAAAATACCACTTGGCCTTGTTTGCACCTAAGACGGGGAATAAGGCACACCTGAAAGCTATGAACAATCCAGAGGCTGAGATTTATTGGCTTAGGCTTCTTGACCAAACTTATGGGAAACTGCACTATAGACACTGGAATCTGTCACTGTATGTGCTACATGGGGGGGAAAGGAGTTAAATCTGGGCTGTCCGACTGGCAGCCCACCAGCTGCATGGGATCCACAAAGGGCTAAATTACAGCTCCTGGGCTCCTGTTCAGCCACAGACCTCTGGCTGCAACAGCAGGTGGAGTCTCTGGGCTCCCCCTCCCTCTGGCTTTTGCATTTTGCCCCTGGCTCAGGGGCAGTGCAGCATTGCATGGCACAGCCCAGGGCAGGGTGCCCCAGGCGAGGCTGGGGCCCTGCAGCACAGTAGTGGGGGTTGCCTGCATGGGCGCATGGGGGACAGCATCCATGCAGGGTCGCTGCAGTAGTGGACGCGGTGGGGAGGGATGGTGCCCGCCTGCACACGTGCTGCCGTGGGGGGCACCCACAAAGTGCAACAGGGTGGGTGGGGTGTTCGACGTGGCCTTATACATTGGACAGCCCTAATTTAAATGACTGCCGTGACTATTACATTCCACCAATAATCTGACCACCTCTGCAAAGACTACAGATTATCAACCTGATTTGTTGGGCTACAACAACAACAACAAAAAGATTTTTTGAAGTGCTGTCTTTGGAGATCTCTTGCGCATAATTGTTTTCTTTCCCTTTGAAATAAATCAATGCTAGACTCCCTTTTCATTCTTTAATAACAGCTCTCAAAACAAATAAGTGTTCAGTACCGATAAGCCAAACAGGGATCTTTCTGAGCACGGCGAATGCCAGATATCTAATAGACGGCACAAACGTTTCTCCATCCCCCACCCACAACCATCATTTTCATGATTTTCTCCGGAGCGTGGGTCTCTGCAAATGCCAGTGCCAAAGTAAGGAGAAGATCAACTGGCTGGTTTGATAAAGTTCATTCTGCAAAATATGTGCCTTAAGCACTGGGTCTAAACGTGTATCATTTTCACAGCATGAACCAAGTTACCGGTGACTATTTTAGAGGTATCAATGAGCAATGGCTAGCGATGGGTATTTCAGCTCAATCTGTCTCTGCTTTTCAGAGATAAAAATCCACACCACACAGCAACAGATTAAGTAGTGCGACTCAGCTACAGAGAAATGTTATTACTGGCCTGAATTCCAAGGTAAGTGTTAAGGCAGGGAAAGTTATTCTTCTCTAAATGGATGGACAGAAGCACCGCTCCATTTCAGGGTACAGGAAGGACTGTCGCAGAACTGAAGTCAGTGGGGTGGTTTTTAAGCTAAGGAAGCAGAAGCATCAATATTGAAGAATACTTACACAACCTGACACCCACCTATCACTTATATAAACCCCTCCCTTTCTGCCTCTTGATGGATATGTTACAATTGTTAAGACTCTGTTGACATCCCCAATACCCATATTTTGATGAGAAACATATTACCATATTTACTCAAATCCAAGATGAGTCTTCCCTCCCCCCATGTAACACAGGGGAAGAAGCCCCTTATTTTGAATTTGAGTACAAGGCAACTGGGGACAGGGTTAGGGTCTGAGTTGCAGCTGCTGCCTGCCCCTCTGCCACCTCTGCCCCCACCTCCCCTTCCCCCTGTCCTTTAACCTGCCTCCCTCCACCATTTACAGCCCCAGCCTCGCTCCAGCCCAGGGAAGGAGCACATGTTTGTCCAGCCCCTGGTAACAGCTGTTACGACCATAGAAAATGAGAGTTGAAGGGATCTCAGGAGATCACATCTAATCAACCTCCTGCTCAAAGCAGGACCAGCCCCCAACTACATCATCCCAGCCAAGGCTTGGTCGAGCTGGGCCTTAAAAACCTCCAAGGATGGGAACTCCACCACCTCTCTGGGTAACCTGTTCCAGTGTTTCACCACCTGCCTAGTGAGAAAGTTTTTTTTCCCTAATATCCAACCTAAACCTCCCTTGCTGCACCTTGAGACTACTGATCCTTCCTTGTTCTGCCATCTGTCGCCCTGAGAACAGTCTAGCTCTGTCCTCTTTGTAACCACTCTTCAGATAGTTAAAGGCTGCTATATATATTAAAAGCTGTGCCGGCGGCAGCTCTGGCTGTGCCCTAGAGTCTGGGCTGGAGCTGCCACTGCTGCAACAGCTCTTACCAGACCAGGCTGAAGAGGGGCCAAAGCCCCACCAGCGCAGAGCAGAAGTGGTGGCAGAGGTGGGGAAGAGGCTATGGGAGGAAGTGGTGAGGGGTGAAAGGGTGGGAGCCAGCAGCAAGGGGTCCAGGTAAGCAGAGGGTAGGGCAAGCAGGGGCTGGGAGGGGAGTCAGATGCCAGGGTGTGAAGGCAGTATGGAGGAAAAATCCAAATCCAGGGGGTGAAGGCAGCATGGAACAGCCTTGGGGGCTGGATAATAGGGCTCTGCAGGTCAGATGCAGCTACCAAGACACCCCTGGTTTCTGGTATCCTGTGCTGGATTTTGCATTGCTAGCACTAACTGTCAAGAGAATATGTCAGGGTCTCAAATGCTGATGCTCCCAGCATTTAATATAATCGCATTTTAGATGCCTCGCACATGACACAGGGCAAAAGAACCTCATCCCATCATTTCTGCACCCGGCCTTGAGTTATCACATATCTTTTACAATAACTTACAGACTTACAGACCTAGGGCTGCTTGGTCCAATGGCTAACTTCCCTAGCTCCTAAACATTTACACTTTGGTTCTGGTCTATATTTATCTAGCTCCCAGCCATTGGCTGATGTCATGCCTTGTCATTATGTTAAAGCAGTGGTTTTCCACTTTTTTTCATTTGCAGACCCCCTAAACATTTTGAAAGGAGGTGCAGACCCCTTCAGAAATTTTGAATGGAGGTATGGACCCCTATGAATTGTAAATGTGGGTATTCACAATGCTTTTGACTGATTCATGGACCCCTTAGGTCCCCCTCCCTGGGGGCCCACAGACCACAGGCTGAAAACCACTGTGTTAAAGAACGGTCTACTCTCAGTCTGGACAGCGTCCTGAGTCTGTGCAAACTTCCTGGAAAGTCTTTTAAAAATTAACTGAGAACGCTCTGCTGCTGCGTGAAGAGATATGAGCATCGAGCACATCCCTTAAAACACAGCGAGAGAAATAAAGGTCTGGGGTTATTTAAATGGTGTTACTGGGTGTTCTGTTATACAATGACATTGAGATGATATAAGCCGTGAGCTATGTCTAAACATGTAGCCCACCTGAAAATCCTCCCTTGGAACAATAACAGAGGCACACTTCCATGCACCAAGGCACTAGTCTATGTCAGACCCAGTGCAGATGCTGAACAATGTCCCTTTAGAAAGGGCATAGGGTGAAAGTAGCTTTATGACATTATTGATTTATTTTGTGCCTGCAGTTAAAAACTATACCCAGACAGACAATAAAAATAACTGCTCTAACCATATAACAGCTTCCTGCTACTAAAATGGATTTTACACTTAAAGTCACAGTGGAGTTTTTTTTAAAGTCTCAATTACATTTTTTTGGAAAAAATAAATAGATATTGAAAATTGTTGGCATCATTTTGAGCGGTGGTGGCATCCTTCCCCTTTGTCGTGCGTGTTCGATAGTGCTGGCATTATTTCTCTGTACTCATGGTTCTGTTGGGATGGATCAGGAGTCACCCAGCATGAAGCAGAATAGTTTGTGCACATGCAGACTCCCTAAGCCTACATATAGACAGTGTTAGTGATAGTCTAAAACGGTCCTTAAATACAAGATAAAATTGATTACAGCATTTGTGGTCAAGACTATGACTTGGTTTGGTCCTGGATCTTAGGTCATAGCCTCAGATCAGAACTTAAAAATCATGCCTATAATGAAGGAACTGCCTCAAAGCAAAGTTGAAACCAACCTGTTTGTGAGGAAGTGATGAAAACTTAAAAATGAAGGCCCGGTCTGCTATGTGTGGAGGTTAATGAAGCTATGAAATGTCTAGAAAACTACAACCCTGGAGTCCTTCACCAAAATCCCTGAGGGCTAGCTAAAAATCCTGGACAAATGACAGGAAAGGGTCACCCCAGACTTGGAAGTCACCACTGGCTTGGATATTTACTCAGCAGAGGACATATCAGAGATTAAGTGGACACTGCACACTGGCAGTACACAGCAGATGATAAACAGTCATCCGGGACTCAGGTGACCAGGATTTTCTAAACTTATTTGCTTTGTGACCGTAGCCAGATCACAGCCACTCTCTACCCAAGCTTTCCCATCTCTGAAGTAAAGACAGAGAGGCTTAAATCAGTTCTTAAAAGGGCTTTAAGCACTAAGGCATTTCCACACGTGCTGTGGGACACAGTGTTGGACGCTTTAGTTAGCAAGCCACGCCAACTAAAAGCGCCCACCCGTCATGTGCATCAGTGTCCCCGCACTGAAAAAATGGCAGCGGGGCGCTTTGAACGTGTTTTATTTCAAAGCGAGGGGATGCGCGGGGACACCGACACGCGTGACGCGGTAGGCCGCTGGAGCGAGTCTGTTTCCAGCATGTCGGAGCAGGCTCCCCGCACGTCTGTAGGAGCCAATCCACAGCAGAAATCATTGCAAACTATCATTATAATTGATCTACTGGTAGCGAAAAGGCTGTCAACGGGAGCATTTGTCACCCTATAAATGTCTGTATATGAGATAAGGTCTAGATATGTGAGATAAAATACAACTACATGTATAACTCAACCAGAACCCCTTAACGAGCGGAGAAGAACAGAAGACTCATGAAGTCCACAAGGGACTTTTCATGAAGATCGTTGCCGTTACCTTGAAGAAGTTGAGACAGTAAGGAGGTGAGTAATACAAGCGCTAAAAAAACCCTGAGACAGAGATATAGGAAGCTGTTATTCAAATCTTGCTCGCTTTGTATAGGTTTTATGATTCAGGAGACATTATCTGCGTGACATATAACATGTGAGACTGTAGCCTGGCCTGCTGTCCCTTAAGATCCTCTTAAATGATTTCATGGGCACAGTGTTTATACAAGTGAGCAAACAGATTAAAATAAGTGAACCCAAATCCACAAACTATTGGAGAAAAACAAACAAACCAGGATTAGGATGTCCCTGTTTAAAATGGAGATTTCCCTTCATTTTTTGATGTTTAATATTAGGTAAAATAAATTCAATGCACACAAGTGTGTTGTAGGTGCCTGATAGATATTAAAAAGATGGCACGACTGGGATCCTGCAGATCAGGCAGTGGCAGCTCTGTCCTAGACCCAGGGCTGCCCCTCAGATGCCTGCAGGCTCCAGGCTGGGTACCACAATCAGCTAGTTGTTGGACCCGGCCCTGACAGTCCCAGGTGAGGTCCAGACCCTGGGCTATCAGGGCAGGTCTGACTATCAGCTGATTGATCAGCTCACCGCCGCACAGCCTAACTGCATGCCTGGCTTTTAGAAGTCCTGGGGCGCTGGGATTGGGGCGCCTCTCCCTCATCCTATGGTTCCCCAAGCTAAGCATGGCTTCAAGTCAGGTCCCCACAACCCAGCATTTTTAAGTGCCTTGCCTTGCAGCCCCCATGAAGACCACAGAGCAAGGCAGGGGAGTCTTCCAAACGCAGGGATTGCCAGGTTCCCAGTGGCCAAAACCCCTTGGATCCACGCATTAGGGAACCTTGCTCTCCCAGTAGCTGTTTTTCAGCATCGGGACCAGCTGATGGTAGCACCCCTAGGCCTACGCTGACAAATTCCGTTTATGGCACCATACAAATTAGCCACAAAGATGTTCCACAGTTTTTGTGGAATAATTTTGTGACTGGTTCGGCACTTTATAGAGCAATAAATGGGCTGAACATGTAGCACTATTATTATTCATGGTGCAATTAATACATTAATAGCACAGGACCTGTAACATGTGCCGGGGCCTTGTATATATGCACGTGTGTGTGTAAATACCCCTTTTGAAATCTTGTGTTTCAAGTCCTGAAGAGCAACAAGACTTCTAGTTCTGCCTGTGCATATCTTCAGTGAATCCTTAACTAAAAACCTTAACCTCGGTGCTCGATTTGGGTGACATTTCCATGAGTTCTGCTGATTTGAATATGAAACTGGAAACACTGGCCAAGATACGCTGTTACCTCCTGCAGTTCCTATTACACAGTATTTCTCTAAAGACAGAGATTATTTTTTTAAAAATACAAAAGGTCAAACACAGAAGTAAAATCATTTCCTAAAAGTAACTATATATACCACTATGCTGTGTATCACTAACTGTACAAACAATTAATATTTTGATCGGAGCTTTGAATTCTCTACAGATTTGCGTCTCCCCAGTAGAAAGGGTTTCATACAGAGGTATATAACTTCCAGAGGAGTCACTCCCTTCATGGTCATACCTCCCTTTCACTTCTGTTACTATCTGGTATCATCATTGTTGGTTTACATAAGCATAACAGACTTTCAAAGGATCCCAGATGCTTTGCAAACTTTAAGGCTGAAGCCACTGGGGTTACACAGATGAGCTAAGCAAGCCAGGTGCTGAACTGATCCACACACATTCTCCATGCTATAGGAGACCCGCTCCACACAGAAGTGATTCTATTAAATGCCTCATTTAGTAACTCACCCATTTGAATTTGCTGCAGGCTGAAACTTGGCACACAGAGAATTCTCTAACTGGTGGGAGAAAATGGCACTTGACTTTTTTACTATCTGTCCAATAAAACTATATAGGGGTGTGTGTGCGTGCGCATGTGTGCGTGTGTGCGTGTAAAATCCATTTTGAGTTTTTGAAGCTAGCCAAAACCTAAAAAAGGCAAGCATTTTTGTTTGTTTCAGATACTTTGTTGTCCTGGAACATGTAAATGAAAGGAAGTAAATAAATTAAAAAACAGGCTACATTTATCAGACGGATGAAAGCACATTCCCATTGCATTCTCAAAAAGTGTGAGTGAATTCTCTGCATTCCTTCCCACGTGGACAACGTCCCCTGCATTGAGATGAGAATACAGAACTAAGTTCTCAGTTGTAAAATGCTTCTCTAGGTCTGGGGACCTCCTGCATTAAGCAGTTTTCAGGGCAGCTTTACTATCAAAGGTGATACCAGTCTCTTGCAGCAGCTGTGTTTTCCTGGTTTCAGTATTATGTGGTGCTCCCTTCCCAGAGATGGACTTTGTGATGGTCTAAGACATGGATGGCTTAGAGCCATGTACAGAATTGGGGATGTTTCTTCTGGTAGAATGATTAATGAGTAGGGGATAGATTACTCTAGCTATATCTGGCTCAATGCTCTCCTATAGTATGCACGCCTGCCCGGTCTATCTGGACCATTGGTTTGCCCCAGTATGGGACTTGTTATGTAGAGGACGTTGCTCTCAGCATTTATCCCTGAATGAAGAGCTCGGACAGGGGAGTTAATTAAAGGGCTTGAACAGGTCTGCTTTTTGCAGAGACAGGTATCATCTGCTTCATCCTGGTGATGAACTCTTGCCCTAGTGAATGGGAGTTTTGCCACTGGTTTTCTTAGGCAAGGATTTCTCCATCAATGTCCACAGAGCTCTGCAGGGACTTGTCTCTGGATAGGCGGTTTATATTGGATTGGCTCATTCTACTATTTTCACAACAGCTGATATATTACTCCTTAAAAGTCAGTCACATGGCACAGATGCCACATACAACAAACTGTTGTAACAGGTCTGCTGCCGCCGACATACTGGTATGGCTTTACCGTTGCAACTGTGGTCGCATACAGAGTGGCAAGATATTAAGGGCTGTAGGGTATTCATGTTCTGAAGAGCTGGCATTATGAAAAGATTTGGCAGGACCTAGTACTTCCCATATGTAATAAAAAGGTGGCCTTTTTTAAAAGGGTGGCCTTGCGGTAAGGGTGGCCAACATTTGGAACGGGCATCTGACCCCAGCGCTCTTTCCTGCCCAGGCAGGGGGTCGGACTCGGTGATCTGCTGAAGTCCCTTCTGACTCTAACATCTGTGAATCTATGAAAAGTGCAGTGGCCACATATGCTTCATTGTGAATGACAACGAAACTGTTGCCTCCTGCCCCAAACCAAAGCAGGGGCACCGTATCTAGCACTAAAGTCAAATACTAGGTCATGAACTGGGCTGTCTCGCAAAGACATTGTAGCTGGAAGTAAAGACTGGCAGGTTCTGCTCTTAATTCACCCTAGGTGGAGCTCACTGTTACAGAGGTCTCCAAACAGTGTGCACATAATAGGAATTACTAGATGGGATGCAATCCACCAGCATGTGGGGCAAGCTAAGGAACAAATGCCACCATCGGTGCTCCCAGTGTATATACTTTTGTCATTTGTGTCATATCCTTCATGATAGTTTCTCTAGAGCTGAGAAAACTCATTTTGCTTCATTTCATACCCATTCCAACATCAGGACTGTCGAAAAAAGAGCAGAAACAGAGCAGAAACAAAATTACACCATGGAAAACTAGAGTGACTAACGATGCAGCAGTGAGTGGATAGAGCAGTAAAATGATACAGAGGAAAAAAATGGAGCGACGAGATAAGAACAAAACCAAGCCAGACCCCAATCTTCTCCTGCTCTTACCCCAGCATCTTTCATTGTCTGTAATAGAATTATGTCTGCTCTCCACCAGTGTGAGAACAGAAATCAGATTAATTTGTATCTTTTCAGACTAAAAAAAATCACTATGCTAAGACTGAGAGTATGTATCAATAATTTAGAATGAAATATGCAGGGCCACCATGGTTATCGACAAACCAAAGATATACAGAATTAAAGTCAAACCTTTAAAATAAAACAACCCCCCCGCCCAAACATAGTAAAGTTAAAATTGTACCTAGAGCATCCAAACAGCCACAAATCCATTTTTAAAGTAAAGGTTCTAGCTCCTCCATCAAATATATACAGAAACCTCACTTAGGCCACATCAGCTTTTGCCTCCAGTAATTACTGTACATTTTACAGAATTTTTTTAGCTAACTGAATTATCATTGGAAAACATGTTTTCATTTCAAGAAATATGCTCTTAGGTTTCTGAATCTAAAGACGATCAATATATATATATACACACACACATACAGATTCAGGGGGGGAAAAACGTTGACGTTTATGAGTTTCATTGTTCTTATCATTTTGCATCATTTTTTAAGCCTAATTAAGTAGAATGATGAAGAGATACGGTGAATCTGAAACAGACTCGATGCATTTTTAAGTGTACAGGTAAAGGAAATAACGTTCTTTCCACCTCCGCTAAATTTGGTCTCTGCTGTCCTGGGTTTCACTCTGAACTCCAAGTTAGATTACGGCAATAAATGGGTGAAACAGAACAAGTAGAAAGTAAGCTTGTAAGATCTGAGAGCGGATACGGCACTTTGAAACTTACTGGCCTGGTCTTTCAGGAATCCTCAGTTCGCTAGCTGGATGCCAATTGCCAAGAGATGATATCAGTTGATTAAAACACAGCCCGCCAGCTTCCTGCTTGATAAGACTAAGTACAATCTGATTGGGAACTCTCAAGTCCATTATGGGATGACTAGTCCATCACTTAAATCAACGCACACCGTTTCCCCATGCATCATCAACCTTACCTTGCTAATATCCCCACGGCTCTGCCTGGATTTCTAGAACTGGCCAGAACGGTCTCCACGCACCCGACGCTCCTGCAGGCACCAGGGATGAGAAGTCCCAGGGGTTTCAACTCAAAGAGCTTCCTCTTGTCTGTTCAGCTGGGCAGACATCTTTTCCTCCCCATGCCCACGCAGAAGTTGTTGACAGTTGAGCCCTTCAAACTGTGCAAATAGCCCTTGCATCTGCACTCCGCCCTGTCCCTGACTATTTGAAGAGCAGGTGAATATTCTCACCTACTGGACCAAGTTTTATCTAAGTGAGGGAAAATGATGAGGGGTCCATCCTTTCCTCAGTATCTGTAAATAGACCTACTTAGCTCTAGCTATCTGTCCTCTTCTTTATGCTATCATTAAATAGAACGTGCTTATTAAAACAGATATTTTTGCCCCAAACCGTGATTCCCATTAACTTCAAAGGCAAAACTCCTATTACATCAGGGTGGCCAAAGTTTGGAATGGGCTTCCAAGGGAGGCGGTGCTCTCCCATACCTTGGGGGTCTTTAAGAGAAGGCTGCATAGGCATCTGGTGGGGTCATCTGACCCCAGCACTCCTTCCTGCCTAGGCAGGGGGTTGGACTTGATGACCTGTTGAGGTCCCTTCTGACCCTAACGTCTGTGAATCTATGAATCAGTCCAGGTCTTGGTTCAGAAGGACATGCCAATTCCAGAGTGTATGTAAAAGGAGGCAAATACTTTTTTACAGGTGACTACTGAGAAGTCTTTGTCTCCACCACGTTCATTAGACACACTCCAGAGCTGGAAGTTCACTCATGAGGCTGCTCAAGTTGTCCTCAGAGCCCTGTCTCAGGCATCCTGGAGACTGGATGCCCAAGAAAAGGTGTTGGGGCTGAGTTTGGAGCAGCTGCCCAGGTGGCCCTCCATCTCTGGGACATGCCACTGGATTTAGGTGGGCAGGATGTTGATGGAGCACGCTCAGCTTCACCTTCCTTAACACCCCTGCCACTGATGCAATACAGACAAGCCCTACAGCCAGCTGGGACCACCTTTTCAAATCTGCGCTAGCTAAAATGGGATGTATGGTCACCCTGCCTCTGGCCAACCATCAGGCAGAAATTTTTGAAAGTCTGAGAGCTAAATCTTAAGATATCTACTAACTCGAGATAAAATTCTTCCATTATCTGCACTAACTACTGTTATCCTCGGATGTCCTCCATGCTCCTTGTAGAACAATATCCCACCCTTGAGGCTGCTGTCTTTCTGGGAGGAGGATGGATGCATCTCCCTTCAATCCTTTCCTTCCGTTTTTATATGCTTAAAGTCACACGTCTACTGCCACCTAGGAGCAGTTTTCCCCCAGCCGCGAGATCTTACCAGGACTCGGACTGGAATAGAGATGCCATACTTGGCATGGAAACCAAGTAAGATCCAGTCTCTGAAACAGTGCAAAGCCACGTGAAACTTAATTGGCTTCGTATCCCACACCAATATGGAAAAAAAGTCCCGTTTTCCTGAATAGTTCGCAGAGCTTCAGGAGACTTCTGGGTGAAGCATTTTGACCAGGCCTAGATTTAGTTTTACACCAGAACTGTCCATGCTTATTGCCTGGTTTAGACTGCTTGCCTGTTAAAGACCATGACTTTGAATCCTCCTGAATTTCAAAGAAATGCTGACAATGGGAGAAGATGTGAGCAAAGTCTGTTTAAATGCAATTCAAACTTTCAAACTCACATTTTCTTGTAGAGAGCTGGAAGCTATCAGTGCAGACTATTTGCAGCTACAACACTTCTTTTTTAGCGTCAAAGTCGTCATATGACCACATTGCCCCAGTTGCGCCCTGAACTGAAGCCCACTGAAGTCAAGGAGAGTCTTTCCATTGATTTCAAAGGGCTTTGGATCTGGTCCTAAAGGCACTGCTGTCACACTGCAGCAAAACTCAGGGATATTGCACTCATTGCAGCATGCACACATGCGGCTTTCAAACCTCTCGCTCCTAGAGAGTCCAATCACTGCAAATTTGAATACAATCAAACGCGTTTCAACTCTTTGGACAAGGCTACAGAAATTCCCACTTCACCAAAACCAGTGTAGTCAAAAGCTCACTATTAGTAAATTAGGCCGACTCGTGAACAATATTTCTTAAGAGGATTTGTCTGCTTATATCTAAACCAAGTGTCGAAAAACTCCTATCCTAGCAGACTGGTGCCTTCTCACATAAGCTGTAGATTGGAGCTGGCTAAACAGATATGGAAAAGGTGAATGAGGCTCTCCTAATACAGTTCTTTAAATGGAGGAGAGGACTTCTTTCACAGAAGACAGCAACACACAGTAATCTGTTTAGGAAAGGGATCAGCAGCTTGTGTGCATGGGAATGTATAAGAAAAAAAGACATCCCCACAGCTTCATTTCCTAATATGCCATCTTGACAAGGCATGAAAACATACCCAAAAACTCTTTAACCCCCTGCCTTCTCTTGGCAAAATTATCCACCCACTAATTAAAATCATTTTCAGACATTGTCTGAATTATTTCCTCGGGCAGTTTTAGAATGTAAATCGTTGCATACCCTTAGAAGTTATTTTACAGATAAGACATGAGGGGATTATTATTATTTTTTTTCTGAGTCAAAATACGAGTGCACATCTGAGGGGAATTTCAGAGAAAGAACTAATAGTCCTCTGGAGCTGGCACAGAAGTAAGTGCCCTACACAAACCTAAAGGAGCAGCGTAATGAGGCAGTGATTTATTAAGCGCTATGCATCTCTCGCTGCAGTGTAGTATGTTGTAAGGAGCAGCAAAAGGGAGAGGCAGTAATCACACCGCTGCCTCCTCCTCATGTATTTCTGGATATTACTAGCTCTGGGTATTACAGCATGACACTCTCTATAGCCACATTCTCAGCTGACAGGTTTGGTAAATTATCTGCAGGTAACTACATTTCATCTCCTACTTAAAAGTCACCCTGCCTAACCCGGGCAAATCCCTAAAAGAAAGGAATAGCATTCGAAACTTTTGGTTAAAAGGGCCACTTTAATTTGTGCTCTGCTATTGCTCCGTTTGCATTTGCTCCCTGCAAGTAGTGTAAGGACTGAGTCCATTTGCAGGGAGGTGCACAGAAATAATGGGTCTAATCCCAAATCCCCTGAAGCCAGTACTTTCATAGTTTCATAGTAGCAAAACTCCTGGTGGTTTCAGGGGAAGAAAAGATTTCACCTATTGAATTTTAAGTGAATGCCAGAAAATAATCATGGGACACAAATTCTGTACACACCATCAGGAGCATTAGCAAGAAAAACTTGGTGCAACAACCTATGCGCTCACCCAATCAGGGAACAGAAAACTGCAACGTGCCCAGGACCTCGAATCAGTTCCAGTTCCGAATGTGGACTTCTTTGCTTGCGGACCGTTATCTGTTTAACTTCTTTTTGCTTTTGGTTCCTTTTTTTGGTAACATGTGACAGAGGTGCCTGCAGCCCCATCAGGCATCCTCACTTTTACTTCTGTGGAAAAATGCAAGTAAGTGTACCGACCAGCGAATTATCATCACCAAATCCGTTTGGCGAGTAATTCCAAATAATGAACACATTCAAGAAAATCACCTGCAGACTAGTTGTGAACACACATCCGGGGGGGAAAAAAAAAGAGGCTAAATTGGTGAAATAAATTAATTGCTATGAATTATTCAACTCTACCTGTGGCAATGAAAAATAGCAAGAGCATTAGGTTTCTTCTTTGTGTACTAAGCCTCTAATTTATAGAGAATGCATATTAATAAAACACAGGATATTCATCAATATTCAAGTCACTGGCTGCCTGGCTATTTAAACTAAAATTACCAGCCAGCTCAAAATTCTTACTAGTTAATCATGCAATCTAAGCCATTCTGATATCGATGGTTAACATCAATTGCCCAGCTGCCACTTCTCAAATCCCTTTAATCTTTTTCTACCTGACAAAGACACCGCTGGCTTTTTTGAACTCTTCCACAGTGACAGAAAAAGGCCAGTGCCTATTGAAACTTCACTTCCTTCCAACCAAAAATGAAGATATTTTTCACTTTTCCCTTACAAGTGGGCTGCCCATTCTTTTGCTTGGGCCATCTCCTTCCATATTATCATTACAAGCAGTGACAGGAGGATATTTATACCAGCAGAGTAAATGTTTGTTCGTCAAGGATAAGGAGTGAAATCTTGGCCTCAGTAACGGCAAAGTGAGCTTTTACAGGGACTTCAATTCAATTTTTGCTTTCTGAGATGATCAGGACTAACCATTAGGGCATGTCCCAGAGATTACAGTACATATATGTTCAAACAATACATTTCAAAGGCTACTCAAATTCTACTACAGCATTAAGCCTGGCTAGGCAAGGTACTTAATCATGCATGTAGCATTTAAGTGCCCAAGTCATTCCGTTGACTATGTAAGTTAAAGCACATCGGTGAATCAGGGACCCAGCATCTTCACTTGGGTAGCCTGAGAGGGATCGCATACAGGATGGATCCTGTGGAGTACAATTCATGCCCGTCATGCTCTCTCCCTGCTGCCAGTATGGCAGGAGACAAAGAGACTGGGGCTGAAACAAGGAAACCTGGTCCCAAGGCTCCTCTTGGGGACTTGAGCAAGTGGCATAAATTAGAGAGGCCTTCAGGCTGCTCTAACAGACACTGCACATATCAGACCCAGGACAAGGGTTATAGCAAATCAACGTTCGGGAAACTAGGACTGGCTATGGAATTTATACCACAAGCAAGCAGATCTGCTGCAAATGCTGCATTATTGACAGCTTTCTAAATCAATATATATAATATTGTCAAATATAAGTGAGTGTGGGAATTCAGTATATATAACTTGGCTATAAGCTTCTACACCATACTTGTTACTCACTTGAAGAAAATTAAAAAAAAAAATTAAACTGTTCCCCTGCATGTTATGACATGACCAAACAATCTTGCAAATTAGCCTGAGGCCAGACAAAAACACTGGTGTATATAATTCATTGCCCTGGTTGAAGCAGGAACTTTAAACTTACTGTAATGATAGATGCTGTAAAATAAAAACTGCTCGCAACAACAAAAAACCTTTAACGCACCACTCTCAATCCATCCAAATCATTGTACTCTTGCAATTCTGCATTAGCTAAAAACTAATCTCAGTGACTAGAGCTAAACAAATAGCTTGCAACAAATAAATTACTTAATGAATTTAGCCTCCTTCTCCGTTCACAAAATATACTGGAGCAGAAATGACTTTTCCCGGAGTTGGAAGAATCTTTTCTTTCTTGCATTTTTTCCCAACGTGGTGTATTGTGTGCAAACAATTCTCTGTGAGTATTCACTATTTGAGCTCTGTTGGTTACTCACGATTGATCAGAAAGTCATGTGGCATTGTGTTTGTTCCCAGATTGTATGAACAAAACCTTCTGGCCTAAACACTTGAATATATGCATTTGTCATTTGCTTTCCATCAACAGTGATGCTGCTAAAATACGAGCATGTGAAAGTTGGCAGAAAATGTATGTAGCAAGTGTGATTATATAGTCTAAAGCCAGTTGATTTCAAAATGCCAGTAAATTATGTGGACCGTACTTTATCGTAGTCACACAGCTCTCACTTTCACTGGTGACCAAGAGAAATAGCTTGAACAAGTTTACATATGCACTCAGACGCACACTGAGGGTACGCCTGCATAACACAAGAGATGTTCAGAGCTAGCTCTGAATAAGCCAGCATGGTAACCGGTGACCAGAAGCAGCAGGGCCAAGATAGCCCTTCTGAGAAGTACATTTCGAGAGACATCAGTACATCGGGTATCTCAACGCTGCGCTCCACTGTGCTGTGTAGACATACCCTACGAAAGGCAATATATACTCATAGCAATGAAAGATGGTACACAGAAATTTCAAGTACAAGCAGATGCTCCAAGTGGCCAAGAAACTTTAACTTTAACTTTACTTGTTTAGCTAAACCAGCCTTATCCAAAGCAGGTTTGTACCAAAGTTAGGAATCCATGTTTCAGTGTAATGTAAAGATTGATCCTATTAAAGCTGTTTCTAAAATGGTTTGGCTGGACTGCGTGTTTTCCTACCATGATTTTACACTGTTTGACCACATTTTCACTAGCTTCTCTCTTTTAATTGAAACCATGATTAAACTATTTAAAACTTAAATCGTTTAAAAGCCTATTTAGATTGGGCCTTCAGACTACATTTAATTATTGGTTCTTGTACTGAGGTTGTCAGTAAGCAGGCCAATTATGATAGTGATTTTTTTGTTATTTAAACCTCTCTCTGTTTGGAAATAGACTGAGATTGACTAATAAATTTTGCACGAGCCACCAGATGATTACAAAGCCGTATACGTGTTCCATTTTCTTCTCCAGCAGTTTTAATTGTTAGGAACATTTTCCCATGATATTAAAAATCATATTTGCAATAAACACAGTGACATAAGCCTTGTCTAACTCTACATCTGAGCTTTAAATGGCTTATCCAGAGCTAGAGGACCACAGTAAATGTTTGGCATTGTGAATATGAAAACATTCGCACATTATTTGTGATTTATACACCACAATCAAGCTGGAATTTCAAGTGGAAAGGGGGCCTAGAAATTACTGGAAAAGGGTCATCTCTATCTTTCCATTTGCAGCTAATATAATACCAGCTTCTCCATCTTAGAAAGACCCAAGATATATACTGAAGTCTGATTTAGATTTTCCTGTTGAATGGATTCTCTGTATATAAATCTCATGAAGACATACTGATCCTTTAAACTTCAATGTTGATGCTGAAATTATGCTGTATGTCAAAATTACATCAAACAACTGCACTTATTTCCACCAGAAAAATTTGATTATTTCACTCTCATTTACATTACATTTTTTCCCCACTATAATGCTGACTTTGAAATTCCCTTTAGGTCTGGACACCTAGAATGTACTTTTTTCAGTAGAAAAAGAGGCTTTCATTATATTTGATAACTTTTTTTCTCCTTGATTTGAATGCTATAATTGGATTGGAGAAATATTTATTACGGACTTCATGTTTTGCCAAGCTCCTTGAAGGACATCTCTTAATTTCACTCTTTTCAATGCACCTTTTGACTTGATAGAAGTAGCTGTAAGGTTTTTTTTTTTCTTTTCTTTTTTTGCCAAAGAGGCCAACTGAGCTAGTTCATGTTAAAACCCTTTCCTTAAAAGACCTAATTTTCTTAATATTTCCAAATATAGGACACTATCCTAAACTGACTGAAGTAAAAAGGAAATTTTACAGTTGACTTCAATGGGATGAGAATAACATCTAAATCCATCCTCTGCCACAATTATGTCTATATTTCAAGATATCAGTTTCTTCTTCTGCACAAAAATATTTTGGAAATAGAGGTTTAAAGTGTGACAATCAGTAGAGTATAGAAAATAAGCCATACTTCATTCCTGTAATGAACCGTTGCTTTTTTCATGCAGTGCTTATTTAACAATGACCTTTACAGAGCCACTGATTTGGATACCTTTACTGATATTTGACAGGAATAGAATTAAATCCACCTGATTTTGAAGTCCATTTATGTACATACCCAAGTCATCCAAACCTCATTTCATTCCCAACAGAGAACTTAAACATGAGATTTGGATACTTTAATTATCGAAAGTATTAACAATATTTTACTGTATTAACATGGTCTTAATTAATAACAATCTCTTTGGAGGAGTAGTCAAGGAACCTAATGTCAAGCACCCCCAACATAAAGGACAAGCTATAATCCGTAGGGCCACAATCTGATGTCCTTACTCAGGTTCCCTAGTAAAAATACTACTCTGCACACTCAACAGGCCCAAGTAAATTTAATAGAGCCTTAACTTCACCCAATGACTCCTCCATGGAGTATGGAGTCCACACATTGGAAAGCGTGACACAACATTAGCAAGTGTGTAAAAACCTGATGTTACCTCATTGTTTTAGAGTTTACCGAATGCCCTGTCAACTTCTACCATCGTTCCTCAAGAGAAAAGAAAATATACAGTAAAGAGAAAACCCACTCTGTCCTTTTGATTATTTTTGCAAAGTTAAACCTAAAAACGGTGGCTGCTCTGATGAACTCAGTCAGACAACGTGCAAAGGGAAATCTCACGCTCATCCCATTCAATGTCAAAATGCCCTGGACTGTAGTAAGGCTAGGTTTTCCTCCATGATGGAGAGAGTGAAGCACACACATAAATCATTGCAGGGATGGGGACTATTTTTGTACACTGTGGGTGCTTGTACATTTGACGGGGTTTTACAGTCCTCAGGGTTTTATTCTACGAACTCCTCAGGGTTTTATATGCACTGAATAACCTCCAAGTTATACTCATAGAGTCCTCAGGGTTTTATATGCACTCATAAAGTCATTAGCATTTTATTCTATGCCCCTTAAATTGAAACAGTGGGTTTTTAATTGAAATTCACCATTTCAATTTTTCCATAATTTTACAGCATGGGGCCCGATTCTTTTTTTTTTTTTTGTCAGAGCCAGAGCCTGCCCGTGGCTTGTGGCGTGAGCTACTGGTGGGCCAAGTGGCTCCTGAGCTGTGAGAGGCCCCAGTCCTTCCTTCTCCAGTAGTGGTGCTCCCTGGGGCCACCCAGGTGGGCTGCTAGTGGGCTGGGTGCTAGCCCAGCTCAGAGGAAGCATCTGGCTTGATCCAGCCTGGCTGGGGAGTAGCATTGGTGGGCTTCCAGTGGGCAGGCTCAGGGAACAGTTGGATCAGGCCCAGTGCTGCCTCCAAGCTGGGGCACCACCTGGCCCACTAGCAGCACGCCCACACAGCCCTGGAGGGCACCACCGCCACTGCAGAGGGAAGGACCGGGGCCCCCCCGCAGCTCAGGGCCGCTTGGCCTGCTGACAGCTCACCCCCTGGCCTTGGGAGAGGCAGGCAGAGAGGCAGGCAGGCTCCTTTGGAAAGAAAAAGGATCTGGCCCCTCACCATTTCTGCCTTCATCAGGCACCTGCTGATGCATCACACGTTACAGTTGTGCCAGTCTGGGCTTTTTAGATTGCATCATTGCAAATTGCAACAATGCAGCTGTTATCTCCGCTCCTGGGTCCGGGAGAGGTGGGCAGGCTCAGCAGAAAAAAAGGATCAGGCCCCTTGCCACTTCTGCCTTCAGCAGGCGCCTGCTGTTGGCAGAAGTGGCAAGGGGCCTGCTCCTTTTTTTTCTGTTGAGCCTGCCCACCTCTCCCATGACCAGGGCGGGAGGGGGAAAGGAGGAAGATGACAGCTGCATCACTGCAATTTGCAGCATCGCAAACTAAATGGCATTTGGATGTAGTTTAGTTTGCGGTGATGCAAACTACACCCCCCCCAACTGGCGCAAGTGTAATGTGTGATGCCATTAAGCCACACAAATGACATTTTCATTATGTGTACATTGTGATGGCCATCATGGGTACAAGTGCCCTGTGGGTGCATCTACATGTGTTATTATGCATCTACATGTGTTATTAGCATGTACCAATAAACTCCAGTGGAGTTCATACCAGCTAGCTGCTGCTGGGTGCAGCATCTTCACATGTGCTTGGTACCACAGCAGTTTGAGCCGGGTCAGTCCCAGGTGCATGTGAAGATGCTGCACCTGGGAGCAGCTAACCTGGAGCAGGGGCTCCTGCAACTTAGCCTCCCAGTCACACTCTACATGTGTTTTTGAGTGCATGTAAGTAGTCCACCGTAAGACAGTACTTGTCCTGGGCAGTACTGTCCTATGGCGGAGTTGGTTAATTTACTGCCCCCTGATACAGGTACACTTGTAGACTGTGATGCTTTACTGCAGAGCTAATTGGTCAACTCCACAGTAAAGTGTACATGTAGATTCACCCAGCATTAGATCCTTATATGTTTTCTATTACTGCAGCCCCTGAGCACCGCATTGCTGTATTTACCAGCTGTGAAATAATGTTATACCCATTTAAGAGAAACAGAACAGAGAGGCAAGCAGCTCAGATAGCCCTCTAACTCAAGCAGACCTCCCTAAGCTAGTTTTTAAAGCATCTAGCTCAGGTACTGTTAGGAGCATAGCTGCAGCAGCACGGAGCTTAGTACTGGCTGAAAAAAAACAGCTTGAGAAGCTGAGCCAATACTTAGGGGTCAGCCTGAGTGGCTGCAAAGCTAGCAGCCCCTGAGCTAGCTAATGTACCTGTGCACGGGCTCCAGCTGCTGCAGCAAAGAGATGCCCTCAAGCCCTCACCCAAGGTCAAACAGCAAACCAGCGACAGAGTAGATCTCAGGAGTCCCAGGTCCAAACCTCCGGGCTGTCAGTCCATCCTTTCCTGGGTATTGTGAAGTAAAAAGAGGCATGTAAAAGCTCTGGGTTTAGCTTTCATCTGCTGTCAGATCCCCCTCTCTCCCCTTGCCCCCCATATCTTATGTGCTCACAAATAAAGCCTCACAATGGGATTTCAGCTAACGCCTCTTCCTGTCTCATTCTCCCTTGGCTTGCCCCTCAGCACATCCCCAACATCTTCAAACCAGGGTCCGATCGAAGTGGACAACAAATGACCCCACTCTGAACAACCCAGACAGCCCACGCAGAAGAGGCATTTGTATTTCCTCCTGGCAAGGTGATACAGCTCCCTACGGTGGGCTGCTGTTTTGGGTTCCTTTCCCCGGATTATTCTTCATCGCAAGTAATTTCATGCCTGTGATGCAGAAGGTGGTCCTGCCAGGAAAAGATCAGTTAGTTCACAAGCTTCCAGGGGCTTATTCGACAGAGTTTGCCAGCATCTCTGACAAACAGCTCGCTGCAGTTTTATACAATGGATTAAATTTTCCCTCTGCATTTGCAAGCACAAACTGAGGCGACAAGCTAGAAGGCAGACACAAAATTGCTCATCCCTTTAATCTCTACACGGGGGTATTCCAACCAAGCCGAGGCTTTTTCAATAAATAGCGCTGGTCGCATTGGAGATTTAGATGATATGTGTGTAGTGTGCCTTTTCTTCTCCGAGTCTGATCCGTATCACAGGAAAGGAGTGGGATTTCATGACAGTGAGAAAAAGTCTTTATTTATTTTGAAAGCGCTGCTTGGAAGGGCTCCACAAAGCAACCTCGCAGTTCTTGTCTACACGGCGTGAAAGTACTGTCTTAGAAGCCGAACACGTCTTTTAACTAACAGAGACAGGCTTGCTTAACAGAGGCTAGCTGGTCTTGGCATAAAACTGTTAAAGCCAGGCTGACATAGTCCAGGCTAAAGGAAAAGGTTAACATCCTGTTAATGACAGCATTTTGTAATGCGATGCAGACAAGGAATGTAGCCTATACGGAAAGAAAACTGAAAGCGTCTTTTGGAAACGTAATTGGTGCACTAAAGTGACGTACAAACCAGTTTTTGCTTGGTAATGCTAATCCCTTATGTTGTCCAGATCATAATATCTCAGCATGAATGCAGTAGAAGATGTTTATGAGCAGCATAACATTCAAGTAATCCATCTGAATTTTCCCTGATGTTTACAAGTTGGCCCTTAGGCATTACTGTAATAAACATTATTATTATTATGTAATATGATCATAATAAAGAATAACTCCAACAAGCATTAATACACACAGCTCTGCACTTTCTATTGCAATAGAGGCAGAGTTTTGTACCTTTATTGATAGCTATAAGGAATAGCTGTTCCCCTGAATAGGTATTACAGGGGCAGGGAAGCCAACTACAGCTTCTGACTTGGCTCTCGGTCTGTTCTTTCTCTGCAGCACCAGAACAACTTGCAGAGAGAAAAATTTGCTGGTTGCCCGCAGCAGTTCTTTAGTTTGGGAAGAAGGTTCTTCATTATTTCTACTAGAGATACTCCTATCTGCTTCAGAGTTCACCTGTCACTATATCTTATTCCCCACTTGATCCTTGATGACATGCAAATTTTCAAGGAATGTGATTCTGACATCACAACCCAAGTGCTATGACTTCAGCTGCTGGAGTCAACAGCAAAAGGAAGGGAATTCAAAATACTTAAGATCTCACTGTTATGCAAATATACCTAAAACACAAAGCTTACATTATGAAAGAGGGGTGTAGGTTGTAGCCGTGTTGGTCTAAGGACATAGGCAGACAAGGTTCTTTGGATAAATCTGGTATCTTTTATTAGGCCAACTAAACAGTTGGCAAAAAAATTTTAAACCCAAAAGCTTGCTAAGAATTTTTTTTCCAACTATTTAGGTCGTCTAATAAACAAATATCAGATTTACCCAGAGAACCTTGTCTGGCTACATTATGAAAGAGAAGACAGGCAGGTTGGCCTGTAAATAAGCAATCTTTCAATTTGTACCAAGCCATTAACAGCTGTTTATAAACCACCTTGGAGAGCCCAAAATATTGTGCCCAAATATAACTTGATGAAATTGGCATCGCATGCAGATAGAGGTATATATCAAACACCCGCCTGAAAGCATAGCTGTTTTTCTCCTGTGCACATAATTAAGTGTAAGAGCAGAACTACTGGTCACAAAACAGGAGGCTATTGTTTTTTAAAATATATATATATATCAGACCTCAAAGACCAAAGGTGGCTCCCAGTTACAGCTTCAAAATCAGAGTCATTCTGTGGAGGTCAGTGCGTGCTTCTCCACATTTAAAATGACATCAGTAAGGAGCTGGAATTCACATGCAGGGTCTTTAATGTTCAAATTCGGTTTGCAGACACACAGTTTAACACAAAAGAAACTTCGGGGGGAGGAAAGAAACCCATTATAAAGAATAAAAGAATGCACTTCATTCATAAAAGGCATGCACTTCAAAGCAAGTGCGTCACTATGAACCTGCCCAGACCCAAAGGGCTCTCGCACTCTGAATGCGCTGCTCTTGACAGATGTGACGGTAATCTCTGAACTTGTGATACCTGTCCCAAGGGGCCTCGCACTATGCTGATGGGCACATTACGGCTGATCCGATGTAATGTGATGGAACCTGATGTGATGTCCTGGCACACGGTTGAAATGTGAAAGGAGCAGAAAGGCTTAGGTTCAAGTCTAAAGCAGACTGAAAACAGTCTCTCCGTGCACGCTGCTAACAGAAAGAAAAGGGGGAAGGGGAGAGGCTGAGCATTTATTCCAGCTCCTGCCTTTTCCCCATCCTACACAAGAACAGCTCAGAAGGCTCCCCCTCCACAGGAATGTCTCTTCCCCTTTCCCAGAGGAAAGAGGAAGCTGTCATAGACTTCATGAAGCTCACTCACCAAGACCAAGGCTCTGAAGGGAGAAAGAAAAGAGGCAGAAGACGTGAAGTCATGGCTATGCTATAAGTATTATGCCCACACCAACCTGCAGGAAATCCTTATAAACCTGAATACAGACCAACCTGGCATTAAGGGCTGCATATGGCTGCTCCACAGAGCAGGACCCTCTTCATGGTAGGTGGTGGCAGTGGGCGAGTGAATTTTTGGCAGCACGGCTCCAATATCTGGCAGGAGGGAAGCAGAGGCCACTACACCTGAAAAGAGAGTCCTGCTTTCTTGCAGGCCTGAGGGTTTCTGCTTCTGAACCCACTGCTCTTTCAAGCAAGGAGAAGGGAAGCAAATACCAGCCTTCTGGGTGGAACGAAACCTGATATAAACTCCACAGCCAATGTTGATGGTATTGTCCTTCGCTCTCAGCCTTCATCTGTTTCTTTCCCCTAAGGGGAAAAAGATGGCAGCAAGATGGGAGCCCAAGCCTACAGTGGGCCACCCGCACCGCGCACAAAGATCCGGGGGGTACAGGCCCCCCCTACCACCCAGTCGTGTGTGCAGCAGTGGGAAGCTGCCCCCCCCACCTAAGCCTGCAGCAGGCAGGGATGGAAGGGGGTGAGCCAGGCTCTGCTGCAGCAGCCACTGCCTTCTGCTGGGGGCAGGGGTCTGTGGACCCAGGGCCCTGGCCCCACAGCCCTGGCAGCTGGAGGCCCCCTCTGGCAGGACTGGAGGGTAGAGGTGGAGCGGGGTGAGGGGCACAAGCAGGGCCAAGGGGTTGTGGGGCGGGGGGAGTGAGAGGCATGAGCAGGACCAGCGGGTTGTGGGGGGGAGTGAGGGGTACCAGCAAGGCTGGGGGTGGGGTGAGAGGCCTCTCATTTTAATCATGGATTTTTGGGTTTTTATCAGAGAATTTGTGAATTTTTATCAAGGAAAACCAGGATCTCTGCTTATAAAGGCAGAAAAAACCTGGCTTGTAGGTTATTAGCTTCCTTGATCTGTAGCTCCACAAATTCTTCCCATAGTTTTCGTGGAGCACTTCATGTGCCTGGGATGGAAGGGGAGTCAGGGATGGAAAGAGAAGCCACTGATTCTTGAATTACCCAGGGAAAAAGATACCAAATTCCCTTCTACTGATAGTCACAATTTTCGCAATCTGTTGTACATAAACTCCTTGCACCTCCACTGCCCTGGGGATGGGGTGAGCCTTTCAACGAACGCTGAGATAGCTCCCAAGAAGCGAAAGTGTGAACATGGCCAGAACTGGGCACTGAGATGTAACCTGCTTCACAAATGAAATGTAAATGCTGAAACCGAAGCCATGGTTGTACTCTAATTTATTTGCTATTATTTATGTTCCTTTACATTTAATTCAGTTCAAATTATGATCCTATTGTGGTTACACTCAGATTCCTACTATATGCTGCAAGTGGCTCAAAAGAAATACCTGCATGTCAGCAGGTAAATTAAGACTCGTTAGCTTTATTTGGTTTTTAGTCTCATTTCCAGCTTCCAAGTCCTAGCCAGATTCTGCTTTTTTCTGGATTCCCAAAACTGAACAGGGAAACACCTAAATGCAAATGAAAGCCCTCTTGAACAACCTTTTACCACAGAATAAAAAAAATATGAAAATACTCATATTCATATTAAGTATGGGGATTCCCAATTTTTATAAAATCCAAACTTTGTTCCTAAATTATTTAGCATTCTGTTAAGTTTATTAACCATCACTTGCAAGTATCCCCTGGAAAAGCCACACACACCAACAACTTAGCATCGTGGCATGCACTGCATGCTTGAGGTGCACAACTGCAGTAGCAACCAACTCCTTAGGAAATGAGAGGATAAACAAATGAAATCACTTACACAAATTAAGAACCTCAAACAACAGTGAATTTTAATTCAATGGTGAAGAACCAGATCGCTTCCTCTTTGAAGTGATACTGCCTGGGGCCAGAAAATGCCACAGGACAAGGTAGGGGATAGATGAACCTCCAAAGCTCTACCAGAGCTTCAGGGATCAGTGCAAGGCCAGGATCATCCATGTCCTACCATGACTACCACCACCAATAGCTTGACTGGAGTCAGACTCTTTGCATTTCTTTTCCTAGCGGCCACCCCAACGACACCACGAAAAGCGAGGGCCTTAGTTTGGAGGGCTTCCAGAGCCTAGGGAAGTCTCTGCAGGTTTACTGGAAAGGACTGTGAAAAGTTTCCCCAAGCCAGCCTATAACCTACCTCATTCTTTCCGGACAGCCCTCTGCTCACAGGGCACCAGGGAAGAGAGAACTGATGAGGGAGATGTAACCGAGTCCACATGGAGGGAGTGAGGAGAAGGGGAGAGATCCAGGCTTTCAGCTGCTTCTCCCTGCACAGATTAGCGAGGAAGCCATTGGTGTTAAATGGCATGTGCAGCCATTTTAGTCTATTATGTTTATTCACAGCCAAGTGCTTTTTAAACATCAATTTTAGAGCTATGCCAAGGCAAACTAAAAAGCACTTTACACCCATGCAATCTCAGGTTTTCCACTGAAATCACTTAAAAATGCCCCAATGGATGTTACCCCTGATTAAACAGGTAAATAGAAAGTGACGATAGACCTGATATCTTCTGTGCTAAGGTCTCAGCCTACAGCAGTATTTTTCTGGCCAAGTTCGTAGAGCCTGAAAAGCCAGGTGGACTTGACGACAATACGTCAGCTATACAAATGGGGACGCACTAAAGTTAGCATGAGAATGTCATTCCTGCCATTTTTTGCTTCATTTGTAACTGTGTCTATAAGCTCAGGGGAATGGCATGCATTTCACACAGCATGTACAAGAGCTTGGACTGCCAACTGTCCTGGCTCTGGTGGGATGTGGCCCTTCGTCTACACGGTCACCCTGAGAGCTGTTGTCCCAACCGTGCCTTAAAAAAGCAATGCTTCCCTTTCGAGCTAGCTGGAGCACCAGTATACTCGGGTAAATGGAGAGGGCGTCTTTGGATAGTAGATTTCCCATCAGGAATACTGTGGGATTACACAGAATTGCTCCATGCAGTAATAATGGTTTTGATGCTCTCCAAAGATAGGCACTTTCCACGGATGCATTTACACGCACGTGTGTGTGCACCCACACGTGTGGACGTATCTGAAAACATCCTTTGGTCATCATACCTAAAAGGCTTCATCTGAAACCTCTGGCAGACAAGAAGACCTTGGGAATAGCAACCAATATCTCTGCCCCACTTTGTGTATAGCAGGGATCCCAGAAGAGAGCGATCTATCCCACCCAAATACAAGAATTTTTCCTGGAGCCACACTTTTCAGAATGCAACCACTATTTTCAGTCTTTATTGGTTTCCAGTAAAGCACCAAATCAATGTTTAAGATTTTACTGCTTCCTTTAGAAGTACTCAATAACATGGGCCTAGTTTATCTTTTAAATACTTTGTCAGCCTCTGTTTGTTGGCATTCATTTAGCTCAAAAATTACTGTGTGCTCTCCTCTGTCCATAGAATCCAATGGAGTAGTTTGGCCTCCACGTTATGTCATCAGTGGCAAATGCTTTTAGACAGATGTATGGAGGAAAAAAGTATTGCTTGCCCTACATGGCCCAGTCTGAAAGGCTAATATTTTGTACTACACTTGTAGCATCCTTGCATCTGAGGAACAGAAAGCAGTTAAAAGACCTCAAAGACTCAGAGATCATCTAAGCCAAACTCTTGCACCAGGCAAGCCAAAGAATTTCCCTACACATTTCTTTTGTCCAGCCCATCCATGGCTTCTGGTTGAGTGAGGACGTATATTTTAGCAAAATATCCAAGCCTGATTTAAGCACTTCAGCCGTAAAGAACCCATCACAACTCTGAAAACCTGCACCCCCACAGAACTGCTCTCTGCTGGTATTACAACCACTTTACAAGTGGGTAAATTAAGACCTGGAGAAGTTGTGACCTTCCCAAGGATATACTGAGACAAGGACCAGACTCCTGCTCTGAATCCTGATCCGATATACAGAGAATAATCTGTCCAGACAGGTGCAGTACCATCTGGTGGCTACAACTAATGTCTGAAATTAGGAGAGTTGGGATTTATTACTACCTTGCCACTGAACTGCTTTATGACTGTGGGCAAGTCACTTAACCTGATGGGGTATGGTTTTTGTCATCTGTTTAATCAAGTGCCTAGAGATAGAGAAACTACTCAAACACAAAGCCAAATTAAGATCCTATTATGGTTACACCTCAGATTCCTACTATATGCTGCAAGTGGCTCAAAAGAAATACCTGGGTGTCAGCATTGCTGGGTAAATAATGCCCTGTGATAAAATTATTCAACACATGTAGTCTCTTTTCTATGCACAAGATATCCACAAGCAGATTGCCATTTCATTACATATATTTGCTGCTTGAATTTATTCAACCAAAGGTTGAATAGGTAGACTGCATGCATGCAAATATTCAGGTTGTGACTGGTCAGCTAAATCACGTGACAGTTGTTTCTGTCTTCCTGACTGGATGAATAGCTGGAGTCTTCTGTCACGTGCAAATTTAAAATGAATTTTCCCACGAACATTTGCATATTTCTCTCTGGGAAGCCCTTTCAGTGAACACTCCCGCTAGTTAAAGTCATTTGCTTTAAAGCTCGGACAGAAGGCAGAAGCAAAGACAGCTGAAGCGAATTCCCTTAAAAACACAAATGAATGAACAGTCAGAGAAAACAGTTTGCAGCAGTCACCGTGCCATGTCAGCACAGCCGTAAGGTACATCTGAGTCTCGGTCTAAGGGCAGAGCAACGATAAATGCCGCAGTCCATAAACCCCGTACGGGGACCTGCAGTGGAAGAGTCCTATGCTGGCCTGCCACGTGCATTGCCAAGGCCCTCGGGAAACTCTGGAAGGAGGGTTCACTCTTCCCGGCTGTACATCTTCCCTGCAAAAATCATCCTTGGTGTTGTCAGCTCCATGACCGGGCAAGAAACTCTGATGTCTGTTCATACAATACAAGGCCTGGAAAAATTACAAGTTGTGATGAAATTAAAAACATCCAAATTTTTCGTCATTCTCTGCTGATAAAGCCTCTATTATTACTTCTTACAAAGGGGAAACACAGCCAATTATAAGCTAATTCTGGCACATGCAAGGCCACAAGCAGAAGATAAGCCAACACTGCAGAGCTTGCAGCTGGAAGCCCAGAAACCTGAAAATGAGCTGACTCATGGAAATATCTTTATACAAAATATCAGATGGTTATTTTTCTTTGCCTCGTTTCTGAGTGTCTTAGGAATGATATATGAATTGCCTTATTTACTTTGTCCCACAAAACTCGCATTTTTTTTTATTAATGCACTTCCAGAATGAACAGGCTTTTATGGTTTCGGGGGTTGTTTTTTTACCCCCCTTTTCACTTCTGGGGGGCCTCCAGTAGTGAAATGATAGAATAAAAGAAAAGAAAGGAAATAATGCCACTGAACCCCTTGCTGAATTCAATTTTATTTTGGGGAAATTAGTTTGATCTTGCTGCTGCTTTTATTTCATGTAATAGAGGAGCGATGCCGTAGATGTTACCCTGTTGTGAAACTGGTGACACTGAGTGCTGGAAAATAAATGTTCCCAGATATCGCTAATTTATTATTGAATTAAAGATAGTGAGCACCAATTATAAATGTAATTAAGCACAATAGCCAGATTTGCCTAATGACCTGCAAAGAGCTTTATATTTATGGAGGCAAACGCCACAGGTCATTGAAGATCAACTTTTGCAACTGGTCTAAATTTCATACAGGTCTGTCAACTTCTGTGGAGCTTTGCTAACATACTACCCGCGTGTTTAAAACCGTGGCATCACCTATTTGAAACTATCATTCCCAGACCAGAGTCCTCCTAGGATGGTTTGTTTTCCAGGGGAAATATGCCTAGCAAAAGTAGGGAACCTGATTCAGAGTACATTTATGCTGCTAGCCTAAGCCAGGGAAAGAGGGATTGGAAGGAGTTATCTAGTGAAAGAAGCTTTGTGGTGTTTCTTGTGCCAGCTGCTGGCCCCAGTGGCAGCAGGATAGATAATTAAAAAGGACATCATGTAACAGATAAATGTAGGATAGCAAGTGCTCATTACTTGATATATACCATATCATCTATTATTAGAGGCTAATAATTCTCTAACCTATTCATGTTACCCTTTTGTCGATGTAGCTAGCTGTTTGGCACGCTCTAAATTTCCCAACATAAAATTTACTAGATGTTACTATTCAAATGTAATCTGGAATTTCTGTGCATTTCTCTGCAGTATATCATGCAACTAGGTAAAAACATAACATTAAATCCTTAGCAGAAGAAAGAACCGAGCCAATAAAAACCCCATGTTCCCCTTTTCCTCCCATAAAAATGGTGTATTTTATATTTCTTTCTGGCTTATATTTCTAACATTTATTTCCACTTTTAGCTTACTGCAATTCTAAGGGTGGTTAGCACTCATTTGCACAGCACTCAATAGTAGTTTGTCGGCTCGAGATGTTTATTCCCTTATAAACTAAATTTACTCGGCTTGTTTAATTAGAACGTATTTTTACAGTTAATCCTGGAATATGGCATTGTGAAGATAGCTTGACCATATGAAGGGGGAAAAAAAATCCCCAGCTGATGTAAATTGTCAAAGTGCTGCAATCTTTGCCCTAGTCTGCAGGTTTTGAAAGCGCACAAGGTCAAACCCATCTAAATTCACACACTAATGAGTTATACTTTTAAGCAGTTAGTTTAGCTTCAAGTATGGCACGTGGCCCAGCCAAGACTATTCCTACTTTTAAAATCAGGATTTATTTGTTCAGATCGTTCCTTTTCTTTTCCCAAAATGTGATCCTATTTTTCTCTTTAAAAAAAAGACTGTTAAAAAATGTAACCTCTGATATTAAAGGACCCCAAATCACTTAGAAGAGACCAATTGCTCTCTCTCCAAAAGGCTTAAGAAGTCAGAACAGTATTGATGGGGGAAAAAAAAAGCCACATGGGATGAAGCAATAATACAGTGCTTGCTTGCAAGAGTCTTTGCTGATGAGGAGCTGTAGGAGTACTTCCCTGATAAGAGTTTACAGTTAGAAACTGTAGTAGTTATATCAAAAATGAAACGAGATCACTGCCGCTGTCTTCTGCAAATTATTTTTCAATGCACTGTTCTTCAGGGAGACAGAAAACATTTGCTACAGGTTATCAAGTTCTTACACTTTCTGTTCACCTATGCAGGCTGCCAGCTAGCAAAGAAGTCACTCTGTGAACCGAGGAGGGGAAACAAGGCGAGAACTACTAATAAAAGGTTGTACCAGAGGGTGGCAAGAGATGGGTGGGCCCGGTGGCTTCCACAGCAAGTCACTCCAAAGACTTGCAAACAACAAAGTAATCAGATCCCAAAGTCACGAGAGGCTATTCAGTAAGTGATAGTGAAAAACCTCCCTTTGGGATAATTATACGCTATCACTTAAAAACTGCAATCACCGTTTTTTTTTTATACTTTGCCGTTTTACATGCATCTTTCAGATGAGCCATAACACCAAGCTTTCATCCCCTCGTGGACATTACAACGCGGTGGTATCTTTGCGTCATAGAGCTGCTAGCTGGCAACCTGCCAGGTTGGGTAATTATATATTGCTTATTTAAAGTCCTCCTGCAGTTTCAAATGGATAGGGCATTCTTCCTGTTCTATACTGCTGGGAGGCAGTCATTGCACTCCACCCCAGAGATGGCTGCATGTCAATTATGGGAGAAGTGATTCCTGGATCCTGTGTACGGGGTACGAGCGCTTAAGAGTTTCAGGGTGAAAGATGCAGCATAAACATCAGCTGTTATTACTCTGAGGAGGTTCTCACAGGTTCGTCACAGGCTCCCGAGGTACTTCGTTACAAAAGGCCCAGTTCTGTCCATTAAATGGCCATTGAGGCATACTGAAAGATGAATGTACACGTGTGATGGAAGAATCTGGCTACTATGCACAGGGGCAGTGTGATTAATAGGTCCTTAAGTGGCAGCATTTTTTAAAATAGCTGTTGATATCTAAAAAGGAAAACCTTGCATCGATAATAGGGTGATAGTGAGAGAGGAGAAAGCCTTATTAAGCTTCTAAAAACACTCGAGCCACTTACTTGTAATCCTACAACACTCCTTTCCTTTTTTCATAAGCTCAGCAGAGAACTCCAGGAGCCACCCTTGGGCTCTGCTTAAAATGCCCCTCTTATGGTATTTGAGGCATGGGGGATGTTTTTCTGCTGCTAAAATCTCTCTTAAGCAACCACGACAAAAATGACTTCACTCGATAACAGATGCCCAAGTGCACCTTGGGATGAATGTGTTACAGATCTAGAGCTATCGCCACCTGCCTCACAATTAAATTTGCTGCACCCTCCCTTGTGGCATGCACCTGTGACATGCTGGCAATGAATGTCTGACTGGAGCATGCAGGCATGGACCAGGCAACGTGCATTTGCTTTGCAAAATTTCCAGGAGGTTATTTTGTAGTTCCTTCTTAAAGCACATTTTGCAGGAGCCAATTTTCCTACCTCCTTCTATGAAGAATAACTGCGCTAGAGGCTTAGGCCCTATACACTGGCAGGTCCATGAAATTAAAAGGCCACTAACTCAGGGAAGTATAATGCCCAGCGATCCAGGGACTGAAAAAAGACAGAGGGTCCTTTGTGGGCTCATTGTGTTTCATGCATATATATTCAGCCAACCAACTAAGTAGTCCTATATTTACTGTTCTGCTTTTTCCCTTTCCTTTAGCCCTACTATTCCAATGAAACCCTAATAGAAATAACGGTAGAATCTACTTCTGAGGAAGGTATCAACCGCCAGTCCCAAGAAACCCAAGCCAGAGCTTGTTGAGTTCTTGCTGTGTGGAGGAAAACACAGTGGAAGACTTCCAGGTCTCAGGCGTATCCAAAGTTTGCATCATAATTTTCTCTTAAAAGCTACACATGCACACACACATGCACACTCACACTTTTGTAAATAAGAAGGAAACCTCAGCTAGCTCTCTAACAAAATGCAGACTCTACAGGAACTTATTTTATCAAGGGCTCAGATAGATATGATTTTTCAGTGCTGTATATATTAGGCCTGTGTAAAACCACAGGCCAAAGTTGATTTGAGGGCAATATATCCAAGAGCGTGTATTTTTGTAGGCATCAAAACATGACCAGTTCTGGAGACAAGATCCGTTCTGAGCTGACTCCAACTGAAGAATGCCGGGATCACACTGAGGATCATAATTTGGCCCACTGCAGTTCAACAGAAATTCTCATCTGTTTGCTGGCAAATGCACGTTGCTTTGCACCGTAGTACCTGGATGGGCAAATCTCCCACCCTTCTGCACTGCTCGGATTAGAACGGGGACTCTCCACAGGGATCAGTGGGGACCGAATCTGAGTAGTGCCACAGGAACTACCTGGAGATTACTCCTGGCACCCTGTGTTTTAACAGTGTACGGTAGAGAGAGGGGGGTCTGATGTGGCAAAGCCAGGTCCCTTTCCTTCCCCTTGTGGTGCCCAAAACGGATGCCTGAATAGTAGCACTGGACTGGCTGAGCTGATGGTAAATACAGCACAAAGGAAGGGACTAGTTTGCTATGTATCTAGACATCAGTCAGTCTATCTATATCTGCATGTATCTGTATAGAGAGATCCATAACGCAGGCATCCAATTTATTCTGGAATCATTTCCTGTTTTCCCTGGTGGTAGTAGAGCTCTTTAAGCAGCTGAGCTATATCTGCACCTAGCCGGCCACATGATGGGAAGAGGTGGCAGAGTGACTAGGTATTCTGAGTGCTGTGAAGCAAACTCAGAGCACAAATCAAATTGATGCATGGTACGTACAGACCTGGAGACTTCGTAACAAATGGTCCCTCTCCTCCTCCCCAATGCAGCATTCATTTCAGCACTGCAGGTTTGGTTATAGATAGTCAAAATAAGTGATGCACTTGCACAGCTAGTAACATCTCTGTTTTATCTGCTGGCAGGTTGGTCCTTCCATAGCTGTAGCTACCTGAGCAGGTTTGGCTCATCTCTCACTGGCACTTATAAGCTGTTCTTGCAACCGACTCTGACCGACAAATATACCGACAGGTTTTCATTGACACCAGCAAATGAAACGTATTTACCCATTAAGCAGTCACAAGTATTGCATAATTGCAGCCAATGAAAGCTGTAGCCAGGGCGCCTAGGGGTTGTCACTGCAGCCTTGAGGTTGATGTTTCCACTTCAAAGCGTTTTAACGCCGATCCGTGCTTTTGCAACACCTGGTAACAAGGGAACGGCAGGTGGACAGATTCTGATCCCCTTGTTCCACATGTGCTCCAGTAAGCAGGAGGAATCCAGGGCAAAGCACTATTTGCACAAGGTTAAGAGAGCTGGAATGTGACTGATGAGAGTTAATGAAGGTCCTCCCATCCAGAGCCCACTGAAGGCAAGGGGAGAGTATTTTCATTGGCTTCAGTGGGCTTTGGGTCAAACTCAAAATGCTTTTATAATGGAAATGACTTGTACTTGGTCTAAGTTTCCAATCCACATTTTCAGCCAAGTGCATTTAAAAAAACCCAAACAAACATTCAATTATTTATAAGAAAAAACACTTTCTGGAAGATAGGCAAACCTGGAAAATCAACAGTATTTGATAATTATTTTTTAAAAAAAGCGCCTTCCTTTTTTTTCTTTTTTGCCTCCATTTTTATCCCACTTGATCTGAAAATTAGACATGATTAAGCATTCAGAAGCCAGAAACATACAAGGATAGAAAAGCTGCAGCATTGTTAAGGATGTGGTATTGCAATATTTATTACTGCTGAGATAGAAAAAACAATGGAGCGCTGGAAAAAAAAAATCCTAACATCAGAGAGAGGTTTTAAGTACAGCAGCTTTGGGTTACCTTAAGGTGACAATTACTAAATGGAATCAAAACTGTGTAATAAGATAAGTAAAAAATAGGCCTCTTTTGTAGCCCATGAACTCCCCAGCCAATGACAAAATATGCTATTACTGGCCTCGGCACAATTGTGAAAATATTCCTTACTTACAATTTAACATGCTTTTTTTGTTGTTGCTGTGTGATGTTGAGCTAAAAATTACAAAGCCCTGGATTTCGTCGTTCTTGCAATCTATTCTTTTCCCCTGACTTCCTGTTTTCATGAAATTTTAATCAGGCATTTAAAATAAATAGCTATGCAGAGTCTCTATGCCTCTTTGAATGCTTGGGATGGATGTTTTGGGTAAAGTGATAGTCCAGAGACCTTGAGAGCATTTAATCCCATTCTGACTTGGCAAGACAACAGAAAATTAAAACACTGCTCTTTCTACTGCTAGCAACTTGGGGGAGATTTCAGGGGTGGGAGCGGGAATAGAGGATTAAGAATTGGAGGAAAAGTCTGGTGTTTGGGACAGCACAATGGAATAACATCCTCCCCCACCCCCTGTGAACGTTGGCAGAAATCAGCCCGGCTAAGAAAGGTGAGCTTTATAAAACAGAGGGAAGGATCATTCCTAAAGAAAAAAAAAGAGATACAGACAAGGCTGCCCTCATGTCCTTTTAAAATCTATAGTTACTGTAAAGCGATAAATTAAGCAGCCTGCAGATCTTGTGCAGGCAATGGGAATTTTGCCTGAGAAAGGACTGCCAGATCTGGCCCTGCTTGCCCGCATAAGACGTAGAGGATCTTTAACCTGTGGTATTGCACAGAACCCACTCTTACTATTTATGGGAAACCTATGAAGCATACAGAGCAATTTGGGATAAAACACGAAGCAAGACAAGCCTGGATATTCAAACTAGTGTAAATAAATCCAGCCCTTAATATTTTGTGGCTCACAGCGTAAAAAAAACCACTCCAAACAGTTTTAGGAAATTAGAGAAATGAGAGGGAAAATCTGCTCTAGTTTTAAGGGTCAGTGGTCCAGTTATTAATGGAGTTGACATGATTTGATACGAGAGTCAGTCACCTCCGAGGATAGCTAATCCTGATCTCTGAAACCTATTTTAATTGAAATGCCCAGACCGTTATTTATTTATTTATGTTGCCGATGTATCATAAGGAGGCTCTGATTGGAAAAAGGAAGGAAGAAGAAGTGTGTTCAATGCTCCTTGGTTAAGACTATTAAAAAAAATATGCAAGTTGCCCAACAAACTGGTACCGAGCTAAATCCTTTGGGAACTGATCGTCTCTCCTGGCCATGTGTTTCGGGAGAGGCATGTTTAATTTGGATGGTTTTAATCAAAGAAGCATCTACGGACTCCTGTGTGTTTTGGAAACGTTTCACTTCCACTGGCGAAGAGGTCAAGGTTGACAGCTGAAACGGGAGGCAGGTAGGAATGTTTGCTCTCCAGTGCGGCGTGCTGCTCATTTCTAGCGGGGAGGCATGAGCTCCCAATCAAGCTGCTGCCTCAGACCAGAAATGAGAGCAGCTCGATCATGAAGTGAACTGATGACGGCAGCTTATAAAAATGAGGGGATGTAGCTGCTTTAGAGATGTGAACGAAAGTAAGAGGATTATGGAGTCCTCTTGAGAGGAGACATACTTGGCAGAGCTCACGAGATGGTCCAAATAATATCTGCCGTCAAAAACAACGTGAAAGAATCAAGCTGATTGCTTCAAGGAGCCCATTTTTAAAGAGTCGTTCCCAACTTTTTGGGGTCCCCTTTCCCTGAGTTCTGCTTTACTCACTGCTTTCATCTCCGGGCTATTTATACAGTCTGAGTACCAGCCAATGTGCCGGCGGTGGTTTCCCCCCCCACCACCATAAGCAGTTTTCATATTCTTGCCGCGCAATCCTTTTGAACCCTGCTAGTAGGTGCGGGGAGCATAGTTTACACAGTTGGATACATATTGCTTCTGTGCACCACTGTGAACCATCAGCAGAAATCTTCACAATGGCCAGTTAGCCAGCCTCTCTCCGACATGGCCCCTGACTTTTAGATATCAAATGAGCAAAAATATTCCAAGCAAAGCAAAACACACAAGTAAATCTTGGCTCCTTTCCTTTAAAATACATATTCAATGTGCAGGAAGCTGGGCTGAAATGCTCGTGGGTTTTGGGGCTCTAAATCCATGCTACATCTTCTTCAGTTTATTAGGTATTTTAAGTCACAAACAGTGTTCCCTTTTCTCCTTTTTTTTTTCCTCCTGCAAGGGGAGATCTGTCTAAAAAGGCAGAAAGGGATGCAGCATGAGGGCTGCAGTGGGCAGCTTTTTCTAGTCATTTCCAACGCTATATTTTGGACCGGTTCCCGGTTTACCAGCCAGATTAGCTGCCTTTGGTTCACATTTTACATTGTTTGCGAACTGAGGAACTTCTGAAAAGCAGACTCTCGCCATATTGTTTGGCTGTAATAAAGCTAATTCTGTTCACTCCTATAGCCGTATGATACCACTTGTGTAGGATTTCACTTTGCTTGCATATTTATAGGGTCTTGTAGAGCTCCACTGTAGCACGGTGCCAGCATGAGGAAATCAAGCTGTCAGTAGTTTCTATTTTTGTCCCTACCTATAGTTTCAGTAATGACAAGTGAGTGAGGCAACATATGCATTTCCCATCTACAGGAAAAAAATTACTGTCTTCCTTCAGTGCATTACATCTGTGCTACAACCTGTTTTCCAAGGGCTTCAGATTATGTTAGCTGATAGTTAACATGTACAAGCACTGGTCAGGTGTAGTTGTTTCTAGACTCTGCATTAATAAAACCAGAAGAGGAAGAGTTCCAACATTCACATTTCTTTGTGTTTTTCTTTTAGTCCTAAAAAACACCGCCCCCCCCCCCCCCCCCCCCCGCAAAGGCCTGGGAGATAGCTCTTACTGTGTTGAATCCCAGCTTGTATCATGCTTTGGTCAGCAAACACATTCAGGCAAAATGAGGATTGTTCTCTTAAGATTAAGAGTTGCTGATTATATGTAATGTCCTCCTCCTGACCTCAGTGTGATTAACCCATTCCTGTGGCTAATGGTCGAGTGGCTTAAACTGGCAGGGGTAATAATGATCCCAAACTGATAATGCACAAGATAGTGCCATCCCTAAATGAAAGGGATCTAGTGAGAGACAATGTGCAATAACAGCTTCTTAATTATTAAGGCTATGTCTGCATCTTCCCTTTGGATCTGACATGAAGCAATGCAGCAAATATTGTCATGCTGGCCGTGGTTGCCCTATAAATACCTGAGCTAGCTAGCTAGATGCCACCCACCAGGATGCAGGGACTAGATCCCGCCTGTGATATTCTTCCTTGGAGTCAGAAGACTTTGCTTTTCAAAGAAGTTGTAGGGAAGGCAGGCACCCATCATCACTTGCAACTAGTTTGGCTTGACAGCATCTAGGAATTTACAGCCTTAGACATGACTGCACCAGATCTTCAATGACAGCTAATAAAATGGAACTACACCCCACTGCTTTGAAAAGCCGCAACTCAGGACTCCTTTCCAGATTATACTTATTTAAATGTGAGAGAGAGATTGGGCTTTTACAAAGGCTCATATGGAAAATGACTTGAAGAGCCTGATAACAAGAAATATACTCCCCCCCCCCAATCCGCCCATCCCCTTTCCACCAGCCCTAAAAACTGATGCCTATTACTTGTTTGCAAATGTTGAAGGTAATACGCGCTGTTTGGAAGGGCTATGTACACATGTCGAAGTTCAAATTTCACCCAATCGTGGGTCTCTTTCTCCACCTAGATTTACTCTTTCTTTTTGGGGTTTTTTGGAATCTGTCACGGGTACAATAATCCATGCCCCATGAGGAACAAGCAGAAGAGAGTGACAAAAAGAAGGGAAAAAATAAAAGCCTGTGGTGTAAATAAAAGTAAAAAAAATATATGTTAAAAAATACAAGGGCTGCGCTATAAATCCCTCGCTCCCGCATGCAAGCCGGCTGCTGCAGCACAGAGCTGGTGGGGCTGTGTGATTTCCAGTTACTTTATAGCCCATGAAGATCACCCTCTTACACGGCTTCAGTATAACAAGCCAATGTCCTGGCTCTCAGGAAGCAGCTCATAAAAAGATGCACCATGCAGTCCCTTCCAGGGCTCACATGAACATAACCAAGACAAAGGGAAATGCATTTTTCTAATGCTTGTTGCTGGTTTTGCTAATTTTGTTTTAATTATACAGGGGAGGGAGTCGAGGAGGAGTCCCAGGCTGTAGTCAATGAGAGTCTTGCCTGCCTAGTAATACAGAGGCAAAATGATATGCACGTATACAGTGCAGAAAGCCACCATAGGGAGGGATATAACACAAAGGAGCCATTTATTGCCTGAAAACTGTCTCTGAACAAACCCATTGTGTTAAAGTAATACAAATCCACAACACCTTCCTGTTTCTTAGTTTCCATTTGGATGTTTGCTAATGCAGCAAGAGGGGCCCAAGTTCCCGAGGCAGTGAGACCCACCCCCGCCCCAAACTCCTGTTGATTTTAGGGAAGTCCACAACTCTAAGTCACCTCTAAGGGCCAAATGCCCTTAGTGGTGTCAGAGAGAGAAGAATTTGGCCAGGCAAGCCTTAAAAATCCATCAGCCCATTCCTGGCCGGGCTGTGGGTTTATCTAGTGTGGCGCTTTAAATCCAAGGAACAGAAGGAGGTATCTTTTGATGTAACATTTTGTTCTTTTTTTAAATACAAGTTATTCCAGGCAATGCAGTTGGCCTGAAATAGTAATCAGTTACAAAACCAGGGCTTCTGGTATCTTGTCTCCTTGTGCAATGCAAAGAAGGTCCTCCTGCTGTGTTCCAAAGTAGGGGAAAAGCTATTACTTAAAAATAATTCTTCACGTTAAGGCTTGCTGCCTGAAGCTCCGTTAATATTAAGGAAATTCCAGCAGTTCACTCCCTGCTGCTGGAACCTTATTTTGCTGTTTTGTTTTGCTAAGCTTGTCAAGAGCAAGCAAGTACCAACTAAGGCTGAACATCTCTGTCGCCCCTGCCTCCGCCAAAGTGCCGGCATCAGCCTTTTCTTCTTGGGGTGACGGTTCTAGGATTGGCATAGAGCTGTCAGCCTGAACTGCTAGAGAAGACAGAGGGATTATTTGGCTTCCCCCTTTGCTGCCTTTATCTCAACATGAAGTTAGAAGGTGGGGTGCGCTATGACCTTTGTTCAACCTAACAAGTGATTAATACAAGTCACGAGAACGCAGAAAAATGAGTTCAGTGTCCTCCCTGAGATCGGAAACACCAGCTGATCCCACACATGCACGTGATGCAAACAGCCTGGCTGCTGTCAAGCCTGCCATCCCCTGGTCCTGAAATGCCTACCCTAAATGTTCTTATCTAGGAGCCAAAAGTTCAATAACAGGAACCTATACAGGTACTCCTCACTTAACGTTGTCCCAGTTTCGTTATTATGTCGCTGATCTATTAAAGAACACGCTCGTTACAGTTGCGCAATGTTCGGTTATAACGTTGTTTGGCCGCCACCTGCTAGTAGGTAACTACTGCGATGTAACTGGATTTGCTTAACATCGTTTCGCTTAAAGTGGCATTTTTCAAGAATGTAACTACGATGTTAAGCGCGGAGTAGCTGTACTAGGCACTGGTTTTCAGAGGAGCAGTCATGGGAGCTACGTTTCCACAGCACCCTTTAAATCTGATGTTTAAAACATTAGACCCTTTAAATATGGACCAATATGGGTTTAAGGATCTCAAATGAAACTCCCAGCCCCCAAAGCCTGGTATCCCTTTTTACTGTTGCAAAACACCTTCCAGCAAAATACTATAAACATCACTGAAACCCACCCATAGGTAAAGCTTAGCTAAGACTGTAGCAGAAGCCTGACAAACAATTTGATAAACTATCTAGGATCTTCTGAGAAACAACTGCAACTATCCAGAGTTGCCCTTAATTTGGACAGCTTAGTATTCGTGCATACTAAGACATAAATATGTCAAATTCTGGGGAAAACTTTTAAACCAGAATAGCATGTTTTAAAAGGAGTTAACTTATGAGTGGCATAGATACTGGGATACTGTCACTGTTGCAAGGCCATAGTGTTTAGTTACCTGGGTGGCCAGTACAAGGCACAGTCACTTTACAAAGACCCTCTATTTCCTACTGACTAAAATTCAGAGGTTCAGGATGTGATCTGTCCCTCACAAGTCTTATGCTGGTCTAACTTCACTGCATGCCTCTCAGTCTCCACACCGCCAGTGCATGACAACCCATTGCACCTCATGTCTAACTATAAGAATATGAAACACCTAAGATTCTGCTGCACATTATACAGCCACTGACAGATTCATATTGCCAACAACATGTATTCAAAAACACCACAAGATTTATTAACACAGCAACACTGCGATCTCTCTGGGTCGTATTTTCACCCCTTCACCAAACGGTGAAAATTTTACTTTCTTACTTACCAATGGAAGCTGAGATTTCAGGGTAAATACCATGACTCCAGGAGCTGAGGCTTTACAGGAAACTCCAAAATATCACAAGGTTCTTGACTAACATCAATCGAGTTGACCACACTACAGAACCTAATGAGTTTGCATTTTACAGCCTAATTTTGATAATGATTGTTTACTATCTGAATTGAATAGACTGGTTTTGTCCCGTTATGGTCAGTTCTACATACCTGCCATCCTGGTGAGTCTCAAATGGCCTCCAGTCACAGGCACTCCTGTTCCCTCCTGTAGCAGGAGGCATAGAGGGAAACTGGTTCTTGCAACTCAGTGGCGCACAGGAGAAGGGTTTGCAGAAGAGGGACTTCTACCTTGACCTCTTGAAGAGAACAAAGTGTGCATGGGTGGGACAGTCTGGCTCTGAAATATTGAAGGCTGGTAAAAAGAGGACATGCCATCCATGCAGGTCAACAAATTCTTACATTGCCCCCTCCTGCAGCTTGAAATAAAGGGTTCCTTGCTATGCATCTTGGGAAATGTAGTTCTTTCTTGAGCATGCTCAGAAAACCACACCAGGAAACAACAACCTCCAGCAGCCTATGTGCATACTCATCTGCTTTGTAGGAGTCTCCACTCCTTTGGATGGCCTTGGGGGCAGTGGTTTTGGCAAGCTCTCCTACCTAAGGGGGAAGAAGAAGGGGCTGCAGGTCTTTCATGATTTTTTGTGTGTGGGTAGGGGGACCATTGGGCCTGTTTTTAAACCCTTTGTCCCCTGCTCATGTCTAAAGGAAGAACGGACTGCAAAAAGTCCTGATTTTCAGGTCACTGGTGGAAATACATGCCAATCATTTGTCCTCATGATTCTATTGCATGTGCCAAAAGGTAGGGCAGTGCACAGCCAGGAAGAGCAGGGTTCCCAGCTGGAGGTGGGGGCAGGAAGGGAGGGAGGTGGCCCCACCCCTTGCTTCTGACTGGCCAAGGGGCCCAGTGGCCCCACCCCTCTTTGCTGATTGGTCAAGGCAGCAGCGGCTGCTCCACCCCTCACCACTGATTGGCCAAGGCGGCCCACCCCTCACCCAGGGGATGTCCTGTATTCTGGGATGCATCAGTGGCCACCCTACCTGTAGGTCCAGAATCTGCTGCAGAAAGGGAATGGGATCCTCTTTGCAACACTGCAGAGTTTTCCTAGGTCTGGCAAATTAGTGGGGCAGATAAGAGTCAACCTCAAATGCAGACTATTATTGTGTGCAAGGCCAGGGAAGTCCACTCCATTGATCTGAGCCGAGATACCGTGTGGTCTGGGAGAGGATAATCAGACATGAGGTTTATATTGAATAATCACCCAAACTTTGGATGCTTACCCAAAGCTGCAAGGAAAGTCTGGCCTGCAAATCATTAGATCAGGAGAGAGTTGGGAAATGCTAAAGTCCCAGTGTTTCTGCATCCAATCATGCTAAAGAAAGAAAAAAACCCTTCCACTACAACCTGATTTTGGCCAGGAGGAGCTGTATGGAAATTCCCAGTCTTGCCAGCTCTTCCAAATATCAAAGGGTTGACTTAAAAATCAAAATATTGCTTTTAAATATGAATTTAGGGTTCATTTTATTTGCCTCTTGGTGCACCCAAGTCATATTTTTCTTAAAGGAATCTGGCTTGGCAGATAATAAAACTGAATTATCAGTGTTTATTATAAGACCCTCTGTGATAGCTGGATGAAAAGGACTATGTAAAAAAACAGCACTATTAGGAAAGCCAGCGCTCTTCTAACCACAATGGCTAGAAACATGCATTATGTTAACAAAAAAAGAAGCTGAAATTCTCATTGAATCAAAAGTCTCCAGGACGTTTAAGGAAAACATCTATTATCACAAGATTTACAAGAAAATCCCAAGAGCTGGCAACACTTACATTATGAAGAATTTAATAAAGACTTATGGCATTTCTCTGGTTTTCTGGAGCCTTCCCATAAAATGTCATAGAGAATAATAGCTTCTCCTATAAAATAGTTTCATACATCTACTCAATAGGTGACATCCTGAGCTGATGTCAATGGAGATTTGTACCAGTGAAGGATCTGTTTCCATAGGCTTTCTCTTTTTCATCCTTAGGACATTTCCTTGAGTATTTTCAGACAGGTTGGAAATGCTGTGTGGAGCACAAAGACGAAAACTGAAGAAGAAGAAAGTTAACCAAAGTTTTTCAAACCTCAGAAATGTTTCATTTGGGCTCATTTCCAAAGGTTCAAGTGACGTTTTACTTCACCTGTCCCATGCCTAATATATTATGGTACTGAAGCAAGAGAGGTGGCTTTCCTAGCAGTAATATTTTTTTACATAGTCCTTTTCATCCAAATATCACCCAGGGATTTATAGTAAATATTTACTATTCAGTCTTAATATCATTTAAGAAAAAAATCTGTCCGATTTCAGTAACAGACCTAGCAAAGCTTTTTTCCCCTCGAGCTCGTGAACTTTTTTGCCTGGCATCTAGGCAGATTCTTTTATTAAATTTTAAGTTAAACCATTTCAAATTGTATGAGAAATAAAACTTGACATACAAGTTGTGACTGCCAAGGTCTCGTCCTATTTACAAACATATTTTATATGTTGCTTTTATTTTCAGAGCTTCAAAGAAGAGCCTTTTTCATATTGTACATTATTTCAAATATATTTTAGATGTTGCATCAGCCAAAAAGGGCTCAATTATGATCAGTTATATATTTCAAGCACTTGTTCTTAGGCATATTCTAGTTTTGTGTTGGTTTTGTTTTTTGAAGTGTACTACTTTTCTAAAGGCTCAGTTTGACTGAGTTAAATAAAGACTTCAGAAAATAATTAGAAAGAGACTATACAAGAAGGGACAGAGGATTTCCCACAGGATTGCAGACTTCCATACAAATGTTAAATACATTATATATCAGAAAAGGATCCTATAGGGAAGAATGTTAGACAACCCTTCACTTCTGAGAACTGGCTTTCTTCATCTGAAATGGTAGGTCTAGGTTCAGGATAGCACCCATGTTCAAGGAAGTGCTGAGACACATGATCATAAGAGGAAGCCAGGGAAGATGGACTGACGGAGAGCCTTCATCCAAATGAAAGAACAATGGACAGAGAAAATCCTAAGGTGATGTGTATGCCTCCCCCAAAACTGTCGATGCATACCAATACCAAGGTAAAGGCGAGAGGGCCTCCAGATGTCCTCTGCTACTCTGGGGTTACGGAGCACAGCCTGCTAATTTTTCTAAACTAAATGTTGGTTTTGTGATTTGGAGCAGCAGCTTAACTGATAGAACTAGACTCATGTTCACTTGTAAACTGAACAGGTTTTGATTCCAGGTCTCCGGGGATGAAAAGCAAATGCATTTGGCTTAATATTTTAAGAAGGCAGAATATCACTCCTGAAAGCCAGTAATCCACACGTGCAATAAGTCCATTGCATTTCCTCTCCTACTATTGCTTCACCATTCATTTTCAATCAGCTCGGCAGCCCCAAGATGGAGTTAAAATAATGTTTACACAGGCAACATCTAATGGGAAGGAGCTGTTGATGGAAAGGATCACAAATGGTCTCTGAAAAGGCTTTAGGCGCCAGCTGGTGCAGTACAACCTATGTACCCATGTCACTTGAGACTTCGACGCTATGTCCACATATATTTGGGAACCTCACTTGTTTGTAATTCCACATGTTTTTTATATGGGGCATGGCACCTATATTTGGCAATGCATGAGCCAAAAACAAGGAAGCTCAGTCACATGCTGGCTTCTGGCTTCCAACTGCAAAAAAAAAAAGAAAAAAAGCAAAACACACAAGCACAAAACCCTTAACATATATTTTGAGCACTGGCTGTGCCCTAGGGATAAGAAAAGGGAAAGACTGTACGGAGCTGCACTTCATAGGTGCCACCGTTTCAAAATAGCCCTATACCTGGGGAACACGTTTATCAAGATTAAGATGAATTAGTGCAGAAGGGTGAAAATAAATTGAATCTAAGTTGGGTAATACTGCCTGGTTTTCACTACTCTGGATCTACAAGAAACAAACACAGTACTTTCGAATTGCCATTCGCAGTCCTGTAACTTGTACACTAGTCTCTTCTGACACACACATTTATTTCTATCCTTTCCTTGGACATGATAGATTATCTGCCCGGCCTGGACATGTGGACAGACAGGAAAGCTACATCACATAGAGTACATAACATTACAAGTGCACCGTGCATTGTGGGTCCTCAGCACAGATTTTACTTGGGTCCTCTAGCACCAAATACGCTAATCTATCTGAGTAACAACAGTTATGCTCTTACCTGCTAACAATAGTAGGATATAATACTTTCTCTGGACTAGCTACTAGAAGGGGACCTGGGACAATGACCCAGACTTCTTACACATTTTCCTTTTTCAAGCTAAGCTCATCTTAAGGGGCATTAGTCTCATGTTACTTATGTTCTAATAAATAGAAGTCTAAGAATGACACCCAATTATTTTCACCTTAAAAGGCCGGTCATTGCAAGCATGTTCAATAGTGAGAGCTAATTCCATCAGCAGGTATCAGGCCCATTTCCTAAAGTGATAATATTATTGTTTTTAACTTTTCTTCCCTTCTTGGCAGCCTTTAAGCTCTTCCGTTTCACTCCATCAACCTCACTCACAATATCACAAGTCACCTAGATGCTGTATGTTGAAAGACAGAGAGACCGAGAGTAAACACCCCCAGAGTCTTCACAGTTTCACAGTTTCATAGTTTCTAGGGTCAGAAGGGACCTGAATAGATTATCTAGTCCGACCCCCTGCCATGGTAGGAAAGATTACTGGGGTCAAATGACCCCAGCAAGGTGTACATCTAGCCTCCTCTTAAAGAACCCCAGGGTTGGAGCCAGCACCACTTCTCTTGGAAGTTGGTTCCTGATCCTAGCCGCCCTGACCGTGAAGTAGCGCCTCCTGATGTCTAGCCTAAATCTACCCTCTGCCAGCTTGTGACCGTTATTCCTGGTCACTCCTGGCAGTGCTCGGGGGACTCCCCCAATGCCTGCTGGTCCCCCCTGACTAGTTTGTAACAGGCCACTTGATCCCCACTCAGCCGTCTCTTCTGGAGGCTGAACAGGTTCAGGTCCTGTAGCTTCTCCTCGTAGGGCCTGCCCTGCTGCCCCCGATCATGTGAGTGGCCTCCTCTGGACCCTCTCCATGTTGTCCACATCCCTCCTGAAGTGCGGCGCCCAGAGCTGGATGCAGTACTCCCGCTGCGGCGTGACCAGTGCTGCATAGAGGGGGAGGAGCACCTCCTTGGACCTGCTCGAGATGCATCTGTGGATGCATGACAAGGTGCGGTTGGCCTTCCTGACTGCCTCCCCACACTGCCGGCCCATGTTCATCTTGGAGTCAATGATGACTCCAAGATCCTTTTCCACCGCTGTACTGACAAGAAGGGAGTTCCCAAGCTTGTAGCTATGGTGCCGGTTGTTCCTCCCCAGGTGCATCACCTTGCACTTGTCGGTGTTGAATCCCATCCTATTCTCATCCGCCCACCCTTGTAACCTGTCTAGGTCCAACTGTAGCCTATTCCTCCCTTCTAACGTGCCCACATCCCCCCACATCTTAGTGTCATCAGCAAATTTGAACAGGGTGCTGTTTACCCCCTCATCCAAGTCACTGATGAAGATGTTGAACAGCGCGGGCCCAAGGACCGAGCCCTGGGGGACCCCACTGCCCACGGCCTTCCAGGTTGAAAATGACGCGTCCACCACTGCTCTCTGGGTGCGGCCCTCCAGCCACTTGGCGACCCAATTGACTGTGTTGGTGTCAGCACCACAGTCCCCCAGTTTCTTAATGAGAACAGGGTGAGAGATAGTGTCGAAGGCCTTCCGAAAGTCCAGGAAGACTATGTCCACTGCTACCCCTGCATCTAATGATTTGGTGATCTGATCATAGAAGGCCACCAGGTTGGTTTGACAGGACCTGCAATGATGAACCTGTGTTGGTTGCCCCTAAGCATGAAATCCCCTGCTGGCCCCTCGTGGATGTGTGCCAGGATAATTTTCTCAAACAGCTTGCCTAGGATCAAGGTAAGACTAACTGGCCTATAGTTTCCCGGGTCCTCCTTCTTCCCCTCTTTGAAGATGGGAACAATGTTGGCCCTCTTCCAGTCCTCTGGCACCACACCAGAGCACCATGAGTGCTCGTAAAGCCATGCCGGGGTCCTGCAATGACCTCAGCCAATTCCTTTAGTACTCTAGGGTGGAGATCGTCCAGACTGGCTGACTTGAATACGTCCAGTCCCTCCAGAAGCTCCCTAACTAGTTCCTCACTAATCCTTGGCCTAGGTGCACCTCCCCTGGGGCCTGAGTGGGGGCCCAGCGGGGGGGGTGGCTGTTCCGGTCCCCGCTTAGGAAGACAGAGGCAAAGAAATCATTAAACATGTTGGCTTTGTCATCTGGTGTGACGACCAAATTTCCTAACGTGTCCTGCAGGGGCCCCACATAACCCGGAACCTTCTTTTTACCTCCTATGTATTTAAAGAAGGACTTCTTATTGTCCTTAATCCGGGAAGCTAGTCCCAGTTCCATCTCTGCCTTGGCCTTCCTGACTGCCCCCCTACATCCCCGAGCAATTGCAGTATAGTCATCCCTGGTGATGTCCCCTCCTTTCCATTGGGCGTATGCCTCCCTTTTAGCTAGGAGACATTCCCAGATGCTTTTGGTGAGCCATGGGGGCTTGTGTACCCTCCTGCTCCCTTTGATCCTCATTGGGATTACCTCCCTTTGGGCTTGGAGGATCATCTCCTTAAGGAGTGACCACTCTCCTTGGACACCTGGCTCCCCTCCCCTCTGGGACCTCAGTGCTTCCCTGACTATTCTCCTTAGCTCATTGAAGTCGGCGTTATAGATACTGCCTTTTGACAACACTCAATGACATAAAGCTGAGCAGGTGAATATTTTTTTCCCCATAAACTAAGCCAGCTATTATTTGTTACATGTCTGACCACAGGCTGAAACGGGTTCCATAAATACATTAGTTTAGTCTAGACTAATTCAAACAAACTAGGTATGCAAATATTCAGCGCACTGATGGCAAGATGCTTTTGCTGATAACTCTTGCTTTAGTGTGTGGGTCCCAAATTCTGATTGCTTTTCTCACAATTCTTTAGATGGAAAGACATAAACAGCTATGAAAACCACTTCTTTAATATGCTACTTTTCAATTCAATTCAAACATACACTTATTGGCAAAAGGAACAACATGAACTAGGGAAAAAAGAAATCAGAATCAAGCACTATAACGCCACAGCAAATGCAAAGTAATTTTCATGCTTTGGATCCTGACTGATTCAGATACAGAGCAATCTCTTCACTACATAGCACAAGAGAGAAAAAAAAGGGAGGAGGGCACATTTCTTCTCCTCCTTCTGTGTTGGGGACTGTTCCAGACAGATTGATTTTTTACTTGAATTCTACATTTCTGCAAGCCTTTTACAGCCTATGCTAATAACTTGTATTTGGTGCAATGGAAAATATATGCATACTATTGCAGAGGACAAAAATGTCCTAAATCTTAGTGGCCTGGATTCTTCGACCTCGACAAGTTTAGTCTGAAAACATTTGTTACATGATGAAAAGCTTTGTGGGAATTCTAATAACATTCTCAAAGGGTTAACGATGCCGAACTGATTGGCACTAAAAACTAGATTTCATTTGGTACAGTGACAGGGAAGCTATGCCACCAGGACTACACATCCATGCCCACATTATTATAGGACAATTTAGGTCATCTTATTTTAAATTTCATGGCTCTGTAACATAGATGTAAATCAAAGTCAGTGAGGCAAATGATGATTTTTCCATAGTGAGATTTTTATAGTCTTGATCTTGAAAATATGCTTTGGACCAAAGCTGTCTATCAAAATTCTAGGAATTAGCTAAAGAAGTTCGTGCTGTTGCTGGTACACAATAAGAATCAGAAACTAAAAGCGGGAAGCTTTCAGAATGAAACATAGCTCATCATGCTTAAGAGGTGACTTTCCCAACAACAAAAATTGACATTTTAACAGTTGGAATCAGCAGCTCTTCTATTCTGGAAATGTAGAGATATTGAAATGGTGAGATTCTGCACAGAGGCATAACAATAGAGGCAAGTAAATATTACATACTGTGTTTGAATGTGTAAAAAAAAAAAAGAGAGATGTGTGTTTACCTGATATATAGATGTGTGCATGTCTAAGCACATTATCTGTTACTGAAGAATCACAAGTACTTAATTAACATGATGGCTGTACACAGAATCAGTCATATATAAAGCAATTCTTTACTTTAATAAACATATCATGAATTTGATATATTAGTTGTTTTCTTTTTTAGAGTTGATTTATCCGTCACTTTCACTTCCAGATTTGATTTATTGGTCAATTTCTTTTCAAGATTTGATTTATTGGGCAATTGCTTTTCAAGATTTGATTAAAGCACATTGCATAAGTCCTTTTAGATGTACTTCTAAATATCGCACATATATCTAGTACTGTATGTTTAAAATCTTAATTCCCAAACTTCCTTGATTAACAATTCATCTTTTCTGTCTGGAGCTAGTCCCTATTATACATGAATATAGTCTGAATCTGATGAAACAACCAATTATAGTGGACATAAAATACAGTAAGTACAGTTTTATAATAAACTGCATACAGTGATCCTTTAAGGAAATTCAAGAGAATTTATATAAGGTATTCACACACACTAAGTAAAACCTCAGTTCTGGGCTCCACATTTTTTTACTTTAAAATGACATATCAGCCTAGAAAATACCAGTAGAAGGGAGCTATCGTAATACAACTCCTTTTGCTCTAAAGAAATCAGAGCTAGGACCTTGATATAAGGGAAGGAGTTTTTCCTTAATGAATAAGATCTCAGGCACCAACGTGCCTGTTTAGGGAAACAACAGCATATACTGTGGAACAGAGTGGACTCTGTGAGCTGAATCCTGCATTGAAGTTAGGGACAATTTTAGACCCTAGCATATGTTTGAAGGGACTGTTACCCTAAAATGCAATGGGAACTTTAGCATCCACCTGAACAGACACCGCTTTAACGACTCCTCCACATGGCAGCAGCTCTCGCACCGAATCCTCCTCCTCCATGCTGCATTGTGGTGTCAGCAGCAGTATAATCCCAAATCCCCTTAAAGCAGTGGGACCCGAAACCCTCTAGCATAACGGTGCGACTGCTACCAATGTCACACTGCTAACGGCAGCCATCTGCTACCGAAGCAAAGCTTTCCTCCTGAATTGTGGTGGGTCCCGACTTGTGTGTGTGACACTGCAAGGCTTACCAGAGTCAACTGAACCAAATCAGTACCCAAATGAGACTTCTGTAAGGGGTGCTGCATGAAGGAAGATATCTTCCATAGCCAGTCTACAGCGAGTGTTCATCCACTGAGGGAGCACTAAGCCAAAATGCCAGCGTGGCATTAGGAAGAACAGTGCCAGATGAGTCATCTTTTGAACAGAAAGAACAGCAGAGGAAGCTACAGCTTCCATGGGAAATTTAATAAGGGGAAGGCTGCCAAGCTAGATGTTTTGACCAGATTTGAGCTGTGGTAATTAAACTCTGCCTAGCTTGAATTTCACCCCCTGCAACCTCAACAAGATACCGGTGTATTACGCACTTCCTATGGTGCCCTGAGCTCTGGATGATGCTGGGCTCGGCTGTTACACTGCTGCTTCTTTCCACCGGTGGGTGAAATGTCCATGCGTTCTTTCTCTGCTTCGCTGGGGTGCGTTGAGGCACCCGATAAATGCAATGAGAGACTCTCAAAAAGTGCGAACGTGTTTTACAGGCACCAATTGTCTCCTCTGGATAAACTGGACAATCTTGGCATTGCCCCACCAGCACAGTGGGACGGACCCAGGCCTGGTCTATCCAGGGCTTTGCACCCTGTGTAATGCCCGGCTGGCTGCTGAATTAAGCATGAGCCACTCGTGCATTTGTTGAGGCTTTGATTTCAAAGGGCACTGCTTCTCTGCTCAGCTGGAGCTCACTGCCAGTCCTGAGCAACCGATGGGCGAGGTGGTGCCCTTTAAATAAAAGCCTCTGCACACATCTGGAACACCTCAGCTGTTTGCTGCTGCTATATATACCCTTGGCTACTTCATAAACACCCTCCTTCCCAGTGTGGGGAAGGCACTCAACCCTGCAAAGGAGCTGAATCCTACATTATTTTTGCATATGCCATCTGCAGGCTTCATTACACAAAATGTTTCCATTTTGCCTAGCACTGAGCCCCTTCCAATGGACAACACCTGTCCCATGGCAGGATCAGGTCCAATGTTAACAGCATTCATAGGGTGCATATACATGCCACCGGTATGTATATATTAAGGGCCCGCTCAAACTGAAGTTGAAGGAAGCTTCCCCTTTGAATTCAGCAAGAGGTGCATCAGGCCCTAAAAGAAAAAAACAAAAAACAAAAAAATAAGCTATGCAGAGCATGCAGGTGGGCAGCAGTAATCCCCAAAGGCGTTTACATGGTTTTCCTCTTGCCATACAGCTAGCCATGAAAGCAAGAAGTGTGCAGAGAGATACAGAGGGGTGTGCATTTTGCGTGGCACTAAGCAGAACAGAAACAGACTCCTGCAGCATCTGTATCTGTGACCTTTTGTACTACAGGTTTGCGCTAAACAGACGCTGCATCTGAATTTCCTTGGGTTCATTTCTTGGCCAAAACATTCGGTTCTACACAATTGTTCTGTTTTCCATGTTTCCCCCAACACGGCCTTTTTTATTGCTGCAGGGTCAGACTGTTGGCATTGCAGCACATGTGCACCGATACATATGAAAGAGGCGAGACTACAATGTCACCTGGCAAAAGGTGAGGCAGACACCTAAAGGACAAGAGAAGAAAATGGGAACTGCTTTTGCATGGCCTTAGGTAACTACTGCATCGGGAGATCCAGCTGAGAAGAGCCCTCCCTGTGCAACCTTCCTTGTTCAAATTGTCTTGTGGAAGTTTAGTTTTCCACCAGAAAAATTTGTTAAAGTCCTGGTTTGTGGGGATGCGTCTCTTCAATGGATTTCTGTTTTTCATTGGACTCCGTCTGACTGAAGCCAAGGAGGGAGTTGCCAAGTGAAATAACAGAAGTTGACTTTCCTGAAAGGAAGTGAAGGTCTTAGCAGAAGCTAAAACTAAATGGGAATGGCTCGGCCGTTCGTTGTGTGAATAAACGCTTCTTCAAGAATATCTGCAGCTAAATTTTGAGTCAGGCCCTCGGCTGTCAAAAATACTCACTAGTTGCATGGACTGCAGGCCCCCAATTATACAGGATGTGATTATGACCCACAAACAGGCTGTAACTCTCCCTTTCCACCCACAGTCTTCAGAAGTCTCCTTGAACCAAACCATGTCCTGCACACGGAGAGAACTTTCTATATGCAGATATCCTTACTTCACCCATGCAGAAAGAGGGCTCAGTTGGTCCCACAGAGGTTACCCTCCTTCCACACAGTGCCTCCCTTGGTAATCCAGTTAATACTGGAGGCTGGAGAAGGGAATGGACAAGACGAAACCATCACAGAGATGAAGAGCTCCGTCTCTTTACACTCAGGAAAGCCCTGGTGCTCTCCAGGATCTGTGCTGCCAAATGGGGCAGAGAACACCAGGAGCTACAATCATGATGTAGCTACGTAGGCCTGTGGATCTCTGCTAGCTTTGGAGGAAGCCTGTGCTACCTCTGACAAAAGATTTAGGGACATCTTCCTTCTGAGACACGTCCCGCAGGGAGTTTGTGGGAATGATCTGGACCTCTACCCTCACCTGCATGTGTGTGGCACCCCAATTACAGTCAGTTTACCCATACCTTAGCATTTCTTCCTGTTTGCCTACTTTTATTTTCAATATACCCAAGGAAGTTTTCCCTGGACTGTATAGATCTGCTTGGTTCCTACTTGCCATTTAAAACACTGCAGTGCTTTCTTTCCCTTTTTTAAGTGCCTTAAATTTTAAATGAGCTTCCTTAGAAGCTGTTGCCCCTTAGGGGGTCTGACCTCCTGGAATAAGAAGGGGCCAGGATGTTTCAGGTAAATCCTGTATCACTCTGCTTCCATAGTCCTGAGTCACTCTGATTGCAGTAGGCTCCTTTTCTGCATTGAATGCAGACAGCCCGGAGTCAGATCGTGCTCAGGAAGGACCTTCACTGAAAAGCTGCACCTGTGCATTGTCTTTGACATATAATCCACTGTGTCCCTGCAGAATCCACTTGCTGGTGGTGAAAACATGAACAGAGGGCCTGATACAAAGCCTCCCATCGACCTCAGTCAGCTTTGGATCTGGCCATTAGATACAGAAGCTAGCTTAGTCTTCCTTTTTTCTGAATGGTAATACATGAGCAAAATACCCTGGAAGGGCAGCCTTACCAGTATGTGGTTCCTTGGCAAAGTCAGGATAGCTTTGTTTTATAAAGGTAATTCGGCTAAAAATGGGAATTTGAAATGAAAGTCCAGTGCTCAGGTATCAAATGCAAAAGGCACCATCATTAAAACAGGTCTCCTTGGATGGACTGGATGTCAACATTTCTTTTGTCCTCCTTAGGCTGGCTTTGAACTATATTACTGTTATTGAGTCGCATGAGGAAACAGCTATTTGCAAATGGCTCGGTGAACTGTCCTCTCTGCTCCACATGTGCCAAAGACAACACAGCAATAACATTCGCCCATGAAATACAGGGAGCGCTGCCGACAGGACCTGGCAAAGGACGAGCTCCTCACCAAGTGGGTCATGTGACTATGGAGGTAGGGACCTGACTGCATCCTTTTAAAAGCAGATCTGTCTACACTCATTGCCATGGAGATCTGAAGGACTGAAGTGGGACAGCCAACTATCTGTCAAGGTGCTGAGCTGTTTCAACTCGAAGGGGGGTCCAAATCTGAGGAGAGAAGGGTCTCGGAGGAAGGACAGAAAAGGTCCCGTACACAGAGGGTGGGCGAGAGTCCACAAAGTTGAAACAGAATTCCTTGAGCACCTGAACCTTTCCTGACCTTTGGGATTTAAACTTTCCTAGTTTTTATTTTCAGGTCTTTAAAAAAAAAAACCGAACAAACTCTTCAAATTGAATCTACCTACAGCAACCTCTCCGTGGCTGTCCCTCCTGCAAAGAAAGTCAATGGTAAGCAATTGAAGCCAGAGAGTCTTCCTAAAAGAAAACAGAAGAAGATCCCTTTTGCTGCAGTACTTTGCCCAAATAAAAACTTTCCAGCGGCCTCCAGCTTTCCCAACAGATATTTTCCCCTCCATTTTCCTGTTACACCAACTTTCCCACGCCAAGCGAATCCACGCACAAATACCTGATGCAGCAGGAAGCCAACACTAGCACCCAGAAATCCCCAAATTCTCAAAACCACTGAAAAAATGCATCGCCGTTTTGTATTCTGCCACTGTTTAAACACATACTGGTTCTGATGGGTTGTTTTTACCTCTGCTTTCTTTTTCTGAGACCACAGTGCAACGTTGCAAGGCAAACACGTTGAACTTGAGCAGATCGTGGAAGTGGTTGGAGCCAGGTTTTTACAGCAACCTCGTTCCCACCATTGCACAAACTGTTCTGCATTCCCTTCCCTTCCCTTCCCTTTCTTTCTAAGGTGTTTTTAGTGGTGTGGGCAACTTGGACTGAAGATGAGGGACATGGCAGTTCTCATTTGCACTGCCTGGCGTTTTGAGATGTGGATAACCAGCCTGGTTCACCACTTACATTATTTTGGAATAGCTTCTCCTTTTCAAGCAATAGAGCCCAGAATCAGAGCCACTGATGTGAGGCCTGATCTGCCAGGGCTTCAGTGTCAATGGGGCTCTGGGTTGGCTGCGGCTTCCAGAAACTCTTAAATGAGGCTTTTGGAAAAGGGATACACAGTGCACACAGGAGATTAGCAAAAACCAACAATGCCATGTCAGCCATGGGCTCCAATTTGGCTCACCTGTCAGCTTCACAGGAGTATTTAGATCTACAGCAGAAACAAGGACCAGATGTTGGGCAATTGAAAACATTGAGCCCTGCATTGTTTTATTGACTTGTCACCACAGAGAAATTTGCTTTAATTTACTTTAAAAGTAAACGGCTGGATTTTCATGAAAATGGCAGCAAGTCACCGCTCTTAATGAGGATGTAAAATGCAGATTGTGTTTAAGAACCAGAGGCACCAATTCCAAATGCAGTGCCTGTCTGAATATACACATTATCTGCCCTCCCTCTGCAACATGCTGGTTTATTTTCAAAATGCCTGACATACCTGAGAAAGCAGCATGCGAGCTCTTGAAAGCCTGCCCAAAAAACTATGGTGATTTTTTTTTTACGGTACTTGATTGTATCAGGTAATGGCATTTTTGAAAGAAGTAATTCATATCCAGATAGAGACCCTTTCCCGTTGAACCCTGTTGGCTTGAAGGCAGCCTTCAAAACAGCTTGAAGAAAGGGGAGGGGGAAGGATCCTGCCAAAAGTCCTGCAGTCCAGTGACTTCAAATCAGGCAAAGACACACAACATTTCAAAAATAAACTAACAGCCTGTGCCATTCTTGGCTGATGTCCTGGCAGTGTTTAATAGGATGAGTGAATTCCCTCCTCCCCTCCAAGCACTGTTGAAGCAATCAGCACTGCAGTACGATACCGCTCAGGCCAGTGCGGGGTGAGGTGGAAGATGGGATCACTTCCTACCCGCCACAAATGACCACCTTCAAAATTAGCACTGGCCAATTCTGTAAACTCCCTCCTTGGTTGACTTATGTGAGCAATCTTAAAGGGAACCAAGAGAGCCCTTCGGGTGAGTAAGAAAAGACGCTAGGCCCGATTCTGAGCAGCATTCGGCATAGGCGAGAGGTGGGAAGCAGAGGGTAAAGATGGCAGTGCCATCAGGAGGTAGCTGCAGCCTGCTGGGTGAGTTTGGTCCCTTGCTGCAGAGCGGTCTGAATGTTTTTGACAGGCTTTGGCCCAAGTAGACTGTTCTGGCAACTAGAAGTACCCAGCACACAGAAACCCTTATACAACATCTGCCACAACAAGAGCGGAGATGGAAAGTGGAATAGAAGCACTACGCCACCTCCAGGCTAACCCAAGATCCCGTCCTCATGACGGCAATGCCCAGATAACCGAAGAACCCAGCTGGCTTAGTTTTCTATTCACCGAGGCACAAGACAGATACGTAACTTCTGGCCAACAAGCACAAGGCAGCCATTTACAATCTCTTGTTGAAGCAGAAGTATAAGAGAAATGGGCATCATGCATCAGTTTACTGGATTTGGGGATTTCCACAAGAACAAACCTTTCACCAATATTTAGCCTGATATATACAATACCTATTGTATTCACCAAAGAAGTACAACTGCCATGAAGTTGAGGGGGCAGGGCATGGAGGTTAGGAGGTAGGGACATGACTAAAAATATATATATATATTATATTCATTCCTAATTGTAGAGCTTGGAAATTTAGACAATGCCTGTACTCGGGCCAGGGTGGGGGAAGGAGGAAGAAAAATCTGAATGGCTAGAAATATTTAGGTCATCAGCTCAGCACCATGACAGCACCCTACAGCACTGGCAGAGCATCAGTTTTGTGACAATTGAGAGAACTGAGCCTTAATGAGTCACAAACAATTAGTCCTTGTTGGTCAATCAACCGAGCATAAAGTGGTCTTCACCTAATGTAAGTAGCCTGAAAAAAACAAGAGCCTGGGATGATGTGGTTGCAAGGATAAAGAGGTTATTTACCTTGGTTTTCCATAATTTAAATGTTCTTTTTAAACATTTGAGCTCTCTAAAACAACGGGGTTGTTATTTTCCCTTCCACACCTTTCCCTTGCTGATGTTCCATTGCCACTGCAAATGGAGCAAAGGTAAAATTTCCCCATAATACACAATACTGCCACTGTCCTGTTGAACGGCTTTTTTCCTCTTGGTACAGTTTCAGAAGGACAGTGGTATAATGGCCAAAATAAATTCTAATCCAAAATTTGCGAGACCTGGAAGTTAAGCTTAACTTGTAAAGCTACTTAAGAGGAGGAAAAAAACAAACATGTTGGCTTTATCATCTGGACAGGCATTTTAGTTGAGATGATTATGCAATGGTAAGTAGGGTATAAAATAAATATACTGTGTCTTTAATGCATTAATTACTTTGGAAAACAAAATGAACTACTGTACAGAGAGCAATATGGTTTTTTTTCTTTTATTTCAATAAAATCTGGTTACTAAACTCCATTCTTTAGGGACTGTACAGAAGAAACCATACATTTCATTTCAGCTGCTGCATCTTTAATTTGATTCACTGGGTCGTCTCGGTGGGAATGACAGAGTTTTATATCCCCCTGATCTAAACAAATTGAGCTCAGTCAAGTTTTCTCCATGTGGATCTTTCTGGTGTGACTTTAAACCTCTTGGACAAAATTTCTCTCTGTTCAGCATCATATGCTTTGGTCAGCTGCTGTCTTCCCACCCCGGATCCGCTTACTGTCATATGAACATAGCTTATGAAGTTCTTTGGGATGAAAGGTCTTTTTCCATGCAGTCTGTTACTGAGTTAGATCTCCAAAGATAGATGGGTGCCAAGATGGGTTCAAATCTGAGCTGGAATCCCAGATGAAAACCCCAGATGGACACTTGACTGGGATGATGTAGTCAGGGACAATGCGGCCTTGAGCAGAGAGCTGGGCTAGATGACCTTGTAAGGTCCCTTCCAGCCCCATTTTCCTGTGATCCTATGAAGCGAAGAAGATGGCATCACAGACATTTGTCAGGAAGGGTTGATAGGACTGTTTTCTCCAGAAATGTGAATTTCCCCGTTACATAAATGCAAATTCCATGGTACCCACAGCCATGACCTAAGAACCATCCCTAGACCTTCTGCATAAAGAGTCTGAGGTTGGTTCCTAAAGGCACAAGAACAAACGGGCCTTCACTATTGCATATTTCTTGGCCATACCATCCCATTACATTGGTTACAGAAGTATAATCTGCAGCAGACTTGGGCACCACTTACTTATATTTTCTATCTGCTTGTTTGTTGTCTATGTACCTCCCTCCCCATTGATCTCACTCACTTTCCCATAGCCATACTTTCTCTGGGCGCAGCACTTGCCCATGGGAAGAGCTCCCACTACAATACACTTTCACTACTATGAGGACTGCTGCTGCAGATACTGCTCTGCTTGTTCCCAGCACCCCATGCATTGGATGGCTCAGATCTGGGACACAGAGTGGAAAGAAACGCTGAAAAGGGACTGCTCTGATACACTGCGTGGCCTCATTGACGATGCTCTCCTGGCTGAAACAGTCTTCATAAGTGATGCCTACAGGGACTGCAGACAGTGCTTAGATCCCTGTAACACACTTACAGCTATACAGATACTCTGAGGAAATAGTACTGACCTGGGAGGTCCAGGTTCCAGCTCTCCCACTGGGTAACCTTGGGTGACATTACATCCCTGCCTATGTTTCAGCTTCCCCATCTGTAAATGATCCCAACCTCTTCAGTAAAGGGTGTTGTAGCACTACACTACAGAAGAGCAAGCTCTTGCTGTTGTTAATCGTGTGAAGCTGTCACCCAGAGCCACTGCAATCCTTTTTTTGTGTGTCCCTGTGACAAGGTATTCAGCAGAAATCACGGATTCACTGGACTCTGACAGGCCACACTATGAGCACCTCTGCTATGGTCTCAAACTTGCAACCTCTGAGATGTCAACTCTGTGCCTTAGCACCCGCACCACCTCTCTCATCATTGCAATGACTGACGCACACTCGAAAACAGCACCTGGTCATGCTAAAAAACATTTAAAAAACTATAGTGTGCTAAGAGCGGCACTGAACCCCTCTCGCAAGGGCTCTGGGGTAAGCCTTTCCCTTATTGAGGAAAGCATGGCCAAACTCTTCTGATCTCCAGAACTGGTCTGAGTGAGGCCTGGGCGAGGGTTAGGGTCACTGAGCATCCTCCAGGATTTTGCAGCTGGGTTTCTGGTGCAGGTCCATCCTATTCTAGAGCAGCTTCTCTCTGGCATACTCTAGAGCTCCCCAGACTACTGCATTAACAAAGATCCCTACAGTTTATTGCAATACATCTCACCAGGAAGCTTTGGAGGCAGATGACCCAGCCACGAGGGGGTTTAACGTCCCTTTATTTGTCTCCGTCTCACAGATGTGGTCCTTTCTAGGAGAAAAACTGTGCATGTACATCTAGAGGTTCTCAAATGTGATTTACAAGTCACAACACAAACCCAAGTCAGACTCATGGTGAGGTCAAGATTTCCACGGAGAAATTCTCAGTCCACCTATATTTGTCACATTTTGGAGTAAGTTGCTTCCCTCTCGAAGAAAGGGCTGGATCTAGCCAAGCCCCCTTCAGAGCTGGATGGCTGGCTGACAACCCCACCAGAGGGTAAGTTTTCAAAGCAGCTATCTAGCAGCAACACCAGAGGGTAAAATTTTGTGCACAGGGGTTTTAGCTCCCTGGCTGCTATTGAAGTGAATGCAACTCACGTGACTAAATCCCCATGCAGCGCTTTGAATATGTACCCCTAGGTTAATGGCAACAATGAAGGGGCTACATTAAAAAGGTTACAAATGCGCTGTTATTGCTGTCACAGCTCTCTGAACAATGCATCTACTAATTCAATTAATTCAAACAAGTCTCTTCTATCCTGGGGATAGGGTAAAACAAATCCAGGTGAAAAAAAAAAAAAAAAGGAGTATTGAGGATCTTTCACATCAACTTGCACAGAGGAAAATTGTAAAATATCATACTAGACAGAGAGTTCTGCAGACAGTCCTAACACAAGACCGGGTTGAACACCCTTGCTTTTGTCTGATGTTCAGTTCCTCTCGCTTGCATCCCAAAATGCCACCCCTTGACAAAACAAGTTTCCCCACAGGAGAGCAATACACCTCCCTGCTGTATTCTGGGATTTTACACACGACCCTGGCATCATTAAAAAAAATTCCTAGAATGGGCATCACAAAGAACAAGGGCACTGATTTACCTTTATCACTTCCAATATTTGAAATGGTAAATTAGGGAGACGATGGTTGGGCTGGCATGGGTGATACATGATCCCTGCCTCTGCCCCTGAAAAGGTAGTTTAGGAGTTTAAGAATCAGGTTAACAATGTCTGTTTTTTGTAAAGTTTTGGCCATTACCTTTGATAGCATCTGCTTAAAAAAAATCTGGCCCTCACTTTTTATACACACAAAGGGAAATCAGTAGGACTATGGAGGTGTAAGAACTTAAAGATTTGGCCCACAGTGTATGGAATGCTTTGGGGTTAAAAGCACTCTAAAAAACAGGTAAATATTCCAAAAATTACTGCTCCTCAGAGCATCTGGATGGGTGAAGATAAAAACTTCACCAGTTAGCATGGTGCACCCTTTGTGTGAGCAGAGTGGAGAACTGACTAGGCAGACATTTGGGAAGATTACATTTTCTTGTTGCAAATGTTAACATCTTTAAGATACAGAAAGAGACACTGCGAATAGGAGATGCTTCTTTGCCTGCACTCACCATCTTTTCTTTCCTGGAAATAAGAGAAAGCCAGGTGGCACCAGCACAACAATACAAGGGTCCCTTGAACTGCTGCATAGATGCACATGAACACTGAATTGGACCATCTTTGCATTTCTGTACAGCACCTAACGCAGGGGTCCTGTTCCTAGGGACTACAGTACAATACAAATGAACTGCTGTTATTTGCTGTGGGAGAACGGAGCCAATTCGCACCTTCTCCATTAAGGCTGGTACCCATTTGGGGCTCCTCATTGGTAGTACGATGGTTTGTTACCCAGATGCTTGTGTACCAGAACTGGACTGAGACCCAGCCTCATGAATCAAATGGACCGCCACAGAGGATACCTTTGGGTCAGTACAATACTGGCCTGAGCAATGCCCTCACTGTGAAAGCGTCTGTATGTATGCTATAAGTCCCTTAATGGTACAGGAAGGATCATCGGTGGATTCTCCATGTTTCCTCCAAAGTCCAGAAGGATGCAAAAACATATTTTTTCTTTCCATCTAATCTCAGCAAGCCTGTGTCCCAAGGACCTTTACCTGTGCTGCCTCTAAACTGCACAGATGTGTGACTGAGCAATACTGAATTTGCCTGTCTGTGAACATGATCGGAAGAGACCGCTTGTAGAGTCCACAGGGATTTCTTGGCGCTAGCAAGAAGTTGATTAGCTCCTCTGTCATCAGCGTGCATCAGGGTCGTGGAACTGAAAGCTGACCCGAGGCAGATCTAAATAACCTCTCTATTTTTAAGCATAATTATTCTGCTTACTAAAAATGGCTCTTTTATGAAAGTTACATCCATTCTCATTGATCTTTCCCCTCTTCAACACTTCATTTTCCTCCACAGAATCACTGATTTTGCCAAAACATCCCAAATTTGAGACAGAGGCCAGCTTCCATAAGTCCATCACCCCAGTAAATTAAATCCCCAGAAAACCAAATGGCCAAAACACTAGCTAGCACTGCAGAACTGAGGCACTATAAGTGTCCAGTGCCAAATACTAGCAACGCATGCATCTAAAAATTAGAGACACACAGTTGGCTGGATTTTAGCTAAATTAAAATTGTGATTTAAAACAACACAAAACAAAAACAAATCCTAATTGATTTCACCTCCATTTCAGCACCTGCCGTGCATTATAAACCCTCTTTGGGGCATACCCTGGCAGACCCACAATATTTATTTCACAAATAAAATGGGCTTTCCTGCTCTCAAGTTGGGAAACTAAAAGTTGCATAAAAATCCGGCAAGAAAGCTTTAAATGGCTGATCTTGCCAATAAATAATTCTTGCCCTTAATTTGAAAACCATTATGTACTTGAAGTGATGAGTGATTTAAGGCTACATATTTAGGTTACCTGTGATAACGCATTATTTAAAGTCAAGACGCTACAGCAAGTGCAAGCAAACAAAAGCACGGAACTAAAAGCCATCATTTGGAAATGACTGTGAAACATGTTATTCCCCCCCACCCTTCCTTTTCTTTTAAGTTTTTAATTAAAAACACAAGATGAAATAAATATTTTAGGCAACCAGCAACAAAATGGGAAAATACCATGTGTTTGGAGTTTTAGTGCCCTCCGAGCGCTGGAATTTATTTGCAGCAAGCAGAAAATAGACAGCAAGCATAAAAATTCAGCAGATTCCCGCTAGTAAAATTATTTATCAAGCTAACAAGGGAGGAACCCTTCTCGTAGCAACAAGCCAGCAAGGAAAAGACGTGCCTTTATATTTTACCTTTGGGTTAGCGCACCAGTAAAAATGCCAACTGACAAGCACTTCACATAAACATTTCTTTCTAAATGAGCTGCCTTGTTAGAAAAAAAATCTAAGCAAAGGAGTGCTACCGTCAACAGACAGAAAAATCCAGGGTGAATGCTGTTTTGCTCCATGGTACAGAATAATATAAATAAAGACATAAAAATAATAGGGGTGCATAAATGAGTTTAAGAAATTAACGCTTTGTTTTATATTTAAAATAACTGCCACAGCTCTAAATCCATCTTTGCTCCGGATGGTACAAAACGAGGAACGCATCCCAGCAATCTATTATTTAGATCTTCCTTACCTCTGGAACAATATATATATAAGTATGCACTGTGCCGTTGTTAGCTGTGCTATCCAAGCCCCACTGCAATATTTATCATATATTTATTTTACGACTGAAACCCTGAAGTCGGTTTTACAGTTTAGTTTAACGATACCAAACTTTGATTATAAATTATAAGTGGCTTTACTGTGGCCTGAAGAGACAAAAATTTGGAGACCGGCAACGGCCTGATCCCAATTAAATGTTAAAGAAATAGTGAAGTGACACATTCTCCAAGTAGCTGAGCTGTACCGAGGGCTCTAAATGACTCCTGTTGGCTACACACAGGGGGTCGCACCCTCGTAACCATCCTCTGCTAGACTGAACATTTGACAAGTGTCAGCAGACAGAAATAAATAAATAAAAGCACGACAATCCACCGTCCTCCTTAATGTTGCAAACGGCTTGGCGGGAGGGAGCCCAAAGTCAGACTCAGCACTTTATCTGCTCCTGTAACTCAGGGAAGTAAAAACCTGAGGCATCTGGAGACAAAAAAAGAAAAAGAAAAAAAAAAGGGAAACTTTCAGAGTTTTAGACTGAACCTTGATGGGAGAAGGAAACACAGGTTACTATTGGGGTTAGGGACCACTTCTGCCAGGTTTACTTGGGTAAAAACTCTCTGTCTTATGAGCCAGATTCAGATCACAGAGAATGTGAGGAGGGTGAGAAACAAGGAGAAAGGAATGTGAAACAGAGCAGGAAAAAAAACCCACAACCAAGCCAACCTCAAAATCTCCTTTTAGCTTTTTTGCTCCCCTCGAAGCCTAGCATTTTTCCCCGCCTCTGCAGAAACTGTCAGCGCTGGGTGAGTATGCGAAATCTCCCACTCCCTGACCAAACAAACGGAGCTGCTTCCACCCCAACTAGTGCACGAGCCAAAACGAGTCTCCAACTCAAAAACGACCACCTGAGGGCCCGATGCTGCACTCTTCACGCACCCGAGGCTCCTTTGGGAGAGAGTGCGAGATCTGGGGGTGTGCGGCAGGCAGGCACGGGCTCAGGGCTTGCTGACTGCTGACGAATTGCATTCATCTGAATATTTGTCTGTAGGGGACAAATGCTTTCGAGGAGCAAGTACAACCTTTTAGGCAAAGCATCAGGAATCACAACAGGAAAAAGCATCACTGACGCAAACTGTGAAATAAAGATTTTGACTTTTATGTTTCTAGCCTTTGATCTGGTACAGCTGACATTACAGTCCTGCCGTTAATCCCTTCTTTTTTGATTTTTTTTTCTTTTCTTTTCTTTTTTTTAAGCAGAAAAGACGTGGGATGCTAGGTTCTTTTTTTCAGCGTAAGGCCGAGGTAGGAAGAGAGAGCCAGAAGGTGGGCTGGACTGGGGTACAATAGGAAACCTGGAGATGACCTGAAAGAAGAAAGGCTATGGCAGCGTTGGTCAACCTTGCTCCACCTTTCAGCCTTATGAGTTGGACCCAGGCAGTCTGTGGGCCAAATCTGGCATGGGGGGCCAGCCCCACACACTAAATGGAGCCCGCAGATGCCCCTGTGTGCTGTATCCAACCCAGTCCACTAGGTCTAGGACTTGGGGTCCTACCCGGCACGCTTAGCCTGGCTGTGGGCTGGCCCCAGGTGGGACTATGTCATCTAGCCCATAAGAAGCCCCCCACTCCGTGGGCCATACTTTGAGCTCCACTGGGCTAGGAGATGCGATGTAGTTGCTTCTCTGGGAGCTGGCTGGTTAAAGTAATCAGGTATTCAACATGCTGTTTTCCACCTATTAGAATAGTATTTGGGGCCAAGCAATACAAACACAGAAGTCCCCTTGAGCCTAGAAACATGTGGGTTCTGTCTGCAGATCAAATGTCGGAGGAGGTCTGTATTATGCACAAATATGCCTCTCCTCCCTTTCCTCTCGCTGGCCTTTCTAAGAGTACAATATGATGCTTTAAATAAAAAAGCTTTTCTTCTTCTGGGGGTGGGATACATGTCCCTGAAAAAATAGGTTATTGTTTTAATACCAGACCAGATTCTGCCTTTCTGGTGGAAATCTAGAATACCCTCAACTAATTTAACTGGAGTTATTCCAGACTAACCTTGTGTAACCAGGCAGATGTGCCTCGTCGTTTCTAGCTTGCTTTCTACTTACTAACTGTCCCAAATTGTGCCCCGAATTACACCGGTGTAACTCTAGAGGAATTAAAGTGATTCCAGTTCTGTTCCTACCCATTTACAACAGGCTTAATGAGACCACATAACTTTGGCTGCTTGTATTCAATTTGAGCTATGGAAGTGAGGGCTGTTTCCATCCAAATTTCCCACTGTTCCTGATGGAAACAGAAGGAGAAAAAAATGCAGTAAATGCACAGGAAGAACTGGCACATAGCATCTTCCCCATCTTGCTTGTTATTTCATATACTGAGTTTTAGGCATCCGGCCTGCAGGCAGCCCTTATACAGACAAGTTGTCCCGTCAAGCTTAGGGGCACTCAGAAACACGGGTTTGCAGGGGCAAGCTTCTATTCTCCAACAGATTACTGCTGATTTCTAAGACATGTTTCTGCTTGGTCTTTACCTTCCTAACACTAAACAGAATATAAAAACAACAACGGAAAAGCAGCATGCTTAAGGGCCCAATCCTGCAGCCTTCAGCGCCGTGTGAATCAGCAAACTTCAGGACTTACTGGCTTGCTGGGAGACCTTTGCTTTGTGCAAATGCAGAAGGTTTCTGGTAGGCATTTGTACCAAGGGAACTTCACTGCTTTAGTGTGACAAGTAAAGCAAATTTCCTTCGTGCAGACCAGGGCTTAATCTCAGTGACTTCAATGGGACTGCTCACATGCTTAGAGGGCTGGGGAATCAGCTCCTGGATGTCAATAACTCTGTACAATACCACAGCATAACACGAAACCAGCTATTTAATTACCAATCACCATGAACAAAAGGAGTCTTTATTTTGATTAACTTTGAGAGAACAAGGTACCCTGGCATCAGAGTATGTTTAAATAATTAAGCAGTGTGAGATAACTTGTCTGGAAGCAAAAAAGAGGAGGAAGAGGAGGAAGGAAAAGAACTAAACTCAGCCTTACTTCCCAATTTAAACCATGAATAACCTGGGGGTCAATTTTTCAGAATATCTCAGATCAATTCAATTCTCACCTCCACTGCCTACCTGCTAGCAAATGAACTTACTGTGCCTTCCAATAGACTGAAAAGACTAAAAGGAAATCGCATTTAGCTGCATCTGAATAACCATGGTTATTAGATGATGCGTGCAGAGGAAAAATTACCATTTCCCTTCTCCTTCTCCTCCTTTTGATTGTCATTCTCACCTCACTGGTGATTAAGATGTAGGATGCTCTTGCAGATTGTTAATTAGGTGTTAATATCTGCAAGGGGCCACAGCAAGCTTCTACACCTGAGGTCATTTCTCAGAAGTCAGGCCGTCTCCAGTGACAGTACCTGTAATTCCCATAGCTAGTTTGATTCCCACTCAACAGCTGGAGCTAGTGTTACTTTCATGTCTGGTTTCATTCCCTATCTGAAATTATATGAGTGCTAATATCTTTATTATCTTTCCTGGAGAGGTGCAATGCTTGAGAGAGTGGCACAGCGTGTTGTTCGAAGGCGGTTTGTTTGTTTTTTTTCCCATGGCATTTTTAAAACATTTCAAGCAAAATCTTTATGGTTAGCAAATTTATAGCTGAAGAATCCATTACAGAGCTGGGGGGAAAGGTGGGAGGGAAATGACAGGAATTTTTGGTAGAAGAAAATACAAGCTCTGCCACCAATGCAGCAATCTGGCATAAATTTGGGGAATTAATATAATGGCACTGAGACTGGAGGGAAAGGATAAAGGTAGCTCGGCCCCGGTGAGCTGTGGCAGGGGCGTGCATGCGCACGTGTATGTGTGTTCTCAAGTGAACCCATGTTGAAAGGTTTTCAAGGACACATCATTTTGCTTCAGGTAATGAGTCACATTATATTCTGGATGATTAAAAAAAAAATAGCTTGGGGCTTTGTCTCATTTTGTTTGTGTTTTCAATCTGTCTTTCAGAAAAAGTCCCAGCTATTTGTGGCCTGCTCAGAGATCTTCACCCGAACTTTCCTTTATACTCAGAGGGTGGAATTCACCTCCGAGGACCTGCACAAATGCTACAGCGGTGCTATTTTGAGAACGTCTGTGGAACTTCACAGAAGGAAAGGCTGCGCTCCGGCTTGCTGTCCGGGCATGAATTTCACCCAAAGAGATGAAATAAGGACACAAGGCAAACAGAATTGGCAGCTATCTGTATAGATCATTGTGCATTAGACAGCATCAAAGAGCCCTACACATGTTTCTTAATTCTCACAAAGTCTTTAGAAGGTAAGAATGATTAACCTCATGTTAGCATCGGGTAAAACGGAGGCATTGAGCCATCAAAGGCATCTCAACTCTAGATGAAGCAACGATGCTACCTACTTGGGCAGCAAGCTAGACGCAGGCTTAAACACTTCGCTGAACCAGAAACCAGGCAACTTGATCAAGGTCACACAGCAAATCACTAGCATCAGACTAGAACTCAATAGTCCTGTCTTTCCGTCCCTTCGTCCAAGCACTGTCCCTACATGGAAGCGTGAGGAATACCCTTCAAACGGGCAGCATTACATCAATCAGTTTCTGATCAATATAAAATAAACTGTACTGTGAAAACGGGTGGATCACTGGCAATTGCCAAAAGTTGCAAAACCCAAAGTAAAGATCTTATCTGCTAGCACTTTAATTAAAAAGTTATATTGCAGTTAACAGCAGCTTCAGTCACACCCAGACAAAGGTGGTTTAGGGCTTAATTCCATAATCAGACAAAACTAATTATAGGACTTTGATAGGATTTTTACCTGAGTAAGGGCTGCCAAATCAGGGCATCAACCTACTTTTTTGCATCTAACACAAGATGATTTCACTCTCTTGTCAGATTATTATGGACGAGATGGGACAATAAATTTTCACACTTAATGAAACTGTAAACTTTCGAAATACTGGAAGATCCTTTTTTTTTTTTTTTTTTTTTGCCCAGGGGGATCATCTGTACAACATCCTATAAATGGTAGGTGGTGTTTTTTTCTACCCTTTCTTGGCTAATGTAACAAAATAACTTCCTTTGGAAACAAAGCATTCCCGTTTGGCCTAACATAAATATGTACGTATATACATGACTGCTATTGTCTTCAATGGGAATTTGGCCGATGAGCTTTCGTGAAAGTTGTATGGATAATGAAGAATTTAGTAAAATATAGTCAAATTGAAAAGTTACTAATGTACTAGGGAAAATATAAAGAGAACTCATTCTTGCATACAGAGTTTTGGCTGATTATTTATGGCCCATATTCTCTTTCCATTATAGCAAATATATGGCCCCAGGTGAGGAGGGGGAACAGGACAGAAAGAGGAAAACAATCTGCCAGTAAGGTCAAGCTTCATCTGCCTGAACTGAAATCTTAAACTGGTGTCTGACATCACAGGCTGTTGCCATGTAAAGACAGATGACGTCATAACAAACAACCTGATTTCCCTGTGGACTAAAAGTGGACAGGAATACAGAGCAGATTCTTATGCAAACAGATTTCTTTTGCTCTATGTGGCTGGCTGGCTGGCTGGGTGGAGAGAAGAGCAAGGGAAAAGAAAAAGGTAATGGACGTGCACTTTAAGACGTTCTGGGCATGTCTACATGAGATGTTTACTGTGGGGTTGCCTAATTAGCTTCACAGTAAACATCTCAGCATCTACATGTGCACTCATATTAGGCTGGAATAAACGAATAAACTCCACAGCAGGGTAAATACTTTTAAATACAAGTACTATCCCGCTGTAAAGATTTTTACTGTGCAGCACCACATGTGTAGATGTTGAAATATATGTGCCAGAATGTATTGCGTCACATTAATATGCACATGTAGATCCACCCTCCATGCATGAAAAAAACACTTTAAAAAGTGAACTGCAAAAGTAAAAAGAAAGAGATCTGTGGCCTGTACTGCTCCTTATTTTCTTCGTAGCTTTAGGGCTTGTCCACATGGGAAAATTAAGTGGTGAAAATACCAGTCTAACACAGGTAGACAAACACACTCTGGGGTAAAAAGAGATTGTTCCCTTTTGTTGGTTGATCTGGAAAAGTCATCCTCGGTTGAGAATCAGAACATCTAACTCGGGAAGTATACCAGCATAACCACAGTTGTGTAAATTCACCCTGTGTCTTATGCCAGGATAACTCCCATGTAAATGAGCCACTATGCACAAGGCCCATCCCATGAAGCCAGTGGGAGCTGGGCCAGAATTGCACCTGATATAAACTGCATGTTGTCCATCTGCACTCCAAATGAGAGGATATGTCCCCCTTTTCTGTTCAACAGCCACTTAATCCTTCCAAAGTTTTCTCAAGCAGTCTTCAAAACACCCCAACAAAAAAAACCCTCATCTTTATTTTGTTAGGGGAAAAAATGTTCTGACAATTTTATAAAGTGTCTAAAAAATTAATTTCTTGCAGTTGACCTTGTGTTGACCCCTTACTTTCAGGGGTGCTGGTTGTAGCTGTGCTGGTCTAAGGGCATAGGCAGATGAGGTTACTTGGGTAAATGTGATATCTTTTATTAGGCCAACTGAATAATTGGAAAAATTGTTCTTTGCAAGCTTCTGGGCACAGGTCTTTCAATATGTACTTTCAAGCGCTCAAACCCCACCGATGTCCATAAGAATCTTGGACAGGTCAGTAGGTATAATTTGGCCCTCTGTGTGGCATTTTTGTTTCTTATTGTAGAGTCCCAACTGTTAGAAGCAGAAACTTTACAGCCCCATATATAAGGAAACAGAAAACCCTACAGGTAAAAAGACCAGTTGGGGTCCAAGGCCACCCTTCAGCCTGCAAGCTACCTACTAATATCAGAAGGAGTTTGGCATGCGAATTAAAGCCAATAAAACAACCCTTTGGACTTAATATTTATCTCATAAAATGCCACAGTGTACTCAGGATGATGTTTTATGAGATATCCATTCATTTCATTAGTAATACAGCAACATATATTCAGAACATGCTTGCTCTGGAAAACTCCCAATGACTTCCCCAGGATCAAATGCGTAGAATTACAGCAAGAGTTTCTTTGGCCCATCATCGAGATGGCATTGGCCCAAAAGAGACATTATAGTGACTGCTTCTTAACTGACAGCTATAGATTCTAGTCACGTGCATAAAATTAATTGCCTGAAATGCTAAAAATATGCCAGAAATAACATGTCTTTCAAAGAAATCAAGTTAGCAAGAGCGCCACTGACCACTACTACAGTCCAAAAATTCCCTTAACCAAACTTACTTTCTGAGAATAATCTAAGTGAACCTCCAGAGAATGTAAAGTATTGGAGTTTTCATATATAAGCTTATTATTCCTAATATCACAAAGAAACTTCCCCAAATTGTCCTTCTCCTTCCCAAATTCCCCATCTGACCAGATGTCTTTCTCTTTCTTGCTTTCACCTGTCAATCATGTTTGTAGCTGAAATTTGATTTCTCTCCCAACAGTAACCTTAGATGAAATATTACCATAGGGGTCAGTACAATCTGAACCTTGCCATAAAAGTTTGTTAACTCTTCCAAGACCCAGTATCTGTTTGCTTAAAAGTAACAGAACCAGCCACTGTTTGTTTGTTTTTTCAACAAGTCCCACCTGGGTTACCATAAAGTATGGGAAGGAAAGAAGCTTTCCCAGACGTAACGTGTCCTGTTATTGCAAATGTGAATTAGATCAAAAGCTTCAATTTTGAAGTGTCTCTAAATACTGGGAAAGAATTAGCAAGGATCGCTTGCTGAGTATTTAGAAGTCAAGCACTTGTGCTAGCAGTGAGCTGATGGAAAACATATTGAACCTGCACAGGGATAATAGTTTGAATGTGAATCCTTATTAAAGCCGAATCCAGATATGCTTTCTGAACACATAACATGATAGCTGCTTTGAAGGGCCCCGAATGGAGCGAGGGCTCAATTCTCTTCTGTGCCAGTGCAAAGCAGGAGTAGTTCCCCTGACCTCTGTAAAATTACACCTCTGTGTAACCCATGTACATGAGGGAGGAATCAGCCCCCAAAATTTCCCGGGACCCAATCCTCCAGTTCAATACCCAGCCAGGCTCTTGTGCAACTTGTTTAAGGGCATTATGATCATGTCCTGCTCCTACTCAGAGAGCACAATTTTAAATTAAAATCTTAGTTACATTACCTAATGGAACCAAACATTGCTCCATTTTAACACTATTTCTTTGCTTTAAATGCAGTGGTCCATCATCTCAATTAAAACTAGAGATTCCAAAATTAAATTAATACAGGGATAACTGTGACCAAAATGTCTATTTCAAAATTACTTAATATATTTGAATCCCTGGGAAAAAAACAACCCAACCCCCGTCCTAAACAAACAGATCCCATAGACTTGCTTCAGTTAATAAGTGGATCATCTATCCGGATTGGAAGGGGGGCAAAGTGAGTAAAAATGTTTTCTCCGCTATTTTCATTAGTGTTGTATATTTTGTAAATGCGGGATGAATGTGAATATTGAGAGGAAGCCAGAAGCCATCTATGCATTAGATTCTATTGGAAATTCCGGGTACGGATATAAACTGACACAAAGCCCCATTATGTTCATCACGATTTGAGACAGATCTTCGGGAAGATTCACTCTTAACCTCCACAGCTGGCATCTACATGATCACATTTGAAGGCAAAAAGAAAACACATTTGCAAGGGATAAAATAAGAATTATGATGAGCAGGAGACCTGCTGGTAAACGAGAGTTGAACAGACACCCATGACATATTCTTTCGCACATCTGAATGGATGCCCAATGCAAAAGCCAGGGAAGTAAACTGGAATATTCTCACCAAATGCCATAGGTATTAGCTTAAGCTTCATGTTAGTAGTAACAGAGACAGAGATAGAGAGACAGAAAGCAAGAGAAAGAAAGCACGCTTCTCCCCAAATATGCAAATGAAAATCAAAATGTACCTTTTTTGACCTCAGGCAACAGGGATTTTCACATCACCGATGTAGAAGATTCTCTCGGGTACCTAATTTAGTAAATATATTAAAATAAACACACCGTTACTAAGAAAGCACTTAAAAATACCATCAAATGTGTGTTTTGTACAGAGCAGCATTGTCTGCATTGGATGCAAATTTAATTTTTGAAGGTCTTGAGCAATATTGAGGAACAGCATTTTACTGCTGATGAACTTAAGGAAAAGTTTTTTGGGTTTTTTTAAGCTGAATATAGCTTCCCCCCTTCCTCCCCCACACTGGACGTTATACAAAATTAATAGCAGGAGGATCTTAGTGGTAGGAAAAGGTCTTATTAAAACAAAACACCGTTTTTGTCTCAAGAGCAAATATCAAACTATAATAATTGGAAATACTTAGCTTTCAATAATACAGTTTAAAAAATCTTGCTTATTAGCTGGGCTAATGTAATGGGCAAAATAATTATCAAGTTCTGTACATAGTCCATTATTTTCCAGACAGGAGTTTAATAACAAAAGCAGAGCTGTCATTTCTCCCTGCGGTTACTCACAACGTACAGGTTCAGATTGTCAGAATGTATTTAAAATCTAATTTAAAAAAAAATTCCACACAGTTGCAATGAGTCTTTGGACAATAAGTGAGATAAACCAGCGAGTCAATCTACGCTGCTTAAATACGGATATGTTGTTGTGTCGCTCCATCCAGCTTTCTCTTACAATAGATGCACTCTCTATGTACTTACACATACAGCAAATCTTCTGCAAGAACTGTATCTGCAGATACATCTACTTTTTGTCACATCGCATGCCAGAGCAAAGAGAAACTGCATGTCTGATATATTTTAATTGAAAAAAGCAAGGCAGTCTATAGGTTGATTTGGCATTTGCTTGCAAAACAGCTGTACAGCTTTAGAAAGAGTCAGCTGTACATTTTGTGCCAACAAAATTACTCCTCCGCAATGTACAGAGCCCTTTTGACATCTAATTGAACAGCATGGCATATTTAAATATTTTCATGCATGCCACTTAAAACAATGTTTCCTTGTAGTGGGAAATTTTACATTAGATCATTCCTATTTGGAAATGTTTCAATACAGACTCGCATACGCAGGCATGCACAAACACGCTCGCAGCAGCGCAGTGTGTCCGACGATGGCTTTTCAAGCCAGCGCGTCTGCCTTGCTAATCATCCCGGTGAACCTCTCTCGATAGTTTTGGAGAAAAGGGACAGTGCCTTTTTAAATGTAATATTTGGCGTTCTGCCCAGGATCTCTCAAACCAAAGGACTCCTTTAGACCTTTGGTGTCATTTTCCTCACCATGACCTCTCCTTTTATGCCAATCGGTGAATCCATCCTGTTATTAATGCATTCAGTGGGGAGGCAGAGGTATTCAATGCTCACACCTGAAAAGCACTCCCCCAAAAATAAAAATAAATAAATGTTGTAGTCAGCCTGCTGTTGTCTCGCTCAGCCTTTGATGAGGCTACCCCTTCTCGAAACCACAGCTGGTCTCTAAAAGGAAAAAAAGAGAGCAAGCACCTCTTTCCCAGGCAAGGTGCACCCATTCATTTAACAGGTTTATTTGACTATGAAGGTCATTGTTAACACAAGGCAATATTCCCAGAAAGAGAGCGCTAAGGTGGGGGGCAGAGGTATGAAGCAGAGGGTATGAATTCAGCGAGTCTGACAGATACAGCTTTTTTTTTGGGGGGGGGGGGGGGGGGGATTGAGAAAGTTGGTGCATGCGAGTTACCAGCAAATCCCTTCCCTCTCCTCTAAGGTGCTATTTGTAAAATAGAGGCAGTCTGAAGACCGCGCGCAGGACGCTGGCCTGCCACCAATGTGGGGTTGCGAGACCTTGTCCGGACCTCCTACCCAAGGGCATCGCATTCCCCCGCCCGCAACGGGGACCCGTTCCTCCCCCCTGGCAAAACCGCAGAAACAGGCTGGACACTGCGCACGAAGCGTCTCGTGGAGATGCGCCTAATAACACCGCGGGGCAGCAAAACCAGGCCAACAGCGCTGCCTCGTAGCACCAGGCCACTGCGCAGTAAACGTCACCCACAAAACCCGTGCGCCCGCGTTACCGCGCCTGGGGGGGCACTAAACTACATCTAGGGGGCAGGGGGGCTCGCTGAGGCAGGTCCTTACTTTGCGGAGGGGGGGTATCCCCGGGAGGGTGTCTCGGGCGGGAGACCGGAGGGCCTCGCTCTGCCGCGCGGCCTGTCCGGCGGAGCTGGGCCGAGGAGGGAGGCGGGCGCGGGCAGCGGCACGTACCTCAGGCCGGGCAGCGCGGGGCCGGCGCGGCAGGGTCCGGGGTCCCGCTCCCTCTGCTCGCCGGCGGGGCGGGGCGGGGCGGGGGGCTGCAGCGGGCACACGTCGCATGGGGCGGGGGGGTACGTTAGGGACCAACTGCCGCCCCTCACCCGCCCCGTCCCCATCCCGGTTGAGCCGCCGGCGCGGGAGCGCCTGCATCCCCGCCAGGGCCGCGCTGCCTCTGGGATGCAGACGGGGGCCTCCCCAGCCGCTCGGAGGAGGGAGGTGGGCAGCGGCGGGGGGGGTCTTTTTTGCATTGCTGGTCGGGGGGGTGCACCTCCGGGCCCACCTGTGTCACTGCCACAAGGCAGCCCCACCCAGGCAGGTGGGGAAAAGCAAATTAAAATAAGAAGGAAGCAAATGGGCAGGGAGCGATGGCGCCCCAGCGCCCGGCAAGAGGCGAGAGCCTGCCAGGCCCTGCGCTTGACGCCTGCGGCGCCAGGCCAGGGACAGCTGGCATCGCTTCCCCTCTTGGGAAAGTTTGGGAGACGCGGCCCCGGAGGGTTTTGCACTGCGTTGGCTCCCAAATCTGAACAGCCAAGGGGGTGTTATTTTGGGACCTTCTGCAATTGTTGCCCGGCAGGACCCTGAGGGTGTTATTTTTAATCTGCGGCTTTGCCCAGAACTGAAATGTTCATTAGAAAGAGCATTCAAACCAGACAGAGTGCTCCCGTCTTGGCCAGGGGTGGGGAGGAGAAAAAGACTTCTTTAAACACCCTCCCCGCCTCCCTGGGCCCTGCTCCTGCTCCCTTCTGTGTTATTTATAACAAGATGTGCGCTTAAAATTGATACCTGAAGTATTTGGGTGCAGACAACTTGAGTGTGTGTCCAAGGCTGGGTGTATGTTAAGGAACCAAACATCGCGCGTTTGCCATAGCTACCCTGGGAATGTCCATGCCCGGTGGCTTCCACTAACACCATGCCCTTAGTGCGTTTAAAAGGGGAGAGAAAGTTCATTAAAAACCTGCACGAGTGCCCCGAAGTGAGGACATTTTTGTGCATGTGGAATCCTTCAACCCCATCGTCCGAACAGGTGTCAGAAACAGTGAGCCCATTTAGTTTCTCTGATGATCTTAGCAATAAACATAGAGGATTTCCTTTCAATGCAGCACATGGTGAAATGACACCAATGTAGTTCTGGCATCTGAGCAGATAATTCTGACATATGCATAATTTCCTCCCTAAATCCAGGAAGCAGCAAGCCCTCTGTATCTGATATTAGTATATTATGTCAAATAGAAACTGGCATTAAAAATTATGAATGATTCTTGATCAAGAACTTCCTACACACTGCAGCGGAAAAAAAAAACCCCACAGGGACATGAAGCAGCTGTGCAAAAGTATGGGGGGGGGAGGGGAAAGACTGGGGCACGTTCTTTTTAAACCACTATTTTTAGCAAGAGTTTTTTGTTTTGTTTTTTTAATGTAGAGCATTTATTTGGGGAGAATAAAAATGTGAGAGGGGCTTTCTAATAAATAAAGCAACACACTGCTACTGGCCAAAAAGGATTGTTTTGCTTTTCTCCAAGCTTCTTCACAGTCGTGTTGCAGAGTTCAAGAAAAATACACCGGTGTCACTCAAATATTTTCCCCATATTCCCCGCCCCCCCCCCCCCCTTTTTGTGGTCCAGTGTGAAATTTCTCGGGCAGGGCAGCCGCGGCAGCTCAAACACAAAAATATTATTTTGCTCCACCCGGTGGAATCCTGCATGTTAGGGAAGAGGGTTATGTTTCATTTAAATAAAATTGAGAAGGCTTAGGGTTTGGGGCTTTTATTCCCCGCTATTACCCTGCACTATATTTAAGGGTGCACATCTTGCAAAGCCAGTCACATGAATGTTCTTTGCAATTCCGCTAATAAATGAGAAAGAGCCACAGGACTGTGGCAGAAATAGGCCATTGTTAATGAGGTGGAGATTAAGAACCAAGTATCCCTTTTGACATACAGGGCCAAATTCTCTTAGGCAAGGCTCCCATTGACATCAGGAGGAGATGTGCCTGCCTAAAAGCGGGGGGGGGGCTATAGGAACCTGTTCAAGCCAATGGGAATTTTACGCCGGAGAACAGGGTCACGGCCAGAATCCTGCAAGCCCGAGTGAGAACTGAATCCCAGTTATACAGAGCAGAACGGCGCCAGTTCGTTCTGCTGCAAAGGTGCGATCTCCTCGGAAATGGATCATGCAGAGCATCCCCAGAGCTGGCTTGCCTGAGCAGATGTTAAACCGCCCGGGTGTATTTTCCCCCTTTAGTTGGACTGTTGCAGTGTCCCAGGCTTAAATCCACATGCAGCTTTGAAGAAGACCAGGCCTTTTTCGTCTGCCCCCCACCCCAAAAAAAAACGAACAAAAACCCTGCTGAAGTGTCAGGATCATAAGCTAAGCAAGCCTTTTGCTGCTGCTGGGTGTACTTTCCCCTCCATCACTGCCTTTCTACACGGAAGGAAATTTAATGAAAACTTTATCTACAGGGATGCACTTAAAAAAAAAAAAACACCCCTCAAGAAGCAGCCCTGTTTCACTTGGTCACTAATGCTCTCCTAGGACTTGAAATACTACTGCAAACCTAGTAGCTGCTACTAACTTTTCATGTCATGCCAGAACTGGGGAGGGGGAGGAAGGGGGCTCACACTGTGCCAGGGACCAATGCCACCTACCAGGGGCTTGCTACACTTTTGCCTCTGAGCTTCAGCAACTTGCTTGCAACCCAGAAGCTGCTTTTAAAGGGGAAGGTGCAAAGGGGACTGAGCATCGCCAGGCCTGCCTGGCAACCCTTGGGAAAGCTGGCTGCACAAGAAGGAGGGGGAGGGAGGAGGCAGTGGCTTGGTCCCTAAAAAGACCCCAGAAACGGGTGGGTATCAATAGAGGTTTGGACATTTCAAGGGGGGGAAGGGGGGAGGCTGGGTAGCTGCTATCTGTCTGAAAGCAGGTAAGTCTTTGAGCAGCCGATGGCTGCCAGTTTACCCACGGATTGCACATTAACCCGAACAGGGAGCTCGAATTAACCAGGATCTGGAGCTCAGTCCAACAGTGGTGGAGTGAGAGCTGAGATGTCAAAGGGCGCCTCGCTGGCTCCATGTGTGGGCGCAAGGGGCAGGCCTGCCCCAGCATCGAGTTGCTTGGCTCCGCGAGGGTGCTTGGGCTTGGTGTGCCTGTGGTCCCCACCTCCATCTCCCACCACTGACTTCAGGCGGAAATCAGCAACTGGGACACTGCAACCTGTTCCCTTCCCTCTGGCTGAGGGTCAGATCCTGCCGCCCTGAGGGTGCAGAGCCCAGAGAGGGTTCCTGCAGGGGATGGACCCCAACAGGTTCTCACTTGTGTCATGCCACTTACTGCATTAGCTGGGACTCAGTTTACAAACTGAAAGGAGATTGGGGTGGGGGGATTGTAACCGGCACCGGTTTCAGGTTGGTTAGTAGGTTAGAGCCGTAGCCTGGCTCTCGAGACAAAACCCACTAGGAGGGCTGTAACATGATTCAGGGAGGCCTGAGCTCTTCCAGTCGACTCCCAAGTGAATCCTCTCCCACTGCTGGGGAAGAGGAACGAGCCCAGTCTGGAAGCTGCCTTTAAAACAGCTGGGCTGATGGTTGTTCTGCCCTGTGCCAGCCACAACCTGCAGCACTGGGACCCTTTGAGGGACTTAACACTGTGCAAAGAAAAGCCACCCAAAGGAAACCCTGGGCTCTGACTGGCCAGGACAAAGAACTTTCCCAAGCTGGAAGAAGTCCTTTGGCTTGGTTTTTTGCCCCCTGTTAAGTTCCTAAGAAACTGGCCTAGACCTGTGGCTAAAAGGAAAACCATGGTGTGGAGGGAAGGGGGGGAAAATAAGGAAAAGAACCAGATACCTGCACCATGGCAAGACACTCTCCCTATGCTTAAATGACTATGTGACAAGAAAAACCTGATGCCGTGTCATCTCGTAGTGCACACAGGCGTGCCTAGCTTGGATCAGATGATAAGAGGATGTGAAGTTTTTCCTTTCACTTCACTCCATCATAAAACAATCAAAATATAGGGCCCTACCTTGTCATCAAGTATATATATATATATATATATATATATATATATATATATATTTTTTTTTTAAGTTGACCTTCCCATTGAGATCGTCTTGAACACCGATGGCATGATATGAGTCACAGGAACAGAGGTCCTCTCTCATTACAAAACTAAGAAGTTAGAACAAGCACCTGAAAGCTCACATTTTTCACCTACCTGCCAGATAACTCATCTCTAAGCAGTGACAATTTTCCACTGTACATAAAACTAACCTCCAGTTTCTTCCTTCCTTTCTAGCAGTGGGCTCAACTAATATGCATCAACATCACCCCTTGGCAAATGTTTCAAGGGCTGCTTTTAGAGTTGGTTAACTTTAAACTACACACTAAGAAACCGAGTACAGAATCAAAAAAAAAATGCAGTTTATTATTGTAGATTATTCTCTCTTTTGATATAACCATAGAGTTGAAAATGAAAGAAAAGCACATAGGAACATCACACGTGGTTAGTTAGTAACTCAAGATATAAAACAATTTTGCACAGCAAAATATGTAAAAGAAAAAAGTAACTGACAAGATTTTTTTATATTTATTGTGGTAAGATTTACTTTCCATTTTTTTTTTAAAAGACAGGATATCAGTCCCTGAAAATAAAATTTACTGATTATTGCCTTTAAAACTGTGGAATTTTTGAAGTTACAGAAAATCCAGTTCTGCACCACAATACAACTGTAAAAAAATCTGCATCATCTTAAAACTGTGCAGTAATGCCAACTTTCTAACTGCATAAATTGTATTAGCGTTCTAAACAGGTTTGTCATTTTGTTTGTATTATATGCTTGCAGGCTATATCTTAGTGCAAATCAGTCCCAAATACTTCAATTTTGAAAAAAAAACCCATACATTTTGAATGTAAAATACCCCTATAGATATAAACAGGGGTGCCTCCCCCTTGTAATACTTTGGTTTTCAAATACAGTCAGTGGTATAGCAAGGACTACATATACCCAACTTATATTTAAGTTGCAAGCACATGCTGCAAAAGCTACTTTTTTAAAACAGTCCCGTTGCAAATTCTACCCCCTTTACATGACGACAGTAAACAATTTAGTGCATCAATCTTCTTTTTTTTTAAAAAAAATCTACATCTAAACAGACCTAACTCTTTCAAATTTATCTATAACATTCCTTTATCTGTAGCATACATTGTAACTGGGCTAACAGATGATAAAAACTAGAATTAAATTATATACTAGGAACCCAGAGCATTCCACATTTGACAATGACCCAATGCAAAAGGGAAAAAAAAAAAGAAAAGAAAGAAAACGGGGCAGAACACTTGAAAATAAATTTTAGACTGCTTTAGGCAACAGCATGGTTCTGATGTCCCCAAACTGGGAAGCGATTTTTTAAAACATCTTTGCAAAGTTCTTTTTTTTTTTTTTTTGCCACATCAGGTTATCAAAATCCATTCTGGCATTTTTTTTTTAAGAGGGAATGCTTCAGTGCATTTAAAAGGAAGTCAGAAGTTTTGAGTAACTCAAAGCAGTTTTAGAGCAGATGCAAACTTTAATGGAGAGGAAGAGGAGGAAGATCAAAGGTTGCACTTTTTTGCTTTCAACTCAAAAAAGTGATGAGGCAATAAAACAAAAGGATGAATGCCATGCCATAATAGTCTCCAAAAGTCCATTTCCAAGCAAAAGAAAAAAAAAATAATTATACCTTACATGGCCAGCATGCAGGGTTTTCTTATTAATATAATGTCTCTTTTTTCATAGTCTTTCGAAACAGTTATAGTTCATTGTTGCTAAGACAAAATAGCAAGCATAATGCATGAGATGAGGATGAGATTCTAATGGCGGACTAAAGTCTCACGTTTGGCAGATTAAGGCCAAAACTCACATGAACACACCGAAGGTTGATGCAGGCTTGATTTTGGCAGGTTGATCTAGGCATACCTCTAGTTCTGCACAACAATGCTAAAAATTGATGGAACTCAGCAAGCTGGACTCTAAAAATGTCACATTGTTTTTTGTCTTGTTTTTTCTTTTATAATTTTTTTTTGGTTTTTTTCTTGGTCTTTTTTTTAGGGTTGGTCTTTTTTTTTTTTTTTTGCAAAGCTCAAATCTCACCTGAAGAACTCAGGATGGCAAAAAAAAAAAAAAGATAACTGACTTTTGTTTCGGACACAGCAAGCTCAAAAGGGAAAAAACCCAACTAACTCATGAACTTAAAAAAAAAAAAAAAAGGATGTGGATGGCAGGTTTCAAAGAAGAGCAAGCTTCATATGAAGAACTGAGTTGGATCTTTCCATTAAAAAATAAAAAAACCAAAACAACAACAACACACACATAGGAAGCCCCCACAAAAATATATATAAAATAATAATACTAGAAAAGAAACTCATGTAGAACTTGCAGGTTGGCCAGCCAGGAGCCAGCCCACCTTAAAAAAAAAATAACAACAACTTTGCTCTTTTTTTTTTTTCTTTTGCTGTCAATTTTTGAGTTAAAAAAAAAAAACACAAGGCGGGCCAGCTGGTTCATCTAGCCCCCAGGTACAACTCACAGGGAGAACTTTTTTTGTTTTGTTTTTTTTTTTTTTTAGTTAAGGTGGCAAGGCTGTTGGGACTCACATGAAAAACTCTGGAGAGGAAGGGTTGTCGCTGCTGGATCCGTTTTCTCTGAAGCCATTGCTGACCAGCTTCTCGTATTTTTCCTTGTAGGCGTCCCTCTCCCGGACCAGCCTGGAGATCTCTTGCTTGAGGTGCTCGACTTGCTGCAGCAGCTGGTTCTTCTCGGACTCCAGGACGTGCCTCTGCTGGACCCTCTTGAAGCGACAGGACTGGGCATAGCCCCTGTTTTTGAGGGTCCTCCTCTTCTGTTTCAGCCGGATGACCTCTTCCTTGCTCACCCCCCGGAGCTGCCTGTTCAGCTCCCGCACGGACATGGTCACCAGCTGCTCATCCGAGAAGCGGTCGTCGAAATGCAGGCTGCTGCTGTGGTGCTGGTGGTGCAGACCCCCGCCGCCGCCGCCGCCGCCGCCCCCGGTGCTGCTGCTGCTGCTGCTGCTGCTGCTACTGCTGCTGCTGCTGCTGGACTGCCCGCTGCCCGGCGGCGGGTGGTGGTGGTGCCCGCCCGGGTGGTGGTGGTGGTGGTAGTGGGGGGCCCCGTTCTGCGCCGCGGCCGCCGCGATCACCGCGGACACCACGGCGGCGGCGGAGCCGATCTCTTCGCCGGGCATGGAGCCCCCGGAGCCGGCGGCCAGCTGCTGCCCTCTAGCATAGCCATCGAAGCTGCTCTGGAGCGGGTGGTGGGTGCTGTTGATCAGCGCTTCCACCGCGTCCTCGGGACTGAATCCCAACGCCTCTGGGTTGAGCTGCTGCGGGTAGCCGGTCATCCAGTAATAATCTTCCAGGTGGGTCTTCTGGTCCGTGCCAGAGCCCGGGCTGGGCGCCGAGAAGCTCGGGGAAGGGGGCACCGAGCTGCAGGGCGTGCTCATCGGGGTGGAAGAGAGGGATCCCCCAGCGATCAAGCGGCCGCACTGGCTGATAATGCGATCGGTCTCCACCGGCTCCTTTTTCACTTCAAACTTCATCAGATCGAAGTCATTAACATATTCCATGGCCAGGGGACTGGTGGGCAGGTCGGAGTTGCTCATTGCCAGTTCTGATGCCATCCTTTTGCTGCTGACAGTCCTCCAGAAAGGGTGCACGCCAGGAGCGAGGGGGCTGCTCGGAGTTGCCGCCGGGTGAGCCAGCTTGATGATTTGCGAGGGCTATTTTTCCTCCTCTCTCTCTCTCTCGCTCGCGCCTCTCTCCACCAGCCCCTTGCAAAGCCGCGCTCCAAATTGCACCGCCGCTTCTCGCTCCCGAGTCTCCTTCGCAGAGTCTCGGAGACTGATGATGCATCAGCCCCGAGCGCCTCTCTCTAGTCGCCTTTTTGCAGCGAGGCTGGAGTCTCTCGCAGCTGTTGCTGCAAAGGAGGTTGTTGCTGTTGGTTGCTTGCTTTTTTTTTTTTTTTTTTTTTGCTCGGTGGTGGTGGTTTTTGGGGGGTGGGGGGGTTGGTATTAGTCTTAATTTTTTTTTTTTTTGGTTATTTTTTAACACTTCATCCTTTTCCTCGGGTCTTTTTTCATCCCAAGTGCAAAGCCAGGAGAGGTTTCATCGGGGGGAGGGGGGGAGGAAAAAAAAAAAAAAGGGAGGGAAGGAGAGACGCGCAAAAAAAAAAAAAAAAAATTAAAAAAAAGGAAAAACGAAGGAAAAAATAAGAATAAAAATAAGGCGGCGTGGTCACTCGAGTCAGAATAATCATGAAAAGGGGGTGAAGGGGGGGGAAAAAAGGCAAAAGAAAAGGGAAGAAAAAAAACAACACAAAAATCAAAACTCTCCAGCCCAAAGCTACGGCGAGAAGATGAAAAATATTTTCAAAAGGTTTCATCCGGCCGGAGAGTTTAAAAGCATTGCTGAGTTTTATAGCGGTCCTGACGTCAGGCTTCAAATGGGAAATGGACTCCGCGGCCCGGCCAATGGGCGGCCTCGCTCCCGGCCCTCATTAGCATAATAGTATAGAAACAAGGAAACTTTTCCGAGCTGTCAATCAGCGGCAATCAGCTGACTGTCAGCTGGGAGGGCCGCTTAACCCCTGCGCGCCCGGCGCCGCCCCCGGCCCGCGGCAGAGCGGCCTGAGCGCCGCACTGCCCCAGGCCCTGGCACCGGCAGGGCGGCGGCTGCTGGGATCCCGCCGCCGCCCCCAGGACGGCTGCTCCGGTGCCATCTCCTCCGGTGTCTTTGGACTTTTTTTTTTTTCCCTCCCCTCCTGGGGAGGGCGGGGGGGAGAGGAGCTGGCTGGGAAAACTGAAAGCAAAATAAGTGAGTGCATTTCCACCTCGACAGCGACACCTTTCGGTCAAGGTCAGTTTCAAGTTGATCCCTGGCCAGTTTTGCTGGGAGGAATAAAAAAAAAAAAAAAAAAATTAAAATGGGGGGAAAAAAAAAAAAAAAAAGAAGTCCTGGAGCCGGGCAGCTCCCCCCCTTTGCCACCCGCCCTGCCCCCAGGGCGGGCATCGCCGAGGCTGGCCCTGCCACAGGACCGCTGTGCCACCCCCCCAGGGAGAGGCTGTGCTGCACAGGGACCGGGGTGACGGGCTGGAGGCACGAGGAGCAGCATCTTTAAAGCTGCCAGCCTTGATTTTCAAGGGGCTTTATGGCAATATCAATAGAATTAAAGTTCCTTGTAATTCCGTGATAAATGAGATGTCTCTAGTAAGTAAGATTAAGTGCCGCGCTATAAAGTTGTTTATCTGAAAAGTAATTCTCAGAAACCTGACTTCTGACACTTAGTCATATATTAAACCAGCTTCTTGAACATTGCACTCCAGAACCTTTCTTCTCCTCGTCTGGCTCACCCAGCCCCTTCCCCGCTCGCCAGGGCTATTTATAACACCACCTCGAATATTACTTAGAGGGTGCAGGACTTTTCCACCCCCCCTCCACCCCCTGGGTGGTGGAAATGGTCATTTGCAAAAGCCAAAGAATCTCTTCTTCCCGCAATGGCTACTAGCCTGATGAGAGATAACATCTCCGGCGTGTGCCCTTACTGTCACATGGGATTATCAGTCCCATGATGAGTTGGTGAAAGTCAGCCAGGTTGTGCCCTCAGCCCCACTTGAAAGAAGTTTGGCGTGCCACAAATGTAAAGATTACTCGGTCCGGACATGGGCACAAGAGTGTTTTAGAGAACTGTTATACAAGCAAAGCTCCACCACCAGCGCGCGCGCGCACACACGCACACACATATATGCACGCACAAAAAGCTGTGGTTGTCTGTTAGGTGTAGCTTAGAAATTCATATTCACAAGAAAAGTGAATACAACTAATGATTCAGGCTTGCTGCCCTGTGCTTTCTGACACGGTTGGAGCCATCAACAAAAGTTAGGCATGCTCGTAGCATAAATCCCCAAAGGACAATCTAATTCCCTGTATTTGGTTTCTTCTTGAGCAAGACGAATGAGTTACAGTATATCACTTAATGTTCTCACCTGGGCGAGACATAAAATGTGGGTTAATATTTTTAAATGAAAAGGTTATTGCCTTGCAGAATTTACAATTGGAGTATTTCACTGGCCCCTTCGATAGATGTCGGAGGAAATATGTCTTTAGACTCGTAAACTAGTTTGTTTAGACACGAACATTTAAAGTGCTACGTTTGCAAAGGAGTCGACTCCGAACCACAGACAAAAGAGGGGGGAACTGTGAGAGGGAAAGGGGCACCCTCTGTGCTGCAAAGGGGACCGGAGCTCTGCTCTGCTAGAACATCACATACAATTATTAGTTGTACAACACTGTCCTTGTACACATCTGACTGCTACGCCACAATGTTTCTGCCATGCAGCACACGAGAGGGAGGGAGGAGAGCGGGGGGGGGGGGGAGGGGAACATTATTAGCAATTTCTGGATAACCTTCAAAAAGCAGCTTGGGGTTTTTTTTGGACGTTGTTGGAATCATCAACAAAAGTTACACAGGCAAAAACCTCCTCCCTGCAGTATATAATTCTCATTTTAGGAGTATTTTTCTTTATTATTTGGCTATTCACAATGGGTGTCTAAACATTTACAGTCCTCTATTAACAGCGTTTCTTCCCTAACAATCACACACTTTCATTTCAATTAGAGCTATTCAGCCTTCAGTTTTTCTACAATTATTGCAGGCCAAATTCCCCCAGACTGCTCCCTTTTCCCTAGCCCTGTTACAATCCTGTCCCACTCTCCAAGCAGAGTAAAATCGAGATGGCTCTTTTCCTATTCTCTTGATCACTCTTAGGGATCGCTGTCGAACGGTGTAATTTAGAGCCCTTTACACTAGTTGTTATTGACCTGGTTCACAAGCTTTCTGAGACTGATGTATTTTTACTGCAGGAGGCTATTTTTGTTTGACAAGCCATGCACTGGAATGTGAAACATTAACAATCAAAATGCACACAAATTGCACAACATCGGTACAGGCTTCGCAAGTGCACATGAAAAATGTTTGGATCGGCACAAAGTCTGCGTGTGTTCGGGGGCATGTGTACCAGCAAAGGTTTAGAAAGAAAGTAACATGCATGTTGCCAGCTGTATTGACTTGAGGTGCAATTTGTTACAGCGCACACAGATCCAGAACAAACATTAAGTAAAGTTACTGCACCTCGTGTTTATCTAGTGCTTTATTTTATGGTGCAGAACTAAGAAGTGTCCACTGAATTTAACTATGAAACCAGCCAAATTGATTTCAGAGAGACTTCCTCAGACTAACAGAATGATAAGGCATAAACTGTTCTTAGGTGCGGTGCTAGATAAATCCTTTTAACAGTCTTCAGATCAGTTAACAGGGTAAGTAAATCACAAATCACTGTTAGCAGATTTATGGGAGAGAATTAATAGAATCAGAGGAGATAATCTGATAGGGATAAAATTGCTGAGGAAACAGTCCTGCCGTATACTCCAGGATATGAAACAACAGTCTGATTACTAGGAGTCATTATGGATAGGTGAATTATAAGCTAAATCATCATCAGAGTAATTTGGTATTTATTAATTCTTTTCTCTCTAAACAACTCACAGATGCAAGTTGAAAAAAACAACCCCCCTCTCTTTGAAGCCAGGTTCTTTATATATTTTATTAGCTGTAATTTACTATTGCGTTACCTGTATTTACTTCATAATTGAACATTTTGCATTCAAATTTATGTAATGCATTATGCTTGAGAATATATTTTCCCCTTATTAGCATAAATAGTCACTTACCTCATGAATTACTAACAAAGTTTATCTGAAAATATAGGTATATTTTGTATTAAGTGGAACGCAAACATATGTACAATAAATTCTCGTTTGCTCCTGGTGGTAAAGAGATACATAGCCATCCTGTGCTGGAGAAGCGCGAGGAGGAAAAGGCATGTGAGAAGATTCAATTAATACTTATGTCTGACCATAATTTCTGCTGTCGTCAGTTCTGTTTACCTTTAATAAAGATAAAAGGTGTATTTTAAAGGCGGCAGCTGAGAAAAAAAGAAAGGTGGGAAAAAATCCCAGCCACAGGGAATTTATAGCTGCATCTTCCCTGTCCTCCCCCCACCCTCCACTCCATATGTAGATAGATATATTGGGAGTGTATTGCCAGACTGTGGATTGAGTCTGCTTTTTCCCCAAAAAAGGCTCCTCTGGACCCAATCCTGCTCAAAAAATAATTAAACAGGCATGGGTCTAAAACCACCGTTTTATTGTCTTTGCTTGTTTTCTTCAAGGGCCTGGAAATGCAGCTAATTAGTAAAATTTAGGCTGGTTCTGCTGCCCCTGTTCATCCTTACTCAGGCCAAGGGTACCATTTTGGCTTCAAAAACTGCAGGATTGGACCCTTGATGCCACTGAGATCAATGACAGATCATCCCTTGATTTCAGTGGGAGCCAGATTGGGTCTGTGATAAGAGCAATGTGTTTATGTCAAAAGCTTGGTGCTACTGAAAATGAATTAAATCAGCAGACTCCTCCTGCAAGAAGGCCTCTTCTCATCGAAGTCAAGGGCAAAATTCCCAGGGATCCTAACAAAAGAAGGATGAGCCTGATATTGAAGTTCCTATCATCTTGCTAGATATTGTGTGCTAACATGCATGTATATTTTGTTTGGACACAGAAGCATGGCCTCATGGGAGCATTCAAATGAGCATATCCATAAACGTAGCACGGCAAAACGAGCTACTTTTGCCTCTCCCCGTTTTTCTTGAGCCCGGCACAATCCATTTCTGTGACTACAGCTTTCCTGCCCCATACACCTCTGAAACTGCTCTTTTATTTTAAGGCTGAGAAAATCTTCCTTTTAAACTCATGCTGAGCATCAAATTGGACTCCACTTGCTGCTGAACATCTTGGCTTTCTTTACCTTTTCCCCCATCAGCTCATAGTATATTTTATGTGGAGTCCTTTACATTAATGAAATCTGCCTCTCCTCCCTATTTTCATTCCAGTTTTGTATTAGTGCTGCTGCATACACCATGCTTGCATCATTGAAGATCGCTTGAAGCCGAGGAAAAAAATAAAATAAAATAAAAATGGTTGTTTTCTTTTCCTATAAAGTTTCCTATTTGGCCACTCAGCGTAGCCTTTTCATTCGTAAGCTCTATTGATTTTTCTGGAAAGTTGTCATTGCTAAATAAAAATATAGTTAGACCCGTCAGGCCAACAGCGCATTTTTATTTGTTTCGTGTAGTCCTGTTCTTCTCCCCGCACCTCAGGATCAGGGAGGTCTTGTTCCTTGAGCCCTAGAAATTGTCAGGTATTAACAGCTGCTTCCAATTTATTCCCCTCAAAGTGCATAACAGCCACCGGCAAGAAGATACATCACTAATGCTATACCTGACCACGTAAGTACAGTCGGTGTATCAAGAGCCTGAATTGATTATGTGAGCACTCTCTTATCAATCAGTAGACTTTCAGCATGCTTATAATGTTCCTGGTTCTTGCTTCCAAATATTCTTAGATTAATGACAAAACTGAACAATTTCACGTCCTATGAAA